>NC_080412.1:317750-628000 GCF_030265065.1 Corythoichthys intestinalis
AAAGTCATTTAAGCCTTTTCACAGTGAGATCTATGCGATATGGCCGAGAAATGTAATTTTGATGTTCACTCCCAAACCGCTGCGCAGAAGTCAACCAAACTTCACCCATTAGTGTATTGTATCACAATCTAGTAGTTACATTTGGAAATTTGGTTCTAGGACATTTGATTTGAGCGCAATCCTCAAACTTAGGTCAAAAAAGCCATTTAAGCCTTTTCACAGTGAGATCTATGCGATATGGCCGAGAAATGTAATTTTGATGTTAACTCCCAAACCGCTGCGCAGAAGTAAACCAATCTTCACCCAATAGTGTATTGTATCACAATCTAGTAGTTACATGTGGAAATTTGGTTCTAGGACATTTGATTTGAGCGCAATCCTCAAACTTAGGTCAAAAAAGCCATTTAAGCCTTTTCACAGTGAGATCTATGCGATATGGCCGAGAAATGTAATTTTGATGTTAACTCCCAAACCGCTGCGCAGAAGTAAACCAAACTTCACCCAATAGTGTATTTTATCATAATCTAGTAGTTACATTTGGAAATTTAGTTCTAGGACATTTGGTTTGAGCGCAATCTTCAAACTTAATTAAAAAAAGTCATTTAAGCCTTTTCACAGTGAGATCTATGCGATATGGCCGAGACATGTAATTTTGATGTTAACTCCCAAACCGCTGCGCAGAAGTCAACCAAACTTCACCCATTAGTGTATTGTATCACAATCTAGTAGTTACATGTGGAAATTTGGTTCTAGGACATTTGATTTGAGCGCAATCCTCAAACTTAGGTCAAAAAATCCATTTAAGCCTTTTCACAGTGAGATCTATGCGATATGGCCGAGAAATGTAATTTTGATGTTAACTCCCAAACCGCTGCGCAGAAGTAAACCAAACTTCACCCAATAGTGTATTTTATCATAATCTAGTAGTTACATTTGGAAATTTAGTTCTAGGACATTTGGTTTGAGCGCAATCTTCAAACTTAATTAAAAAAAGTCATTTAAGCCTTTTCACAGTGAGATCTATGCGATATGGCCGAGAAATGTAATTTTGATGTTAACTCCCAAACCGCTGCGCAGAAGTCAACCAAACTTCACCCAATAGTGTATTTTATCACAATCTAGTAGTTACATTTGGAAATTTAGTTTTAGGACATTTGGTTTGAGCGCAATCTTCAAACTTAATTAAAAAAAGTCATTTAAGCCTTTTCACAGTGAGATCTATGCGATATGGCCGAGAAATGTAATTTTGATGTTAACTCCCAAACCGCTGCGCAGATTTCAACCAAACTTCACACAATAGTGTATTTTATCACAATCTAGTAGTTACATTTGGAAATTTGGTTCTAGGACATTTGATTTGAGTGCAATCCTCAAACTTAGGTCAAAAAAGCCATTTAAGCCTTTTCACAGTGAGATCTATGCGATATGGCCGAGAAATGTAATTTTGATGTTAACTCCCAAACCGCTGCGCAGAAGTCAACCAAACTTCACCCAATAGTGTATTTTATCACAATCTAGTAGTTACATTTGGAAATTTAGTTCTAGGACATTTGATTTGAGCGCAATCCTCAAACTTAGGTCAAAAAAGCCATTTAAGCCTTTTCACAGTGAGATCTATGCGATATGGCCGAGAAATGTAATTTTGATGTTAACTCCCAAACCGCTGAGCAGAAGTAAACCAAACTTCACCCAATAGTGTATTTTATCATAATCTCGTAGTTACATTTGGAAATTTAGTTCTAGGACATTTGGTTTGAGCGCAATCTTCAAACTTAATTAAAAAAAGTCATTTAAGCCTTTTCACAGTGAGATCTATGCGATATGGCCGAGAAATGTAATTTTGATGTTAACTCCCAAACCGCTGCGCAGAAGTCAACCAAACTTCACCCAATAGTGTATTTTATCACAATCTAGTAGTTACATTTGGAAATTTAGTTCTAGGACATTTGATTTGAGCGCAATCCTCAAACTTAGGTCAAAAAAGCCATTTAAGCCTTTTCACAGTGAGATCTATGCGATATGGCCGAGAAATGTAATTTTGATGTTAACTCCCAAACCGCTGCGCAGAAGTCAACCAAACTTCACCCAATAGTGTATTTTATCACAATCTAGTAGTTACATTTGGAAATTTAGTTTTAGGACATTTGGTTTGAGCGCAATCTTCAAACTTAATTAAAAAAAGTCATTTAAGCCTTTTCACAGTGAGATCTATGCGATATGGCCGAGAAATGTAATTTTGATGTTCACTCCCAAACCGCTGTGCAGAAGTCAACCAAACTTCACCCATTAGTGTATTGTATCACAATCTAGTAGTTACATGTGGAAATTTGGTTCTAGGACATTTGATTTGAGCGCAATCCTCAAACTTAGGTCAAAAAAGCCATTTAAGCCTTTTCACAGTGAGATCTATGCGATATGGCCGAGAAATGTAATTTTGATGTTAACTCCCAAACCGCTGCGCAGAAGTCAACCAAACTTCACCCAATAGTGTATTGTATCACAATCTAGTAGTTACATGTGGAAATTTGGTTCTAGGACATTTGATTTGAGCGCAATCCTCAAACTTAGGTCAAAAAAGCCATTTAAGCCTTTTCACAGTGAGATCTATGCGATATGGCCGAGAAATGTAATTTTGATGTTAACTCCCAAACCGCTGCGCAGAAGTCAACCAAACTTCACCCAATAGTGTATTTTATCACAATCTAGTAGTTACATTTGGAAATTTAGTTTTAGGACATTTGGTTTGAGCGCAGTCTTCAAACTTAATTAAAAAAAGTCATTTAAGCCTTTTCACAGTGAGATCTATGCGATATGGCCGAGAAATGTAATTTTGATGTTAACTCCCAAACCGCTGCGCAGAAGTCAACCAAACTTCACCCAATAGTGTATTGTATCACAATCTAGTAGTTACATGTGGAAATTTGGTTCTAGGACATTTGATTTGAGCGCAATCCTCAAACTTAGGTCAAAAAAGCCATTTAAGCCTTTTCACAGTGAGATCTATGCGATATGGCCGAGAAATGTAATTTTGATGTTCACTCCCAAACCGCTGCGCAGAAGTCAACCAAACTTCACCCATTAGTGTATTTTATCACAATCTAGTAGTTACATGTGGAAATTTGGTTCTAGGACATTTGATTTGAGCGCAATCCTCAAACTTAGGTCAAAAAAGCCATTTAAGCCTTTTCACAGTGAGATCTATGCGATATGGCCGAGAAATGTAATTTTGATGTTAACTCCCAAACCGCTGCGCAGAAGTAAACCAAACTTCACCCAATAGTGTATTTTATCATAATCTAGTAGTTACATTTGGAAATTTAGTTCTAGGACATTTGGTTTGAGCGCAATCTTCAAACTTAATTAAAAAAAGTCATTTAAGCCTTTTCACAGTGAGATCTATGCGATATGGCCGAGAAATGTAATTTTGATGTTAACTCCCAAACCGCTGCGCAGAAGTCAACCAAACTTCACCCAATAGTGTATTTTATCACAATCTAGTAGTTACATTTGGAAATTTAGTTCTAGGACATTTGATTTGAGCGCAATCCTCAAACTTAGGTCAAAAAAGCCATTTAAGCCTTTTCACAGTGAGATCTATGCGATATGGCCGAGAAATGTAATTTTGATGTTAACTCCCAAACCGCTGCGCAGAAGTCAACCAAACTTCACCCAATAGTGTATTTTATCACAATCTAGTAGTTACATTTGGAAATTTAGTTTTGGGACATTTGGTTTGAGCGCAATCTTCAAACTTAATTAAAAAAAAGTCATTTAAGCCTTTTCACAGTGAGATCTATGCGATATGGCCGAGAAATGTAATTTTGATGTTCACTCCCAAACTGCTGCGCAGAAGTCAACCAAACTTCACCCATTAGTGTATTTTATCACAATCTAGTAGTTACATGTGGAAATTTGGTTCTAGGACATTTGATTTGAGCGCAATCCTCAAACTTAGGTCAAAAAAGCCATTTAAGCCTTTTCACAGTGAGATCTATGCGATATGGCCGAGAAATGTAATTTTGATGTTAACTCCCAAACCGCTGCGCAGATTTCAACCAAACTTCACACAATAGTGTATTTTATCACAATCTAGTAGTTACATTTGGAAATTTGGTTCTAGGACATTTGATTTGAGTGCAATCCTCAAACTTAGGTCAAAAAAGCCATTTAAGCCTTTTCACAGTGAGATCTATGCGATATTGCCGAGAAATGTAATTTTGATGTTAACTCCCAAACCGCTGCGCAGAAGTCAACCAAACTTCACCCAATAGTGTATTTTATCACAATCTAGTAGTTACATTTGGAAATTTAGTTTTAGGACATTTGGTTTGAGCGCAGTCTTCAAACTTAATTAAAAAAAGTCATTTAAGCCTTTTCACAGTGAGATCTATGCGATATGGCCGAGAAATGTAATTTTGATGTTAACTCCCAAACCGCTGCGCAGAAGTAAACCAAACTTCACCCAATAGTGTATTGTATCACAATCTAGTAGTTACATGTGGAAATTTGGTTCTAGGACATTTGATTTGAGCGCAATCCTCAAACTTAGGTCAAAAAAGCCATTTAAGCCTTTTCACAGTGAGATCTATGCGATATGGCCGAGACATGTAATTTTGATGTTAACTCCCAAACCGCTGCGCAGAAGTCAACCAAACTTCACCCAATAGTGTATTTTATCACAATCTAGTAGTTACATTTGGAAATTTAGTTTTAGGACATTTGGTTTGAGCGCAGTCTTCAAACTTAATTAAAAAAAGTCATTTAAGCCTTTTCACAGTGAGATCTATGCGATATGGCCGAGAAATGTAATTTTGATGTTAACTCCCAAACCGCTGCGCAGAAGTCAACCAAACTTCACCCAATAGTGTATTGTATCACAATCTAGTAGTTACATGTGGAAATTTGGTTCTAGGACATTTGATTTGAGCGCAATCCTCAAACTTAGGTCAAAAAAGCCATTTAAGCCTTTTCACAGTGAGATCTATGCGATATGGCCGAGAAATGTAATTTTGATGTTCACTTCCAAACCGCTGCGCAGAAGTCAACCAAACTTCACCCATTAGTGTATTGTATCACAATCTAGTAGTTACATGTGGAAATTTGGTTCTAGGACATTTGATTTGAGCGCAATCCTCAAACTTAGGTCAAAAAAGCCATTTAAGCCTTTTCACAGTGAGATCTATGCGATATGGCCGAGAAATGTAATTTTGATGTTAACTCCCAAACCGCTGCGCAGAAGTCAACCAAACTTCACCCAATAGTGTATTTTACCATAATCTAGTAGTTACATTTGGAAATTTAGTTCTAGGACATTTGGTTTGAGCGCAATCTTCAAACTTAATTTAAAAAAGTCATTTAAGCCTTTTCACAGTGAGATCCATGCGATATGGCCGAGAAATGTAATTTTGATGTTAACTCCCAAACCGCTGCGCAGAAGTCAACCAAACTTCACCCAATAGTGTATTTTATCACAGTCTAGTAGTTACATTTGGAAATTTAGTTTTAGGACATTTGGTTTGAGCGCAATCTTCAAACTTAATTAAAAAAAGTCATTTAAGCCTTTTCACAGTGAGATCTATGCGATATGGCCGAGAAATGTAATTTTGATGTTCACTCCCAAACCGCTGCGCAGAAGTCAACCAAACTTCACCCATTAGTGTATTGTATCACAATCTAGTAGTTACATGTGGAAATTTGGTTCTAGGACATTTGATTTGAGCGCAATCCTCAAACTTAGGTCAAAAAAGCCATTTAAGCCTTTTCACAGTGAGATCTATGCGATATGGCCGAGAAATGTAATTTTGATGTTAACTCCCAAACCGCTGCGCAGAAGTAAACCAAACTTCACCCAATAGTGTATTTTATCATAATCTAGTAGTTACATTTGGAAATTTAGTTCTAGGACATTTGGTTTGAGCGCAATCTTCAAACTTAATTAAAAAAAGTCATTTAAGCCTTTTCACAGTGAGATCTATGCGATATGGCCGAGAAATGTAATTTTGATGTTAACTCCCAAACCGCTGCGCAGAAGTCAACCAAACTTCACCCAATAGTGTATTTTATCACAATCTAGTAGTTACATTTGGAAATTTAGTTCTAGGACATTTGATTTGAGCGCAATCCTCAAACTTAGGTCAAAAAAGCCATTTAAGCCTTTTCACAGTGAGATCTATGCGATATGGCCGAGAAATGTAATTTTGATGTTAACTCCCAAACCGCTGCGCAGAAGTAAACCAAACTTCACCCAATAGTGTATTTTATCATAATCTAGTAGTTACATTTGGAAATTTAGTTCTAGAACATTTGGTTTGAGCGCAATCTCAAAACTTAATTTAAAAAAGTCATTTAAGCCTTTTCACAGTGAGATCAATGCGATATGGCCGAGAAATGTAATTTTGATGTTAACTCCCAAACCGCTGCGCAGAAGTCAACCAAACTTCACCCAATAGTGTATTTTATCACAATCTAGTAGTTACATTTGGAAATTTAGTTCTAGGACATTTGGTTTGAGCGCAATCTTCAAACTTAATTAAAAAAAGTCATTTAAGCCTTTTCACAGTGAGATCTATGCGATATGGCCGAGAAATGTAATTTTGATGTTAACTCCCAATCCGCTGCGCAGAAGTCAACCAAACTTCACCCAATAGTGTATTTTATCACAATCTAGTAGTTACATGTGGAAATTTGGTTCTAGGACATTTGATTTGAGCGCAATCCTCAAACTTAGGTCAAAAAAGCCATTTAAGCCTTTTCACAGTGAGATCTATGCGATATGGCCGAGAAATGTAATTTTGATGTTAACTCCCAAACCGCTGCGCAGAAGTAAACCAAACTTCACCCAATAGTGTATTGTATCACAATCTAGTAGTTACATGTGGAAATTTGGTTCTAGGACATTTGATTTGAGCGCAATCCTCAAACTTAGGTCAAAAAAGCCATTTAAGCCTTTTCACAGTGAGATCTATGCGATATGGCCGAGAAATGTAATTTTGATGTTAACTCCCAAACCGCTGAGCAGAAGTAAACCAAACTTCACCCAATAGTGTATTTTATCATAATCTCGTAGTTACATTTGGAAATTTAGTTCTAGGACATTTGGTTTGAGCGCAATCTTCAAACTTAATTAAAAAAAGTCATTTAAGCCTTTTCACAGTGAGATCTATGCGATATGGCCGAGAAATGTAATTTTGATGTTAACTCCCAAACCGCTGCGCAGAAGTCAACCAAACTTCACCCAATAGTGTATTTTATCACAATCTAGTAGTTACATTTGGAAATTTAGTTTTAGGACATTTGGTTTGAGCGCAATCTTCAAACTTAATTAAAAAAAGTCATTTAAGCCTTTTCACAGTGAGATCTATGCGATATGGCCGAGAAATGTAATTTTGATGTTCACTCCCAAACCGCTGCGCAGAAGTCAACCAAACTTCACCCATTAGTGTATTGTATCACAATCTAGTAGTTACATGTGGAAATTTGGTTCTAGGACATTTGATTTGAGCGCAATCCTCAAACTTAGGTCAAAAAAGCCATTTAAGCCTTTTCACAGTGAGATCTATGCGATATGGCCGAGAAATGTAATTTTGATGTTAACTCCCAAACCGCTGCGCAGAAGTAAACCAAACTTCACCCAATAGTGTATTTTATCATAATCTAGTAGTTACATTTGGAAATTTAGTTCTAGGACATTTGGTTTGAGCGCAATCTTCAAACTTAATTAAAAAAAGTCATTTAAGCCTTTTCACAGTGAGATCTATGCGATATGGCCGAGAAATGTAATTTTGATGTTAACTCCCAAACCGCTGCGCAGAAGTCAACCAAACTTCACCCAATAGTGTATTTTATCACAATCTAGTAGTTACATTTGGAAATTTAGTTTTAGGACATTTGGTTTGAGCGCAATCTTCAAACTTAATTAAAAAAAGTCATTTAAGCCTTTTCACAGTGAGATCTATGCGATATGGCCGAGAAATGTAATTTTGATGTTAACTCCTAAACCGCTGCGCAGATTTCAACCAAACTTCACACAATAGTGTATTTTATCACAATCTAGTAGTTACATTTGGAAATTTGGTTCTAGGACATTTGATTTGAGTGCAATCCTCAAACTTAGGTCAAAAAAGCCATTTAAGCCTTTTCACAGTGAGATCTATGCGATATGGCCGAGAAATGTAATTTTGATGTTAACTCCCAAACCGCTGCGCAGAAGTCAACCAAACTCCACCCAATAGTGTATTTTATCACAATCTAGTAGTTACATTTGGAAATTTAGTTTTAGGACATTTGGTTTGAGCGCAGTCTTCAAACTTAATTAAAAAAAGTCATTTAAGCCTTTTCACAGTGAGATCTATGCGATATGGCCGAGAAATGTAATTTTGATTTTAACTCCCAAACCGCTGCGCAGAAGTAAACCAAACTTCACCCAATAGTGTATTGTATCACAATCTAGTAGTTACATGTGGAAATTTGGTTCTAGGACATTTGATTTGAGCGCAATCCTCAAACTTAGGTCAAAAAAGCCATTTAAGCCTTTTCACAGTGAGATCTATGCGATATGGCCGAGAAATGTAATTTTGATGTTAACTCCCAAACCGCTGCGCAGAAGTAAACCAAACTTCACCCAATAGTGTATTTTATCATAATCTAGTAGTTACATTTGGAAATTTAGTTCTAGGACATTTGGTTTGAGCACAATCTTCAAACTTAATTAAAAATAGTCATTTAAGCCTTTTCACAGTGAGATCTATGCGATATGGCCGAGACATGTAATTTTGATGTTAACTCCCAAACCGCTGCGCAGAAGTCAACCAAACTTCACCCAATAGTGTATTTTATCACAATCTAGTAGTTACATTTGGAAATTTAGTTCTAGGACATTTGATTTGAGCGCAATCCTCAAACTTAGGTCAAAAAAGCCATTTAAGCCTTTTCACAGTGAGATCTATGCGATATGGCCGAGAAATGTAATTTTGATGTTAACTCCCAAACCGCTGCGCAGAAGTAAACCAAACTTCACCCAATAGTGTATTTTATCATAATCTAGTAGTTACATTTGGAAATTTAGTTCTAGAACATTTGGTTTGAGCGCAATCTTCAAACTTAATTTAAAAAAGTCATTTAAGCCTTTTCACAGTGAGATCTATGCGATATGGCCGAGAAATGTAATTTTGATGTTAACTCCCAAACCGCTGCGCAGAAGTCAACCAAACTTCACCCAATAGTGTATTTTATCACAATCTAGTAGTTACATTTGGAAATTTAGTTCTAGGACATTTGATTTGAGTGCAATCCTCAAACTTAGGTCAAAAAAGCCATTTAAGCCTTTTCACAGTGAGATCTATGCGATATGGCCGAGAAATGTAATTTTGATGTTAACTCCCAAACCGCTGCGCAGAAGTCAACCAAACTTCACCCAATAGTGTATTTTATCACAATCTAGTAGTTACATTTGGAAATTTAGTTTTAGGACATTTGGTTTGAGCGCAATCTTCAAACTTAATTAAAAAAAGTCATTTAAGCCTTTTCACAGTGAGATCTATGCGATATGGCCGAGAAATGTAATTTTGATGTTCACTCCCAAACCGCTGCGCAGAAGTCAACCAAACTTCACCCATTAGTGTATTGTATCACAATCTAGTAGTTACATGTGGAAATTTGGTTCTAGGACATTTGATTTGAGCGCAATCCTCAAACTTAGGTCAAAAAAGCCATTTAAGCCTTTTCACAGTGAGATCTATGCGATATGGCCGAGAAATGTAATTTTGATGTTAACTCCCAAACCGCTGCGCAGAAATCAACCAAACTTCACCCAATAGTGTATTTTATCACAATCTAGAAGTTACATTTGGAAATTTAGTTTTAGGACATTTGGTTTGAGCGCAGTCTTCAAACTTAATTAACAAAAGTCATTTAAGCCTTTTCACAGTGAGATCTATGCGATATGGCCGAGAAATGTAATTTTGATGTTAACTCCCAAACCGCTGCGCAGAAGTAAACCAAACTTCACCCAATAGTGTATTGTATCACAATCTAGTAGTTACATGTGGAAATTTGGTTCTAGGACATTTGATTTGAGCGCAATCCTCAAACTTAGGTCAAAAAAGCCATTTAAGCCTTTTCACAGTGAGATCTATGCGATATGGCCGAGAAATGTAATTTTGATGTTAACTCCCAAACCGCTGCGCAGAAGTAAACCAAACTTCACCCAATAGTGTATTTTATCATAATCTAGTAGTTACATTTGGAAATTTAGTTCTAGGACATTTGGTTTGAGCGCAATCTTCAAACTTAATTAAAAAAAGTCATTTAAGCCTTTTCACAGTGAGATCTATGCGATATGGCCGAGAAATGTAATTTTGATGTTAACTCCCAAACCGCTGCGCAGAAGTCAACCAAACTTCACCCAATAGTGTATTTTATCACAATCTAGTAGTTACATGTGGAAATTTGGTTCTAGGACATTTGATTTGAGCGCAATCCTCAAACTTAGGTCAAAAAAGCCATTTAAGCCTTTTCACAGTGAGATCTATGCGATATGGCCGAGAAATGTAATTTTGATGTTAACTCCCAAACCGCTGCGCAGAAGTAAACCAAACTTCACCCAATAGTGTATTTTATCATAATCTAGTAGTTACATTTGGAAATTTAGTTCTAGGACATTTGGTTTGAGCGCAATCTTCAAACTTAATTTAAAAAAGTCATTTAAGCCTTTTCACAGTGAGATCTATGCGATATGGCCGAGAAATGTAATTTTGATGTTAACTCCCAAACCGCTGCGCAGAAGTCAACCAAACTTCACCCAATAGTGTATTTTATCACAATCTAGTAGTTACATTTGGAAATTTAGTTCTAGGACATTTGATTTGAGCGCAATCCTCAAACTTAGGTCAAAAAAGCCATTTAAGCCTTTTCACAGTGAGATCTATGCGATATGGCCGAGAAATGTAATTTTGATGTTAACTCCCAAACCGCTGTGCAGAAGTCAACCAAACTTCACCCAATAGTGTATTTTATCACAATCTAGTAGTTACATTTGGAAATTTAGTTTTAGGACATTTGGTTTGAGCGCAATCTTCAAACTTAATTAAAAAAAGTCATTTAAGCCTTTTCACAGTGAGATCTATGCGATATGGCCGAGAAATGTAATTTTGATGTTTACTCCCAAACCGCTGCGCAGAAGTCAACCAAACTTCACCCATTAGTGTATTGTATCACAATCTAGTAGTTACATGTGGAAATTTGGTTCTAGGACATTTGATTTGAGCGCAATCCTCAAACTTAGGTCAAAAAAGCCATTTAAGCCTTTTCACAGTGAGATCTATGCGATATGGCCGAGAAATGTAATTTTGATGTTAACTCCCAAACCGCTGCGCAGAAGTAAACCAAACTTCACCCAATAGTGTATTTTATCATAATCTAGTAGTTACATTTGGAAATTTAGTTCTAGGACATTTGGTTTGAGCGCAATCATCAAACTTAGGTCAAAAAAGCCATTTAAGCCTTTTCACAGTGAGATCTATGCGATATGGCTGAGAAATGTAATTTTGATGTTAACTCCCAAACCGCTGCGCAGAAGTCAACCAAACTTCACCCAATAGTGTATTTTATCACAATCTAGTAGTTACATTTAGAAATTTAGTTCTAGGACATTTGGTTTGAGCGCAATCTTTAAACTTAATTAAAAAAAAGTCATTTAAGCCTTTTCACAGTGAGATCTATGCGATATGGCCGAGAAATGTAATTTTGATGTTCACTCCCAAACCGCTGCGCAGAAGTCAACCAAACTTCACCCAATAGTGTATTTTACCATAATCTAGTAGTTACATTTGGAAATTTAGTTCTAGGACATTTGGTTTGAGCGCAATCTTCAAACTTAATTTAAAAAAGTCATTTAAGCCTTTTCACAGTGAGATCAATGCGATATGGCCGAGAAATGTAATTTTGATGTTAACTCCCAAACCGCTGCGCAGAAGTCAACCAAACTTCACCCAATAGTGTATTTTATCACAATCTAGTAGTTACATTTGGAAATTTAGTTTTAGGACATTTGGTTTGAGCGCAGTCTTCAAACTTAATTAAAAAAAGTCATTTAAGCCTTTTCACAGTGAGATCTATGCGATATGGCCGAGAAATGTAATTTTGATGTTAACTCCCAAACCGCTGCGCAGAAGTAAACCAAACTTCACCCAATAGTGTATTGTATCACAATCTAGTAGTTACATGTGGAAATTTGGTTCTAGGACATTTGATTTGAGCGCAATCCTCAAACTTAGGTCAAAAAAGCCATTTAAGCCTTTTCACAGTGAGATCTATGCGATATGGCCGAGAAATGTAATTTTGATGTTAACTCCCAAACCGCTGCGCAGAAGTAAACCAAACTTCACCCAATAGTGTATTTTATCATAATCTAGTAGTTACATTTGGAAATTTAGTTTTAGGACATTTGGTTTGAGCGCAATCTTCAAACTTAATTAAAAATAGTCATTTAAGCCTTTTCACAGTGAGATCTATGCGATATGGCCGAGACATGTAATTTTGATGTTAACTCCCAAACCGCTGCGCAGAAGTCAACCAAACTTCACCCAATAGTGTATTTTATCACAATCTAGTAGTTACATTTGGAAATTTAGTTCTAGGACATTTGATTTGAGCGCAATCCTCAAACTTAGGTCAAAAAAGCCATTTAAGCCTTTTCACAGTTAGATCTATGCGATATGGCCGAGAAATGTAATTTTGATGTTAACTCCCAAACCGCTGCGCAGAAGTAAACCAAACTTCACCCAATAGTGTATTTTATCATAATCTAGTAGTTACATTTGGAAATTTAGTTCTAGAACATTTGGTTTGAGCGCAATCTTCAAACTTAATTTAAAAAAGTCATTTAAGCCTTTTCACAGTGAGATCTATGCGATATGGCCGAGAAATGTAATTTTGATGTTAACTCCCAAACCGCTGCGCAGAAGTAAACCAAACTTCACCCAATAGTGTATTTTATCACAATCTAGTAGTTACATTTGGAAATTTAGTTCTAGGACATTTGATTTGAGCGCAATCTTCAAACTTAATTTAAAAAAGTCATTTAAGCCTTTTCACAGTGAGATCTATGCGATATGGCCGAGAAATGTAATTTTGATGTTAACTCCCAAACCGCTGCGCAGAAGTCAACCAAACTTCACCCAATAGTGTATTTTATCACAATCTAGTAGTTACATTTGGAAATTTAGTTCTAGGACATTTGATTTGAGTGCAATCCTCAAACTTAGGTCAAAAAAGCCATTTAAGCCTTTTCACAGTGAGATCTATGCGATATGGCCGAGAAATGTAATTTTGATGTTAACTCCCAAACCGCTGCGCAGAAGTCAACCAAACTTCACCCAATAGTGTATTTTATCACAATCTAGTAGTTACATTTGGAAATTTAGTTTTAGGACATTTGGTTTGAGCGCAATCTTCAAACTTAATTAAAAAAAGTCATTTAAGCCTTTTCACAGTGAGATCTATGCGATATGGCCGAGAAATGTAATTTTGATGTTCACTCCCAAACCGCTGCGCAGAAGTCAACCAAACTTCACCCATTAGTGTATTGTATCACAATCTAGTAGTTACATGTGGAAATTTGGTTCTAGGACATTTGATTTGAGCGCAATCCTCAAACTTAGGTCAAAAAAGCCATTTAAGCCTTTTCACAGTGAGATCTATGCGATATGGCCGAGAAATGTAATTTTGATGTTAACTCCCAAACCGCTGCGCAGAAATCAACCAAACTTCACCCAATAGTGTATTTTATCACAATCTAGAAGTTACATTTGGAAATTTAGTTTTAGGACATTTGGTTTGAGCGCAGTCTTCAAACTTAATTAAAAAAAGTCATTTAAGCCTTTTCACAGTGAGATCTATGCGATATGGCCGAGAAATGTAATTTTGATGTTAACTCCCAAACCGCTGCGCAGAAGTAAACCAAACTTCACCCAATAGTGTATTGTATCACAATCTAGTAGTTACATGTGGAAATTTGGTTCTAGGACATTTGATTTGAGCGCAATCCTCAAACTTAGGTCAAAAAAGCCATTTAAGCCTTTTCACAGTGAGATCTATGCGATATGGCCGAGAAATGTAATTTTGATGTTAACTCCCAAACCGCTGCGCAGAAGTAAACCAAACTTCACCCAATAGTGTATTTTATCATAATCTAGTAGTTACATTTGGAAATTTAGTTCTAGGACATTTGGTTTGAGCGCAATCTTCAAACTTAATTAAAAAAAGTCATTTAAGCCTTTTCACAGTGAGATCTATGCGATATGGCCGAGAAATGTAATTTTGATGTTAACTCCCAAACCGCTGCGCAGAAGTCAACCAAACTTCACCCAATAGTGTATTTTATCACAATCTAGTAGTTACATGTGGAAATTTGGTTCTAGGACATTTGATTTGAGCGCAATCCTCAAACTTAGGTCAAAAAAGCCATTTAAGCCTTTTCACAGTGAGATCTATGCGATATGGCCGAGAAATGTAATTTTGATGTTAACTCCCAAACCGCTGCGCAGAAGTAAACCAAACTTCACCCAATAGTGTATTTTATCATAATCTAGTAGTTACATTTGGAAATTTAGTTCTAGGACATTTGGTTTGAGCGCAATCTTCAAACTTAATTTAAAAAAGTCATTTAAGCCTTTTCACAGTGAGATCTATGCGATATGGCCGAGAAATGTAATTTTGATGTTAACTCCCAAACCGCTGCGCAGAAGTCAACCAAACTTCACCCAATAGTGTATTTTATCACAATCTAGTAGTTACATTTGGAAATTTAGTTCTAGGACATTTGATTTGAGCGCAATCCTCAAACTTAGGTCAAAAAAGCCATTTAAGCCTTTTCACAGTGAGATCTATGCGATATGGCCGAGAAATGTAATTTTGATGTTAACTCCCAAACCGCTGTGCAGAAGTCAACCAAACTTCACCCAATAGTGTATTTTATCACAATCTAGTAGTTACATTTGGAAATTTAGTTTTAGGACATTTGGTTTGAGCGCAATCTTCAAACTTAATTAAAAAAAGTCATTTAAGCCTTTTCACAGTGAGATCTATGCGATATGGCCGAGAAATGTAATTTTGATGTTTACTCCCAAACCGCTGCGCAGAAGTCAACCAAACTTCACCCATTAGTGTATTGTATCACAATCTAGTAGTTACATGTGGAAATTTGGTTCTAGGACATTTGATTTGAGCGCAATCCTCAAACTTAGGTCAAAAAAGCCATTTAAGCCTTTTCACAGTGAGATCTATGCGATATGGCCGAGAAATGTAATTTTGATGTTAACTCCCAAACCGCTGCGCAGAAGTAAACCAAACTTCACCCAATAGTGTATTTTATCATAATCTAGTAGTTACATTTGGAAATTTAGTTCTAGGACATTTGGTTTGAGCGCAATCATCAAACTTAGGTCAAAAAAGCCATTTAAGCCTTTTCACAGTGAGATCTATGCGATATGGCTGAGAAATGTAATTTTGATGTTAACTCCCAAACCGCTGCGCAGAAGTCAACCAAACTTCACCCAATAGTGTATTTTATCACAATCTAGTAGTTACATTTAGAAATTTAGTTCTAGGACATTTGGTTTGAGCGCAATCTTTAAACTTAATTAAAAAAAAGTCATTTAAGCCTTTTCACAGTGAGATCTATGCGATATGGCCGAGAAATGTAATTTTGATGTTCACTCCCAAACCGCTGCGCAGAAGTCAACCAAACTTCACCCAATAGTGTATTTTACCATAATCTAGTAGTTACATTTGGAAATTTAGTTCTAGGACATTTGGTTTGAGCGCAATCTTCAAACTTAATTTAAAAAAGTCATTTAAGCCTTTTCACAGTGAGATCAATGCGATATGGCCGAGAAATGTAATTTTGATGTTAACTCCCAAACCGCTGCGCAGAAGTCAACCAAACTTCACCCAATAGTGTATTTTATCACAATCTAGTAGTTACATTTGGAAATTTAGTTTTAGGACATTTGGTTTGAGCGCAGTCTTCAAACTTAATTAAAAAAAGTCATTTAAGCCTTTTCACAGTGAGATCTATGCGATATGGCCGAGAAATGTAATTTTGATGTTAACTCCCAAACCGCTGCGCAGAAGTAAACCAAACTTCACCCAATAGTGTATTGTATCACAATCTAGTAGTTACATGTGGAAATTTGGTTCTAGGACATTTGATTTGAGCGCAATCCTCAAACTTAGGTCAAAAAAGCCATTTAAGCCTTTTCACAGTGAGATCTATGCGATATGGCCGAGAAATGTAATTTTGATGTTAACTCCCAAACCGCTGCGCAGAAGTAAACCAAACTTCACCCAATAGTGTATTTTATCATAATCTAGTAGTTACATTTGGAAATTTAGTTTTAGGACATTTGGTTTGAGCGCAATCTTCAAACTTAATTAAAAATAGTCATTTAAGCCTTTTCACAGTGAGATCTATGCGATATGGCCGAGACATGTAATTTTGATGTTAACTCCCAAACCGCTGCGCAGAAGTCAACCAAACTTCACCCAATAGTGTATTTTATCACAATCTAGTAGTTACATTTGGAAATTTAGTTCTAGGACATTTGATTTGAGCGCAATCCTCAAACTTAGGTCAAAAAAGCCATTTAAGCCTTTTCACAGTTAGATCTATGCGATATGGCCGAGAAATGTAATTTTGATGTTAACTCCCAAACCGCTGCGCAGAAGTAAACCAAACTTCACCCAATAGTGTATTTTATCATAATCTAGTAGTTACATTTGGAAATTTAGTTCTAGAACATTTGGTTTGAGCGCAATCTTCAAACTTAATTTAAAAAAGTCATTTAAGCCTTTTCACAGTGAGATCTATGCGATATGGCCGAGAAATGTAATTTTGATGTTAACTCCCAAACCGCTGCGCAGAAGTAAACCAAACTTCACCCAATAGTGTATTTTATCACAATCTAGTAGTTACATTTGGAAATTTAGTTCTAGGACATTTGATTTGAGCGCAATCCTCAAACTTAGGTCAAAAAAGCCATTTAAGCCTTTTCACAGTGAGATCTATGCGATATGGCCGAGAAATGTAATTTTGATGTTAACTCCCAAACCGCTGCGCAGAAGTCAACCAAACTTCACCCAATAGTGTATTTTATCACAATCTAGTAGTTACATTTGGAAATTTAGTTTTAGGACATTTGGTTTGAGCGCAATCTTCAAACTTAAATAAAAAAAGTCATTTAAGCCTTTTCACAGTGAGATCTATGCGATATGGCCGAGAAATGTAATTTTGATGTTCACTCCCAAACCGCTGCGCAGAAGTCAACCAAACTTCACCCAATAGTGTATTTTATCACAATCTAGTAGTTACATGTGGAAATTTGGTTCTAGGACATTTGATTTGAGCGCAATCCTCAAACTTAGGTCAAAAAAGCCATTTAAGTCTTTTCACAGTGAGATCTATGCGATATGGCCGAGAAATGTAATTTTGATGTTAACTCCCAAACCGCTGCGCAGAAGTAAACCAAACTTCACCCAATAGTGTATTTTATCATAATCTAGTAGTTACATTTGGAAATTTAGTTCTAGGACATTTGGTTTGAGCGCAATCATCAAACTTAGGTCAAAAAAGCCATTTAAGCCTTTTCACAGTGAGATCTATGCGATATGGCTGAGAAATGTAATTTTGATGTTAACTCCCAAACCGCTGCGCAGAAGTCAACCAAACTTCACCCAATAGTGTATTTTATCACAATCTAGTAGTTACATTTAGAAATTTAGTTCTAGGACATTTGGTTTGAGCGCAATCTTTAAACTTAATTAAAAAAAAGTCATTTAAGCCTTTTCACAGTGAGATCTATGCGATATGGCCGAGAAATGTAATTTTGATGTTCACTCCCAAACCGCTGCGCAGAAGTCAACCAAACTTCACCCAATAGTGTATTTTACCATAATCTAGTAGTTACATTTGGAAATTTAGTTCTAGGACATTTGGTTTGAGCGCAATCTTCAAACTTAATTTAAAAAAGTCATTTAAGCCTTTTCACAGTGAGATCAATGCGATATGGCCGAGAAATGTAATTTTGATGTTAACTCCCAAACCGCTGCGCAGAAGTCAACCAAACTTCACCCAATAGTGTATTTTATCACAATCTAGTAGTTACATTTGGAAATTTAGTTTTAGGACATTTGGTTTGAGCGCAGTCTTCAAACTTAATTAAAAAAAGTCATTTAAGCCTTTTCACAGTGAGATCTATGCGATATGGCCGAGAAATGTAATTTTGATGTTAACTCCCAAACCGCTGCGCAGAAGTAAACCAAACTTCACCCAATAGTGTATTGTATCACAATCTAGTAGTTACATGTGGAAATTTGGTTCTAGGACATTTGATTTGAGCGCAATCCTCAAACTTAGGTCAAAAAAGCCATTTAAGCCTTTTCACAGTGAGATCTATGCGATATGGCCGAGAAATGTAATTTTGATGTTAACTCCCAAACCGCTGCGCAGAAGTAAACCAAACTTCACCCAATAGTGTATTTTATCATAATCTAGTAGTTACATTTGGAAATTTAGTTCTAGGACATTTGGTTTGAGCGCAATCTTCAAACTTAATTAAAAATAGTCATTTAAGCCTTTTCACAGTGAGATCTATGCGATATGGCCGAGACATGTAATTTTGATGTTAACTCCCAAACCGCTGCACAGGAGTCAACCAAACTTCACCCAATAGTGTATTTTATCACAATCTAGTAGTTACATTTGGAAATTTAGTTCTAGGACATTTGATTTGAGCGCAATCCTCAAACTTAGGTCAAAAAAGCCATTTAAGCCTTTTCACAGTGAGATCTATGCGATATGGCCGAGAAATGTAATTTTGATGTTAACTCCCAAACCGCTGCGCAGAAGTCAACCAAACTTCACCCAATAGTGTATTTTATCACAATCTAGTAGTTACATTTGGAAATTTAGTTTTAGGACATTTGGTTTGAGCGCAATCTTCAAACTTAATTAAAAAAAGTCATTTAAGCCTTTTCACAGTGAGATCTATGCGATATGGCCGAGAAATGTAATTTTGATGTTCACTCCCAAACCGCTGCGCAGAAGTCAACCAAACTTCACCCATTAGTGTATTGTATCACAATCTAGTAGTTACATGTGGAAATTTGGTTCTAGGACATTTGATTTGAGCGCAATCCTCAAACTTAGGTCAAAAAAGCCATTTAAGCCTTTTCACAGTGAGATCTATGCGATATGGCCGAGAAATGTAATTTTGATGTTAACTCCCAAACCGCTGCGCAGAAATCAACCAAACTTCACCCAATAGTGTATTTTATCACAATCTAGTAGTTACATTTGGAAATTTAGTTTTAGGACATTTGGTTTGAGCGCAGTCTTCAAACTTAATTAAAAAAAGTCATTTAAGCCTTTTCACAGTGAGATCTATGCGATATGGCCGAGAAATGTAATTTTGATGTTAACTCCCAAACCGCTGCGCAGAAGTAAACCAAACTTCACCCAATAGTGTATTGTATCACAATCTAGTAGTTACATGTGGAAATTTGGTTCTAGGACATTTGATTTGAGCGCAATCCTCAAACTTAGGTCAAAAAAGCCATTTAAGCCTTTTCACAGTGAGATCTATGCGATATGGCCGAGAAATGTAATTTTGATGTTAACTCCCAAACCGCTGCGCAGAAGTAAACCAAACTTCACCCAATAGTGTATTTTATCATAATCTAGTAGTTACATTTGGAAATTTAGTTCTAGGACATTTGGTTTGAGCGCAATCTTCAAACTTAATTAAAAAAAGTCATTTATGCCTTTTCACAGTGAGATCTATGCGATATGGCCGAGAAATGTAATTTTGATGTTAACTCCCAAACCGCTGCGCAGAAGTCAACCAAACTTCACCCAATAGTGTATTGTATCACAATCTAGTAGTTACATGTGGAAATTTGGTTCTAGGACATTTGATTTGAGCGCAATCCTCAAACTTAGGTCAAAAAAGCCATTTAAGCCTTTTCACAGTGAGATCTATGCGATATGGCCGAGAAATGTAATTTTGATGTTAACTCCCAAACCGCTGCGCAGAAGTCAATTAAACTTCACCCAATAGTGTATTGTATCACATTCTAGTAGTTACATTTGAAAATTTCGTTCTAGGACATTTGGTTTGAGAGCAATTATTAAACTTAGGTCAAAAAAGCCATTTAAGCCTTTTCACAGTGAGATCTATGCGATATGGCCGAGAAATGTAATTTTGATGTTAACTCCCAAACCGCTGCGCAGAAGTAAACCAAACTTCACCCATTAGTGTATTGTATCACAATCTAGTAGTTACATGTGGAAATTTGGTTCTAGGACATTTGATTTGAGCGCAATCCTCAAACTTAGGTCAAAAAAGCCATTTAAGCCTTTTCACAGTGAGATCTATGCGATATGGCCGAGAAATGTAATTTTGATGTTAACTCCCAAACCGCTGCGCATAAGTAAACCAAACTTCACCCATTAGTGTATTGTATCACAATCTAGTAGTTACATGTTGAAATTTGGTTCTAGGACATTTGATTTGAGCGCAATCCTCAAACTTAGGTCAAAAAAGCCATTTAAGCCTTTTCACAGTGAGATCTATGCGATATGGCCGAGAAATGTAATTTTGATGTTAACTCCCAAACCGCTGCGCAGAAGTCAACCAAACTTCACCCAATAGTGTATTGTATCACAATCTAGTAGTTACATTTGAAAATTTTGTTCTAGGACATTTTGTTTGAACGCAATCATCAAACTTAATTAAAAAAGTCATTTAAGCCTTTTCACAGTGAGATCTATGCGATATGGCCGAGAAATGTAATTTTGATGTTAACTCCCAAACCGCTGCGCAGAAGTAAACCAAACTTCACCCATTAGTGTATTGTATCACAATCTAGTAGTTACATGTGGAAATTTGGTTCTAGGACATTTGATTTGAGCGCAATCCTCAAACTTAGGTCAAAAAAGCCATTTAAGCCTTTTCACAGTGAGATCTATGCGATATGGCCGAGAAATGTAATTTTGATGTTAACTCCCAAACCGCTGCGCAGAAGTCAACCAAACTTCACCCAATAGTGTATTGTATCACAATCTAGTAGTTACATTTGAAAATTTTGTTCTAGGACATTTTGTTTGAGCGCAATCCTCAAACTTAGGTCAAAAAAGCCATTTAAGCCTTTTCACAGTGAGATCTATGCGATATGGCCGAGAAATGTAATTTTGATGTTAACTCCCAAACCGCTGCGCAGAAGTCAACCAAACTTCACCCAATAGTGTATTGTATCACAATCTAGTAGTTAAATTTGAAAATTTTGTTCTAGGACATTTTGTTTGAGCGCAATCCTCAAACTTAGGTCAAAAAAGCCATTTAAGCCTTTTCACAGTGAGATCTATGCGATATGGCCGAGAAATGTAATTTTGATGTTAACTCCCAAACCGCTGCGCAGAAGTAAACCAAACTTCACCCAATAGTGTATTGTATCACATTCTAGTAGTTACATTTGAAAATTTTGTTCTAGGACATTTGGTTTGAGCGCAATCATTAAACTTAATTAAAAAAGTCATTTAAGCCTTTTCACAGTGAGATCTATGCGATATGGCCGAGAAATGTAATTTTGATGTTAACTCCCAAACCGCTGCGCAGAAGTCAACTAAACTTCACCCAATAGTGTATTGTATCACATTCTAGTAGTTACATTTGAAAATTTTGTTCTAGGACATTTGGTTTGAGCGCAATCATTAAACTTAATTAAAAAAGTCATTTAAGCCTTTTCACAGTGAGATCTATGCGATATGGCCGAGAAATGTAATTTTGATGTTCACTCCCAAACCGCTGCGCAGAAGTCAACCAAACTTCAACCATTAGTGTATTGTATCACAATCTAGTAGTTACATGTGGAAATTTGGTTCTAGGACATTTGATTTGAGCGCAATCCTCAAACGTAGGTCAAAAAAGCCATTTAAGCCTTTTCACAGTGAGATCTATGCGATATGGCCGAGAAATGTAATTTTGATGTTAACTCCCAAACCGCTGCGCAGAAGTCAACCAAACTTCACCCAATAGTGTATTGTATCACAATCTAGTAGTTACATTTGAAAATTTTGTTCTAGGACATTTTGTTTGAGCGCAATCATCAAACTTAATTAAAAAAGTCATTTAAGCCTTTTCACAGTGAGATCTATGCGATATGGCCGAGAAATGTAATTTTGATGTTAACTCCCAAACCGCTGCGCAGAAGTCAACCAAACTTCACCCAATAGTGTATTGTATCACAATCTAGTAGTTACATTTGAAAATTTTGTTCTAGGACATTTGATTTGAGCGCAATCCTCAAACTTAGGTCAAAAAAGCCATTTAAGCCTTTTCACAGTGAGATCTATGTGATATGGCCGAGAAATGTAATTTTGATGTTAATTCCCAAACCGCTGCGCAGAAGTCAACCAAACTTCACCCAATAGTGTATTGTATCACATTCTAGTAGTTACATTTGAAAATTTCGTTCTAGGACATTTGGTTTGAGCGCAATCATTAAACTTAGGTCAAAAAAGCCATTTAAGCCTTTTCACAGTGAGATCTATGCGATATGGCCGAGAAATGTAATTTTGATGTTAACTCCCAAACCGCTGCGCAGAAGTCAATTAAACTTCACCCAATAGTGTATTGTATCACATTCTAGTAGTTACATTTGAAAATTTCGTTCTAGGACATTTGGTTTGAGACCAATTATTAAACTAAGGTCAAAAAAGCCATTTAAGCCTTTTCACAGTGAGATCTATGCGATATGGCCGAGAAATGTAATTTTGATGTTAACTCCCAAACCGCTGCGCAGAAGTAAACCAAACTTCACCCATTAGTGTATTGTATCACAATCTAGTAGTTACATGTAGAAATTTGGTTTTAGGACATTTGATTTGAGCGCAATCCTCAAACTTAGGTCAAAAAAGCCATTTAAGCCTTTTCACAGTGAGATCTATGCGATATGGCCGAGAAATGTAATTTTGATGTTAACTCCCAAACCGCTGCGCAGAAGTCAACCAAACTTCACCCAATAGTGTATTGTATCACAATCTAGTAGTTACATTTGAAAATTTTGTTCTAGGACATTTTGTTTGAACGCAATCATCAAACTTAATTAAAAAAGTCATTTAAGCCTTTTCACAGTGAGATCTATGCGATATGGCCGAGAAATGTAATTTTGATGTTAACTCCCAAACCGCTGCGCAGAAGTCAACCAAACTTCACCCAATAGTGTATTGTATCACAATCTAGTAGTTACATTTGAAAATTTTGTTCTAGGACATTTTGTTTGAACGCAATCATCAAACTTAATTAAAAAAGTCAATTAAGCCTTTTCACAGTGAGATCTATGCGATATGGCCGAGAAATGTAATTTTGATGTTAACTCCCAAACCGCTGCGCAGAAGTAAACCAAACTTCACCCAATAGTGTATTGTATCACAATCTAGTAGTTACATTTGAAAATTTTGTTCTAGGACATTTTGTTTGAGCGCAATCCTCAAACTTAGGTCAAAAAAGCCATTTAAGCCTTTTCACAGTGAGATCTATGCGATATGGCCGAGGAATGTAATTTTGATGTTAACTCCCAAACCGCTGCGCAGAAGTCAACCAAACTTCACCCAATAGTGTATTGTATCACAATCTAGTAGTTACATTTGAAAATTTTGTTCTAGGACATTTTGTTTGAGCGCAATCCTCAAACTTAGGTCAAAAAAGCCATTTAAGCCTTTTCACAGTGAGATCTATGCGATATGGCCGAGGAATGTAATTTTGATGTTAACTCCCAAACCGCTGCGCAGAAGTCAACCAAACTTCACCCAATAGTGTATTGTATCACAATCTAGTAGTTACATTTGAAAATTTTGTTCTAGGACATTTTGTTTGAACGCAATCCTCAAACTTAGGTCAAAAAAGCCATTTAAGCCTTTTCACAGTGAGATCTATGCGATATGGCCGAGAAATGTAATTTTGATGTTAACTCCCAAACCGCTGCGCAGAAGTAAACCAAACTTCACCCAATAGTGTATTTTATCATAATCTAGTAGTTACATTTGGAAATTTAGTTCTAGGACATTTGGTTTGAGCGCAATCATCAAACTTAGGTCAAAAAAGCCATTTAAGCCTTTTCACAGTGAGATCTATGCGATATGGCTGAGAAATGTAATTTTGATGTTAACTCCCAAACCGCTGCGCAGAAGTCAACCAAACTTCACCCAATAGTGTATTTTATCACAATCTAGTAGTTACATTTAGAAATTTAGTTCTAGGACATTTGGTTTGAGCGCAATCTTTAAACTTAATTAAAAAAAAGTCATTTAAGCCTTTTCACAGTGAGATCTATGCGATATGGCCGAGAAATGTAATTTTGATGTTCACTCCCAAACCGCTGCGCAGAAGTCAACCAAACTTCACCCAATAGTGTATTTTACCATAATCTAGTAGTTACATTTGGAAATTTAGTTCTAGGACATTTGGTTTGAGCGCAATCTTCAAACTTAATTTAAAAAAGTCATTTAAGCCTTTTCACAGTGAGATCAATGCGATATGGCCGAGAAATGTAATTTTGATGTTAACTCCCAAACCGCTGCGCAGAAGTCAACCAAACTTCACCCAATAGTGTATTTTATCACAATCTAGTAGTTACATTTGGAAATTTAGTTTTAGGACATTTGGTTTGAGCGCAGTCTTCAAACTTAATTAAAAAAAGTCATTTAAGCCTTTTCACAGTGAGATCTATGCGATATGGCCGAGAAATGTAATTTTGATGTTAACTCCCAAACCGCTGCGCAGAAGTAAACCAAACTTCACCCAATAGTGTATTGTATCACAATCTAGTAGTTACATGTGGAAATTTGGTTCTAGGACATTTGATTTGAGCGCAATCCTCAAACTTAGGTCAAAAAAGCCATTCAAGCCTTTTCACAGTGAGATCTATGCGATATGGCCGAGAAATGTAATTTTGATGTTAACTCCCAAACCGCTGCGCAGAAGTAAACCAAACTTCACCCAATAGTGTATTTTATCATAATCTAGTAGTTACATTTGGAAATTTAGTTCTAGGACATTTGGTTTGAGCGCAATCTTCAAACTTAATTAAAAATAGTCATTTAAGCCTTTTCACAGTGAGATCTATGCGATATGGCCGAGACATGTAATTTTGATGTTAACTCCCAAACCGCTGCACAGGAGTCAACCAAACTTCACCCAATAGTGTATTTTATCACAATCTAGTAGTTACATTTGGAAATTTAGTTCTAGGACATTTGATTTGAGCGCAATCCTCAAACTTAGGTCAAAAAAGCCATTTAAGCCTTTTCACAGTGAGATCTATGCGATATGGCCGAGAAATGTAATTTTGATGTTAACTCCCAAACCGCTGCGCAGAAGTCAACCAAACTTCACCCAATAGTGTATTTTATCACAATCTAGTAGTTACATTTGGAAATTTAGTTTTAGGACATTTGGTTTGAGCGCAATCTTCAAACTTAATTAAAAAAAGTCATTTAAGCCTTTTCACAGTGAGATCTATGCGATATGGCCGAGAAATGTAATTTTGATGTTCACTCCCAAACCGCTGCGCAGAAGTCAACCAAACTTCACCCATTAGTGTATTGTATCACAATCTAGTAGTTACATGTGGAAATTTGGTTCTAGGACATTTGATTTGAGCGCAATCCTCAAACTTAGGTCAAAAAAGCCATTTAAGCCTTTTCACAGTGAGATCTATGCGATATGGCCGAGAAATGTAATTTTGATGTTAACTCCCAAACCGCTGCGCAGAAATCAACCAAACTTCACCCAATAGTGTATTTTATCACAATCTAGTAGTTACATTTGGAAATTTAGTTTTAGGACATTTGGTTTGAGCGCAGTCTTCAAACTTAATTAAAAAAAGTCATTTAAGCCTTTTCACAGTGAGATCTATGCGATATGGCCGAGAAATGTAATTTTGATGTTAACTCCCAAACCGCTGCGCAGAAGTAAACCAAACTTCACCCAATAGTGTATTGTATCACAATCTAGTAGTTACATGTGGAAATTTGGTTCTAGGACATTTGATTTGAGCGCAATCCTCAAACTTAGGTCAAAAAAGCCATTTAAGCCTTTTCACAGTGAGATCTATGCGATATGGCCGAGAAATGTAATTTTGATGTTAACTCCCAAACCGCTGCGCAGAAGTCAATTAAACTTCACCCAATAGTGTATTGTATCACATTCTAGTAGTTACATTTGAAAATTTCGTTCTAGGACATTTGGTTTGAGAGCAATTATTAAACTTAGGTCAAAAAAGCCATTTAAGCCTTTTCACAGTGAGATCTATGCGATATGGCCGAGAAATGTAATTTTGATGTTAACTCCCAAACCGCTGCGCAGAAGTAAACCAAACTTCACCCATTAGTGTATTGTATCACAATCTAGTAGTTACATGTGGAAATTTGGTTCTAGGACATTTGATTTGAGCGCAATCCTCAAACTTAGGTCAAAAAAGCCATTTAAGCCTTTTCACAGTGAGATCTATGCGATATGGCCGAGAAATGTAATTTTGATGTTAACTCCCAAACCGCTGCGCATAAGTAAACCAAACTTCACCCATTAGTGTATTGTATCACAATCTAGTAGTTACATGTTGAAATTTGGTTCTAGGACATTTGATTTGAGCGCAATCCTCAAACTTAGGTCAAAAAAGCCATTTAAGCCTTTTCACAGTGAGATCTATGCGATATGGCCGAGAAATGTAATTTTGATGTTAACTCCCAAACCGCTGCGCAGAAGTCAACCAAACTTCACCCAATAGTGTATTGTATCACAATCTAGTAGTTACATTTGAAAATTTTGTTCTAGGACATTTTGTTTGAACGCAATCATCAAACTTAATTAAAAAAGTCATTTAAGCCTTTTCACAGTGAGATCTATGCGATATGGCCGAGAAATGTAATTTTGATGTTAACTCCCAAACCGCTGCGCAGAAGTAAACCAAACTTCACCCATTAGTGTATTGTATCACAATCTAGTAGTTACATGTGGAAATTTGGTTCTAGGACATTTGATTTGAGCGCAATCCTCAAACTTAGGTCAAAAAAGCCATTTAAGCCTTTTCACAGTGAGATCTATGCGATATGGCCGAGAAATGTAATTTTGATGTTAACTCCCAAACCGCTGCGCAGAAGTCAACCAAACTTCACCCAATAGTGTATTGTATCACAATCTAGTAGTTACATTTGAAAATTTTGTTCTAGGACATTTTGTTTGAGCGCAATCCTCAAACTTAGGTCAAAAAAGCCATTTAAGCCTTTTCACAGTGAGATCTATGCGATATGGCCGAGAAATGTAATTTTGATGTTAACTCCCAAACCGCTGCGCAGAAGTCAACCAAACTTCACCCAATAGTGTATTGTATCACAATCTAGTAGTTAAATTTGAAAATTTTGTTCTAGGACATTTTGTTTGAGCGCAATCCTCAAACTTAGGTCAAAAAAGCCATTTAAGCCTTTTCACAGTGAGATCTATGCGATATGGCCGAGAAATGTAATTTTGATGTTAACTCCCAAACCGCTGCGCAGAAGTAAACCAAACTTCACCCAATAGTGTATTGTATCACATTCTAGTAGTTACATTTGAAAATTTTGTTCTAGGACATTTGGTTTGAGCGCAATCATTAAACTTAATTAAAAAAGTCATTTAAGCCTTTTCACAGTGAGATCTATGCGATATGGCCGAGAAATGTAATTTTGATGTTAACTCCCAAACCGCTGCGCAGAAGTCAACTAAACTTCACCCAATAGTGTATTGTATCACATTCTAGTAGTTACATTTGAAAATTTTGTTCTAGGACATTTGGTTTGAGCGCAATCATTAAACTTAATTAAAAAAGTCATTTAAGCCTTTTCACAGTGAGATCTATGCGATATGGCCGAGAAATGTAATTTTGATGTTCACTCCCAAACCGCTGCGCAGAAGTCAACCAAACTTCAACCATTAGTGTATTGTATCACAATCTAGTAGTTACATGTGGAAATTTGGTTCTAGGACATTTGATTTGAGCGCAATCCTCAAACTTAGGTCAAAAAAGCCATTTAAGCCTTTTCACAGTGAGATCTATGCGATATGGCCGAGAAGTGTAATTTTGATGTTAACTCCCAAACCGCTGCGCAGAAGTCAACCAAACTTCACCCAATAGTGTATTGTATCACAATCTAGTAGTTACATTTGAAAATTTTGTTCTAGGACATTTTGTTTGAGCGCAATCATCAAACTTAATTAAAAAAGTCATTTAAGCCTTTTCACAGTGAGATCTATGCGATATGGCCGAGAAATGTAATTTTGATGTTAACTCCCAAACCGCTGCGCAGAAGTCAACCAAACTTCACCCAATAGTGTATTGTATCACAATCTAGTAGTTACATTTGAAAATTTTGTTCTAGGACATTTGATTTGAGCGCAATCCTCAAACTTAGGTCAAAAAAGCCATTTAAGCCTTTTCACAGTGAGATCTATGCGATATGGCCGAGAAATGTAATTTTGATGTTAATTCCCAAACCGCTGCGCAGAAGTCAACCAAACTTCACCCAATAGTGTATTGTATCACATTCTAGTAGTTACATTTGAAAATTTCGTTCTAGGACATTTGGTTTGAGCGCAATCATTAAACTTAGGTCAAAAAAGCCATTTAAGCCTTTTCACAGTGAGATCTATGCGATATGGCCGAGAAATGTAATTTTGATGTTAACTCCCAAACCGCTGCGCAGAAGTCAATTAAACTTCACCCAATAGTGTATTGTATCACATTCTAGTAGTTACATTTGAAAATTTCGTTCTAGGACATTTGGTTTGAGACCAATTATTAAACTTAGGTCAAAAAAGCCATTTAAGCCTTTTCACAGTGAGATCTATGCGATATGGCCGAGAAATGTAATTTTGATGTTAACTCCCAAACCGCTGCGCAGAAGTAAACCAAACTTCACCCATTAGTGTATTGTATCACAATCTAGTAGTTACATGTAGAAATTTGGTTTTAGGACATTTGATTTGAGCGCAATCCTCAAACTTAGGTCAAAAAAGCCATTTAAGCCTTTTCACAGTGAGATCTATGCGATATGGCCGAGAAATGTAATTTTGATGTTAACTCCCAAACCGCTGCGCAGAAGTCAACCAAACTTCACCCAATAGTGTATTGTATCACAATCTAGTAGTTACATTTGAAAATTTTGTTCTAGGACATTTTGTTTGAACGCAATCATCAAACTTAATTAAAAAAGTCATTTAAGCCTTTTCACAGTGAGATCTATGCGATATGGCCGAGAAATGTAATTTTGATGTTAACTCCCAAACCGCTGCGCAGAAGTCAACCAAACTTCACCCAATAGTGTATTGTATCACAATCTAGTAGTTACATTTGAAAATTTTGTTCTAGGACATTTTGTTTGAACGCAATCATCAAACTTAATTAAAAAAGTCAATTAAGCCTTTTCACAGTGAGATCTATGCGATATGGCCGAGAAATGTAATTTTGATGTTAACTCCCAAACCGCTGCGCAGAAGTAAACCAAACTTCACCCATTAGTGTATTGTATCACAATCTAGTAGTTACATGTGGAAATTTGGTTCTAGGACATTTGATTTGAGCGCAATCCTCAAATTAAGGTCAAAAAAGCCATTTAAGCCTTTTCACAGTGAGATCTATGCGATATGGCCGAGAAATGTAATTTTGATGTTAACTCCCAAACCGCTGCGCAGAAGTCAACCAAACTTCACCCAATAGTGTATTGTATCACAATCTAGTAGTTACATTTGAAAATTTTGTTCTAGGACATTTTGTTTGAACGCAATCGTCAAACTTAATTAAAAAAGTCATTTAAGCCTTTTCACAGTGAGATCTATGCGATATGGCCGAGAAATGTAATTTTGATGTTAACTCCCAAACCGCTGCGCAGAAGTCAACCAAACTTCACCCAATAGTGTATTGTATCACATTCAAGTAGTTACATTTGAAAATTTCGTTCTAGGACATTTGGTTTGAGCGCAATCATTAAACTTAGGTCAAAAAAGCCATTTAAGCCTTTTCACAGTGAGATCTATGCGATATGGCCGAGAAATGTAATTTTGATGTTAACTCCCAAACCGCTGCGCAGAAGTCAATTAAACTTCACCCAATAGTGTATTGTATCACATTCTAGTAGTTACATTTGAAAATTTCGTTCTAGGACATTTGGTTTGAGAGCAATTATTAAACTTAGGTCAAAAAAGCCATTTAAGCCTTTTCACAGTGAGATCTATGCGATATGGCCGAGAAATGTAATTTTGATGTTAACTCCCAAACCGCTGCGCAGAAGTAAACCAAACTTCACCCATTAGTGTATTGTTTCACAATCTAGTAGTTACATGTGGAAATTTGGTTCTAGGACATTTGATTTGAGCGCAATCCTCAAACTTAGGTCAAAAAAGCCATTTAAGCCTTTTCACAGTGAGATCTATGCGATATGGCCGAGAAATGTAATTTTGATGTTAACTCCCAAACCGCTGCGCATAAGTAAACCAAACTTCACCCATTAGTGTATTGTATCACAATCTAGTAGTTACATGTTGAAATTTGGTTCTAGGACATTTGATTTGAGCGCAATCCTCAAACTTAGGTCAAAAAAGCCATTTAAGCCTTTTCACAGTGAGATCTATGCGATATGGCCGAGAAATGTAATTTTGATGTTAACTCCCAAACCGCTGCGCAGAAGTCAACCAAACTTCACCCAATAGTGTATTGTATCACAATCTAGTAGTTACATTTGAAAATTTTGTTCTAGGACATTTTGTTTGAACGCAATCATCAAACTTAATTAAAAAAGTCATTTAAGCCTTTTCACAGTGAGATCTATGCGATATGGCCGAGAAATGTAATTTTGATGTTAACTCCCAAACCGCTGCGCAGAAGTAAACCAAACTTCACCCAATAGTGTATTGTATCACAATCTAGTAGTTACATGTGGAAATTTGGTTCTAGGACATTTGATTTGAGCGCAATCCTCAAACTTAGGTCAAAAAAGCCATTTAAGCCTTTTCACAGTGAGATCTATGCGATATGGCCGAGAAATGTAATTTTGATGTTAACTCCCAAACCGCTGCGCAGAAGTCAACCAAACTTCACCCAATAGTGTATTGTATCACAATCTAGTAGTTACATTTGAAAATTTTGTTCTAGGACATTTTGTTTGAGCGCAATCCTCAAACTTAGGTCAAAAAAGCCATTTAAGCCTTTTCACAGTGAGATCTATGCGATATGGCCGAGAAATGTAATTTTGATGTTAACTCCCAAACCGCTGCGCAGAAGTCAACCAAACTTCACCCAATAGTGTATTGTATCACAATCTAGTAGTTAAATTTGAAAATTTTGTTCTAGGACATTTTGTTTGAGCGCAATCCTCAAACTTAGGTCAAAAAAGCCATTTAAGCCTTTTCACAGTGAGATCTATGCGATATGGCCGAGAAATGTAATTTTGATGTTAACTCCCAAACCGCTGCGCAGAAGTAAACCAAACTTCACCCAATAGTGTATTGTATCACATTCTAGTAGTTACATTTGAAAATTTTGTTCTAGGACATTTGGTTTGAGCGCAATCATTAAACTTAATTAAAAAAGTCATTTAAGCCTTTTCACAGTGAGATCTATGCGATATGGCCGAGAAATGTAATTTTGATGTTAACTCCCAAACCGCTGCGCAGAAGTCAACTAAACTTCACCCAATAGTGTATTGTATCACATTCTAGTAGTTACATTTGAAAATTTCGTTCTAGGACATTTGGTTTGAGCGCAATCATTAAACTTAATTAAAAAAGTCATTTAAGCCTTTTCACAGTGAGATCTATGCGATATGGCCGAGAAATGTAATTTTGATGTTCACTCCCAAACCGCTGCGCAGAAGTCAACCAAACTTCAACCATTAGTGTATTGTATCACAATCTAGTAGTTACATGTGGAAATTTGGTTCTAGGACATTTGATTTGAGCGCAATCCTCAAACTTAGGTCAAAAAAGCCATTTAAGCCTTTTCACAGTGAGATCTATGCGATATGGCCGAGAAATGTAATTTTGATGTTAACTCCCAAACCGCTGCGCAGAAGTCAACCAAACTTCACCCAATAGTGTATTGTATCACAATCTAGTAGTTACATTTGAAAATTTTGTTCTAGGACATTTTGTTTGAGCGCAATCATCAAACTTAATTAAAAAAGTCATTTAAGCCTTTTCACAGTGAGATCTATGCGATATGGCCGAGAAATGTAATTTTGATGTTAACTCCCAAACCGCTGCGCAGAAGTCAACCAAACTTCACCCAATAGTGTATTGTATCACAATCTAGTAGTTACATTTGAAAATTTTGTTCTAGGACATTTGATTTGAGCGCAATCCTCAAACTTAGGTCAAAAAAGCCATTTAAGCCTTTTCACAGTGAGATCTATGTGATATGGCCGAGAAATGTAATTTTGATGTTAATTCCCAAACCGCTGCGCAGAAGTCAACCAAACTTCACCCAATAGTGTATTGTATCACATTCTAGTAGTTACATTTGAAAATTTCGTTCTAGGACATTTGGTTTGAGCGCAATCATTAAACTTAGGTCAAAAAAGCCATTTAAGCCTTTTCACAGTGAGATCTATGCGATATGGCCGAGAAATGTAATTTTGATGTTAACTCCCAAACCGCTGCGCAGAAGTCAATTAAACTTCACCCAATAGTGTATTGTATCACATTCTAGTAGTTACATTTGAAAATTTCGTTCTAGGACATTTGGTTTGAGACCAATTATTAAACTAAGGTCAAAAAAGCCATTTAAGCCTTTTCACAGTGAGATCTATGCGATATGGCCGAGAAATGTAATTTTGATGTTAACTCCCAAACCGCTGCGCAGAAGTAAACCAAACTTCACCCATTAGTGTATTGTATCACAATCTAGTAGTTACATGTAGAAATTTGGTTTTAGGACATTTGATTTGAGCGCAATCCTCAAACTTAGGTCAAAAAAGCCATTTAAGCCTTTTCACAGTGAGATCTATGCGATATGGCCGAGAAATGTAATTTTGATGTTAACTCCCAAACCGCTGCGCAGAAGTCAACCAAACTTCACCCAATAGTGTATTGTATCACAATCTAGTAGTTACATTTGAAAATTTTGTTCTAGGACATTTTGTTTGAACGCAATCATCAAACTTAATTAAAAAAGTCATTTAAGCCTTTTCACAGTGAGATCTATGCGATATGGCCGAGAAATGTAATTTTGATGTTAACTCCCAAACCGCTGCGCAGAAGTCAACCAAACTTCACCCAATAGTGTATTGTATCACAATCTAGTAGTTACATTTGAAAATTTTGTTCTAGGACATTTTGTTTGAACGCAATCATCAAACTTAATTAAAAAAGTCAATTAAGCCTTTTCACAGTGAGATCTATGCGATATGGCCGAGAAATGTAATTTTGATGTTAACTCCCAAACCGCTGCGCAGAAGTAAACCAAACTTCACCCAATAGTGTATTGTATCACAATCTAGTAGTTACATTTGAAAATTTTGTTCTAGGACATTTTGTTTGAGCGCAATCCTCAAACTTAGGTCAAAAAAGCCATTTAAGCCTTTTCACAGTGAGATCTATGCGATATGGCCGAGGAATGTAATTTTGATGTTAACTCCCAAACCGCTGCGCAGAAGTCAACCAAACTTCACCCAATAGTGTATTGTATCACAATCTAGTAGTTACATTTGAAAATTTTGTTCTAGGACATTTTGTTTGAGCGCAATCCTCAAACTTAGGTCAAAAAAGCCATTTAAGCCTTTTCACAGTGAGATCTATGCGATATGGCCGAGGAATGTAATTTTGATGTTAACTCCCAAACCGCTGCGCAGAAGTCAACCAAACTTCACCCAATAGTGTATTGTATCACAATCTAGTAGTTACATTTGAAAATTTTGTTCTAGGACATTTTGTTTGAACGCAATCCTCAAACTTAGGTCAAAAAAGCCATTTAAGCCTTTTCACAGTGAGATCTATGCGATATGGCCGAGAAATGTAATTTTGATGTTAACTCCCAAACCGCTGCGCAGAAGTAAACCAAACTTCACCCAATAGTGTATTGTATCACAATCTAGTAGTTACATTAGAAAATTTTGTTCTAGGACATTTTGTTTGAACGCAATCATCAAACTTAATTAAAAAAGTCATTTAAGCCTTTTCACAGTGAGATCTATGCGATATGGACGAGAAATGTAATTTTGATGTTAACTCCCAAACCGCTGCGCAGAAGTAAACCAAACTTCACCCATTAATGTATTGTATCACAATCTAGTAGTTACATGTGGAAATTTGGTTCTAGGACATTTGATTTGAGCGCAATCCTCAAACTTAGGTCAAAAAAGCCATTTAAGCCTTTTCACAGTGAGATCTATGCGATATGGCCGAGAAATGTAATTTTGATGTTAACTCCCAAACCGCTGCGCAGAAGTCAACCAAACTTCACCCAATAGTGTATTGTATCACAATCTAGTAGTTACATTTGAAAATTTTGTTCTAGGACATTTTGTCTGAACGCAATCATCAAACTTAATTAAAAAAGTCATTTAAGCCTTTTCACAGTGAGATCTATGCGATATGGCCGAGAAATGTAATTTTGATGTTAACTCCCAAACCGCTGCGCAGAAGTCAACCAAACTTCACCCAATAGTGTATTGTATCACAATCTAGTAGTTACATTTGAAAATTTTGTTCTAGGACATTTTGTTTGAGCGCAATCCTCAAACTTAGGTCAAAAAAGCCATTTAAGCCTTTTCACAGTGAGATCTATGCGATATGGCCGAGAAATGTAATTTTGATGTTAACTCCCAAACCGCTGCGCAGAAGTCAACCAAACTTCACCCAATAGTGTATTGTATCACAATCTAGTAGTTACATTTGAAAATTTCGTTCTAGGACATTTGGTTTGAGCGCAATCATTAAACTTAATTAAAAAAGTCATTTAAGCCTTTTCACAGTGAGATCTATGCGATATGGCCGAGAAATGTAATTTTGATGTTAACTCCCAAACCGCTGCGCAGAAGTCAACCAAACTTCACCCAATAGTGTATTGTATCACAATCTAGTAGTTACATTTGAAAATTTTGTTCTAGGACATTTTGTTTGAACGCAATCATCAAACTTAATTAAAAAAGTCATTTAAGCCTTTTCACAGTGAGATCTATGCGATATGGCCGAGAAATGTAATTTTGATGTTAACTCCCAAACCGCTGCGCAGAAGTCAACCAAACTTCACCCAATAGTGTATTGTATCACAATCTAGTAGTTACATTTGAAAATTTTGTTCTAGGACATTTTGTTTGAACGCAATCCTCAAACTTAGGTCAAAAAAGCCATTTAAGCCTTTTCACAGTGAGATCTATGCGATATGGCCGAGAAATGTAATTTTGATGTTAACTCCCAAACCGCTGCGCAGAAGTCAACCAAACTTCACCCAATAGTGTATTGTATCACAATCTAGTAGTTACATTTGAAAATTTTGTTCTAGGACATTTTGTTTGAACGCAATCATCAAACTTAATTAAAAAAGTCATTTAAGCCTTTTCACAGTGAGATCTATGCGATATGGCCGAGAAATGTAATTTTGATGTTAACTCCCAAACCGCTGCGCAGAAGTCAACCAAACTTCACCCAATAGTGTATTGTATCACAATCTAGTAGTTACATTTGAAAATTTTGTTCTAGGACATTTTGTTTCAACGCAATCATCAAACTTAATTAAAAAAGTCATTTAAGCCTTTTCACAGTGAGATCTATGCGATATGGCCGAGAAATGTAATTTTGATGTTAACTCCCAAACCGCTGCGCAGAAGTCAACCAAACTTCACCCATTAGTGTATTGTATCACAATCTAGTAGTTACATGTGGAAATTTGGTTCTAGGACATTTGATTTGAGCGCAATCCTCAAACTTAGGTCAAAAAAGCCATTTAAGCCTTTTCACAGTGAGATCTATGCGATATGGCCGAGAAATGTAATTTTGATGTTAACTCCCAAACCGCTGCGCAGAAGTCAACCAAACTTCACCCAATAGTGTATTGTATCACAATCTAGTAGTTACATTTGAAAATTTTGTTCTAGGACATTTTGTTTGAGCGCAAACATCAAACTTAATTAAAAAAGTCATTTAAGCCTTTTCACAGTGAGATCTATGCGATATGGCCGAGAAATGTAATTTTGATGTTAACTCCCAAACCGCTGCGCAGAAGTCAACCAAACTTCACCCAATAGTGTATTGTATCACATTCTAGTAGTTACATTTGAAAATTTCGTTCTAGGAAATTTGGTTTGAGCGCAATCATTAAACTTAGGTCAAAAAAGCCATTTAAGCCTTTTCACAGTGAGATCTATGCGATATGGCCGAGGAATGTAATTTTGATGTTAACTCCCAAACCGCTGCGCAGAAGTCAACCAAACTTCACCCAATAGTGTATTGTATCACAATCTAGTAGTTACATTTGAAAATTTTGTTCTAGGACATTTTGTTTGAGCGCAATCCTCAAACTTAGGTCAAAAAAGCCATTTAAGCCTTTTCACAGTGAGATCTATGCGATATGGCCGAGAAATGTAATTTTGATGTTAACTCCCAAACCGCTGCGCAGAAGTAAACCAAACTTCACCCAATAGTGTATTGTATCACATTCTAGTAGTTACATTTGAAAATTTTGTTCTAGGACATTTTGTTTGAACGCAATCATCAAACTTAATTAAAAAAGTCATTTAAGCCTTTTCACAGTGAGATCTATGCGATATGGCCGAGAAATGTAATTTTGATGTTAACTCCCAAACCGCTGCGCAGAAGTAAACCAAACTTCACCCATTAATGTATTGTATCACAATCTAGTAGTTACATGTGGAAATTTGGTTCTAGGACATTTGATTTGAGCGCAATCCTCAAACTTAGGTCAAAAAAGCCATTTAAGCCTTTTCACAGTGAGATCTATGCGATATGGCCGAGAAATGTAATTTTGATGTTAACTCCCAAACCGCTGCGCAGAAGTCAACCAAACTTCACCCAATAGTGTATTGTATCACAATCTAGTAGTTACATTTGAAAATTTTGTTCTAGGACATTTTGTTTGAACGCAATCATCAAACTTAATTAAAAAAGTCATTTAAGCCTTTTCACAGTGAGATCTATGCGATATGGCCGAGAAATGTAATTTTGATGTTAACTCCCAAACCGCTGCGCAGAAGTCAACCAAACTTCACCCAATAGTGTATTGTATCACAATCTAGTAGTTACATTTGAAAATTTAGTTCTAGGACATTTGATTTGAGCGCAATCCTCAAACTTAGGTCAAAAAAGCCATTTAAGCCTTTTCACAGTGAGATCTATGCGATATGGCCGAGAAATGTAATTTTGATGTTAACTCCCAAACCGCTGCGCAGAAGTCAACCAAACTTCACCCAATAGTGTATTGTATCACAATCTAGTAGTTACATTTGAAAATTTCGTTCTAGGACATTTGGTTTGAGCGCAATCATTAAACTTAATTAAAAAAGTCATTTAAGCCTTTTCACAGTGAGATCTATGCGATATGGCCGAGAAATGTAATTTTGATGTTAACTCCCAAACCGCTGCGCAGAAGTCAACCAAACTTCACCCAATAGTGTATTGTATCACAATCTAGTAGTTACATTTGAAAATTTTGTTCTAGGACATTTTGTTTGAACGCAATCATCAAACTTAATTAAAAAAGTCATTTAAGCCTTTTCACAGTGAGATCTATGCGATATGGCCGAGAAATGTAATTTTGATGTTAACTCCCAAACCGCTGCGCAGAAGTCAACCAAACTTTACCCAATAGTGTATTGTATCACAATCTAGTAGTTACATTTGAAAATTTTGTTCTAGGACATTTTGTTTGAACGCAATCATCAAACTTAATTAAAAAAGTCATTTAAGCCTTTTCACAGTGAGATCTATGCGATATGGCCGAGAAATGTAATTTTGATGTTAACTCCCAAACCGCTGCGCAGAAGTCAACCAAACTTCACCCATTAGTGTATTGTATCACAATCTAGTAGTTACATGGGGAAATTTGGTTCTAGGACATTTGGTTTGAGCGCAATCCTCAAACTTAGGTCAAAAAAGCCATTTAAGCCTTTTCACAGTGAGATCTATGCGATATGGCCGAGAAATGTAATTTTGATGTTAACTCCCAAACCGCTGCGCAGAAGTCAACCAAACTTCACCCAATAGTGTATTGTATCACAATCTAGTAGTTACATTTGAAAATTTTGTTCTAGGACATTTTGTTTGAGCGCAATCATCAAACTTAATTAAAAAAGTCATTTAAGCCTTTTCACAGTGAGATCTATGCGATATGGCCGAGAAATGTAATTTTGATGTTAACTCCCAAACCGCTGCGCAGAAGTCAACCAAACTTCACCCATAAGTGTATTGTATCACAATCTAGTAGATACATGTGGAAATTTGGTTCTAGGACATTTGATTTGAGAACAATATTCAAACTTAGGTCAAAAAAGCCATTTAAGCCTTTTCACAGTGAGATCTATGCGATATGGCCGAGAAATGTAATTTTGATGTTAACTCCCAAACCGCTGCGCAGAAGTCAACCAAACTTCACCCAATAGTGTATTGTATCACATTCTAGTAGTTACATTTGAAAATTTCGTTCTAGGACATTTGGTTTGAGCGCAATCATTAAACTTAGGTCAAAAAAGCCATTTAAGCCTTTTCACAGTGAGATCTATGCGATATGGCCGAGAAATGTAATTTTGATGTTAACTCCCAAACCGCTGCGCAGAAGTCAATTAAACTTCACCCAATAGTGTATTGTATCACATTCTAGTAGTTACATTTAAAAATTTCGTTCTAGGACATTTGGTTTGAGCGCAATTATTAAACTTAGGTCAAAAAAGCCATTTAAGCCTTTTCACAGTGAGATCTATGCGATATGGCCGAGAAATGTAATTTTGATGATAACTCCCAAACCGCTGCGCAGAAGTAAACCAAACTTCACCCATTAGTGTATTGTATCACAATCTAGTAGTTACATGTGGAAATTTGGTTTTAGGACATTTGATTTGAGCGCAATCCTCAAACTTAGGTCAAAAAAGCCATTTAAGCCTTTTCACAGTGAGATCTATGCGATATGGCCGAGAAATGTAATTTTGATGTTAACTCCCAAACCGCTGCGCAGAAGTAAACCAAACTTCACCCATTAGTGTATTGTATCACAATCTAGTAGTTACATGTGGAAATTTGGTTTTAGGACATTTGATTTGAGCGCAATCCTCAAACTTAGGTCAAAAAAGCCATTTAAGCCTTTTCACAGTGAGATCTATGCGATATGGCCGAGAAATGTAATTTTGATGTTAACTCCCAAACCGCTGCGCAGAAGTCAACCAAACTTCACCCAATAGTGTATTGTATCACAATCTAGTAGTTACATTTGAAAATTTTGTTCTAGGACATTTTGTTTGAACGCAATCATCAAACTTAATTAAAAAAGTCATTTAAGCCTTTTCACAGTGAGATCTATGCGATATGGCCGAGAAATGTAATTTTGATGTTAACTCCCAAACCGCTGCGCAGAAGTCAACCAAACTTCACCCAATAGTGTATTGTATCACATTCTAGTAGTTACATTTGAAAATTTCGTTCTAGGACATTTGGTTTGAGCGCAATCATTAAACTTAGGTCAAAAAAGCCATTTAAGCCTTTTCACAGTGAGATCTATGCGATATGGCCGAGGAATGTAATTTTGATGTTAACTCCCAAACCGCTGCGCAGAAGTCAACCAAACTTCACCCAATAGTGTATTGTATCACAATCTAGTAGTTACATTTGAAAATTTTGTTCTAGGACATTTTGTTTGAGCGCAATCCTCAAACTTAGGTCAAAAAAGCCATTTAAGCCTTTTCACAGTGAGATCTATGCGATATGGCCGAGAAATGTAATTTTGATGTTAACTCCCAAACCGCTGCGCAGAAGTAAACCAAACTTCACCCAATAGTGTATTGTATCACATTCTAGTAGTTACATTTGAAAATTTTGTTCTAGGACATTTTGTTTGAACGCAATCATCAAACTTAATTAAAAAAGTCATTTAAGCCTTTTCACAGTGAGATCTATGCGATATGGCCGAGAAATGTAATTTTGATGTTAACTCCCAAACCGCTGCGCAGAAGTAAACCAAACTTCACCCATTAATGTATTGTATCACAATCTAGTAGTTACATGTGGAAATTTGGTTCTAGGACATTTGATTTGAGCGCAATCCTCAAACTTAGGTCAAAAAAGCCATTTAAGCCTTTTCACAGTGAGATCTATGCGATATGGCCGAGAAATGTAATTTTGATGTTAACTCCCAAACCGCTGCGCAGAAGTCAACCAAACTTCACCCAATAGTGTATTGTATCACAATCTAGTAGTTACATTTGAAAATTTTGTTCTAGGACATTTTGTTTGAACGCAATCATCAAACTTAATTAAAAAAGTCATTTAAGCCTTTTCACAGTGAGATCTATGCGACATGGCCGAGAAATGTAATTTTGATGTTAACTCCCAAACCGCTGCGCAGAAGTCAACCAAACTTCACCCAATAGTGTATTGTATCACAATCTAGTAGTTACATTTGAAAATTTTGTTCTAGGACATTTTGTTTGAGCGCAATCCTCAAACTTAGGTCAAAAAAGCCATTTAAGCCTTTTCACAGTGAGATCTATGCGATATGGCCGAGAAATGTAATTTTGATGTTAACTCCCAAACCGCTGCGCAGAAGTCAACCAAACTTCACCCAATAGTGTATTGTATCACAATCTAGTAGTTACATTTGAAAATTTCGTTCTAGGACATTTGGTTTGAGCGCAATCATTAAACTTAATTAAAAAAGTCATTTAAGCCTTTTCACAGTGAGATCTATGCGATATGGCCGAGAAATGTAATTTTGATGTTAACTCCCAAACCGCTGCGCAGAAGTCAACCAAACTTCACCCAATAGTGTATTGTATCACAATCTAGTAGTTACATTTGAAAATTTTGTTCTAGGACATTTTGTTTGAACGCAATCATCAAACTTAATTAAAAAAGTCATTTAAGCCTTTTCACAGTGAGATCTATGCGATATGGCCGAGAAATGTAATTTTGATGTTAACTCCCAAACCGCTGCGCAGAAGTCAACCAAACTTCACCCAATAGTGTATTGTATCACAATCTAGTAGTTACATTTGAAAATTTTGTTCTAGGACATTTTGTTTGAACGCAATCATCAAACTTAATTAAAAAAGTCATTTAAGCCTTTTCACAGTGAGATCTATGCGATATGGCCGAGAAATGTAATTTTGATGTTAACTCCCAAACCGCTGCGCAGAAGCCAACCAAACTTCACCCATTAGTGTATTGTATCACAATCTAGTAGTTACATGGGGAAATTTGGTTCTAGGACATTTGGTTTGAGCGCAATCCTCAAACTTAGGTCAAAAAAGCCATTTAAGCCTTTTCACAGTGAGATCTATGCGATATGGCCGAGAAATGTAATTTTGATGTTAACTCCCAAACCGCTGCGCAGAAGTCAACCAAACTTCACCCAATAGTGTATTGTATCACAATCTAGTAGTTACATTTGAAAATTTTGTTCTAGGACATTTTGTTTGAACGCAATCATCAAACTTAATTAAAAAAGTCATTTAAGCCTTTTCACAGTGAGATCTATGCGATATGGCCGAGAAATGTAATTTTGATGTTAACTCCCAAACCGCTGCGCAGAAGTCAACCAAACTTCACCCAATAGTGTATTGTATCACAATCTAGTAGTTACATTTGAAAATTTTGTTCTAGGACATTTTGTTTCAACGCAATCATCAAACTTAATTAAAAAAGTCATTTAAGCCTTTTCACAGTGAGATCTATGCGATATGGCCGAGAAATGTAATTTTGATGTTAACTCCCAAACCGCTGCGCAGAAGTCAACCAAACTTCACCCATTAGTGTATTGTATCACAATCTAGTAGTTACATGTGGAAATTTGGTTCTAGGACATTTGATTTGAGCGCAATCCTCAAACTTAGGTCAAAAAAGCCATTTAAGCCTTTTCACAGTGAGATCTATGCGATATGGCCAAGAAATGTAATTTTGATGTTAACTCCCAAACCGCTGCGCAGAAGTCAACCAAACTTCACCCAATAGTGTATTGTATCACAATCTAGTAGTTACATTTGAAAATTTTGTTCTAGGACATTTTGTTTGAGCGCAAACATCAAACTTAATTAAAAAAGTCATTTAAGCCTTTTCACAGTGAGATCTATGCGATATGGCCGAGAAATGTAATTTTGATGTTAACTCCCAAACCGCTGCGCAGAAGTCAACCAAACTTCACCCATTAGTGTATTGTATCACAATCTAGTAGTTACATGTGGAAATTTGGTTCTAGGACATTTGATTTGAGCGCAATCCTCAAACTTAGGTCAAAAAAGCCATTTAAGCCTTTTCACAGTGAGATCTATGCGATATGGCCGAGAAATGTAATTTTGATGTTAACTCCCAAACCGCTGCGCAGAAGTTAACCAAACTTCACCCAATAGTGTATTGTATCACATTCTAGTAGTTACATTTGAAAATTTCGTTCTAGGACATTTGGTTTGAGCGCAATCATTAAACTTAATTAAAAAAGTCATTTAAGCCTTTTCACAGTGAGATCTATGCGATATGGCCGAGAAATGTAATTTTGATGTTAACTCCCAAACCGCTGCGCAGAAGTCAACCAAACTTCACCCAATAGTGTATTTTATCACAATCTAGTAGTTACATTTGGAAATTTAGTACTAGGACATTTGATTTGAGCGCAATCTTCAAACTTAATTAAAAAAAGTCATTTAAGCCTTTTCACAGTGAGATCTATGCGATATGGCCGAGAAATGTAATTTTGATGTTAACTCCCAAACCGCTGCGCAGAAGTAAACCAAACTTCACCCATTAGTGTATTGTATCACAATCTAGTAGTTACATGTGGAAATTTGGTTCTAGGACATTTGATTTGAGCGCAATCCTCAAACTTAGGTCAAAAAAGCCATTTAAGCCTTTTCACAGTGAGATCTATGCGATATGGCCGAGAAATGTAATTTTGATGTTAACTCCCAAACCGCTGCGCAGAAGTCAACTAAACTTCACCCAATAGTGTATTGTATCACATTCTAGTAGTTACATTTGAAAATTTCGTTCTAGGACATTTGGTTTGAGCGCAATCATTAAACTTAATTAAAAAAGTCATTTAAGCCTTTTCACAGTGAGATCTATGCGATATGGCCCAGAAATGTAATTTTGATGTTAACTCCCAAACCGCTGCGCAGAAGTCAACCAAACTTCACCCAATAGTGTATTGTATCACAATCTAGTAGTTACATTTGAAAATTTTGTTCTAGGACATTTTGTTTGAACGCAATCATCAAACTTAATTAAAAAAGTCATTTAAGCCTTTTCACAGTGAGATCTATGCGATATGGCCGAGAAATGTAATTTTGATGTTAACTCCCAAACCGCTGCGCAGAAGTCAACCAAACTTCACCCATTAGTGTATTGTATCACAATCTAGTAGTTACATGTGGAAATTTGGTTCTAGGACATTTGATTTGAGCGCAATCCTCAAACTTAGGTCAAAAAAGCCATTTAAGCCTTTTCACAGTGAGATCTATGCGATATGGCCGAGAAATGTAATTTTGATGTTAACTCCCAAACCGCTGCGCAGAAGTCAACCAAACTTCAACCAATAGTGTATTGTATCACAATCTAGTAATTACATTTGAAAATTTTGTTTTAGGACATTTTGTTTGAACGCAATCATCAAACTTAATTAAAAAAAAGTCATTTAAGCCTTTTCACAGTGAGATCTATGCGATATGGCCGAGAAATGTAATTTTGATGTTAACTCCCAAACCGCTGCGCAGAAGTCAACCAAACTTCACCCAATAGTGTATTGTATCACAATCTAGTAGTTACATTTGAAAATTTTGTTCTAGGACATTTTGTTTGAGCGCAATCATTAAACTTAGGTCAAAAAAGCCATTTAAGCCTTTTCACAGTGAGATCTATGCGATATGGCCGAGAAATGTAATTTTGATGTTAACTCCCAAACCGCTGCGCAGAAGTCAACCAAACTTCACCCAATAGTGTATTGTATCACAATCTAGTAGTTACATTTGAAAATTTTGTTCTAGGAAATTTTGTTTGAGCGCAATCATCAAACTTAATTAAAAAAGTCATTTAAGCCTTTTCACAGTGAGATCTATGCGATATGGCCGAGAAATGTAATTTTGATGTTAACTCCCAAACCGCTGCGCAGAAGTCAACCAAACTTCACCCATTAGTGTATTGTATCACAATCTAGTAGTTACATGTGAAAATTTGGTTCTAGGACATTTGATTTGAGCGCAATCCTCAAACTTAGGTCAAAAAAGCCATTTAAGCCTTTTCACAGTGAGATCTATGCGATATGGCCGAGAAATGTAATTTTGATGTTAACTCCCAAACCGCTGCGCAGAAGTCAACCAAACTTCACCCAATAGTGTATTGTATCACATTCTAGTAGTTACATTTGAAAATTTCGTTCTAGGACATTTGGTTTGAGCGCAATTATTAAACTTAGGTCAAAAAAGCCATTTAAGCCTTTTCACAGTGAGATCTATGCGATATGGCCGAGAAATGTAATTTTGATGTTAACTCCCAAACCGCTGCGCAGAAGTAAACCAAACTTCACCCATTAGTGTATTGTATCACAATCTAGTAGTTACATGTGGAAATTTGTTTCTAGGACATTTGATTTGAGCGCAATCCTCAAACTTAGGTCAAAAAAGCCATTTAAGCCTTTTCACAGTGAGATCTATGCGATATGGCCGAGAAATGTAATTTTGATGTTAACTCCCAAACCGCTGCGCAGAAGTCAACCAAACTTCACCCAATAGTGTATTGTATCACAATCTAGTAGTTACATTTGAAAATTTTGTTCTAGGACATTTTGTTTGAGCGCAATCATCAAACTTAATTAAAAAAGTCATTTAAGCCTTTTCACAGTGAGATCTATGCGATATGGCCGAGAAATGTAATTTTGATGTTAACTCCCAAACCGCTGCGCAGAAGTAAACCAAACCACCCATTAGTGTATTGTATCACAATCTAGTAGTTACATGTGGAAATTTGGTTCTAGGACATTTGATTTGAGCGCAATCCTCAAACTTAGGTCAAAAAAGCCATTTAAGCCTTTTCACAGTGAGATCTATGCGATATGGCCGAGAAATGTAATTTTGATGTTAACTCCCAAACCGCTGCGCAGAAGTAAACCAAACTTCACCCATTAGTGTATTGTATCACAATCTAGTAGTTACATGTGGAAATTTGGTTCTAGGACATTTGATTTGAGCGCAATCCTCAAACTTAGGTCAAAAAAGCCATTTAAGCCTTTTCACAGTGAGATCTATGCGATATGGCCGAGAAATGTAATTTTGATGTTAACTCCCAAACCGCTGCGCAGAAGTCAACTAAACTTCACCCAATAGTGTATTGTATCACATTCTAGTAGTTACATTTGAAAATTTCGTTCTAGGACATTTGGTTTGAGCGCAATCATTAAACTTAATTAAAAAAGTCATTTAAGCCTTTTCACAGTGAGATCTATGCGATATGGCCCAGAAATGTAATTTTGATGTTAACTCCCAAACCGCTGCGCAGAAGTCAACCAAACTTCACCCAATAGTGTATTGTATCACAATCTAGTAGTTACATTTGAAAATTTTGTTCTAGGACATTTTGTTTGAACGCAATCATCAAACTTAATTAAAAAAGTCATTTAAGCCTTTTCACAGTGAGATCTATGCGATATGGCTGAGAAATGTAATTTTGATGTTAACTCCCAAACCGCTGCGCAGAAGTCAACCAAACTTCACCCATTAGTGTATTGTATCACAATCTAGTAGTTACATGTGGAAATTTGGTTCTAGGACATTTGATTTGAGCGCAATCCTCAAACTTAGGTCAAAAAAGCCATTTAAGCCTTTTCACAGTGAGATCTATGCGATATGGCCGAGAAATGTAATTTTGATGTTAACTCCCAAACCGCTGCGCAGAAGTCAACCAAACTTTAACCAATAGTGTATTGTATCACAATCTAGTAATTACATTTGAAAATTTTGTTTTAGGACATTTTGTTTGAACGCAATCATCAAACTTAATTAAAAAAAAGTCATTTAAGCCTTTTCACAGTGAGATCTATGCGATATGGCCGAGAAATGTAATTTTGATGTTAACTCCCAAACCGCTGCGCAGAAGTCAACCAAACTTCACCCAATAGTGTATTGTATCACAATCTAGTAGTTACATTTGAAAATTTTGTTCTAGGACATTTTGTTTGAGCGCAATCATTAAACTTAGGTCAAAAAAGCCATTTAAGCCTTTTCACAGTGAGATCTATGCGATATGGCCGAGAAATGTAATTTTGATGTTAACTCCCAAACCGCTGCGCAGAAGTCAACCAAACTTCACCCATTAGTGTATTGTATCACAATCTAGTAGTTACATGTGAAAATTTGGTTCTAGGACATTTGATTTGAGCGCAATCCTCAAACTTAGGTCAAAAAAGCCATTTAAGCCTTTTCACAGTGAGATCTATGCGATATGGCCGAGAAATGTAATTTTGATGTTAACTCCCAAACCGCTGCGCAGAAGTCAACCAAACTTCACCCAATAGTGTATTGTATCACATTCTAGTAGTTACATTTGAAAATTTCGTTCTAGGACATTTGGTTTGAGCGCAATTATTAAACTTAGGTCAAAAAAGCCATTTAAGCCTTTTCACAGTGAGATCTATGCGATATGGCCGAGAAATGTAATTTTGATGTTAACTCCCAAACCGCTGCGCAGAAGTAAACCAAACTTCACCCATTAGTGTATTGTATCACAATCTAGTAGTTACATGTGGAAATTTGGTTCTAGGACATTTGATTTGAGCGCAATCCTCAAACTTAGGTAAAAAAAGCCATTTAAGCCTTTTCACAGTGAGATCTATGCGATATGGCCGAGAAATGTAATTTTGATGTTAACTCCCAAACCGCTGCGCAGAAGTCAACTAAACTTCACCCAATAGTGTATTGTATCACATTCTAGTAGTTACATTTGAAAATTTCGTTCTAGGACATTTGGTTTGAGCGCAATCATTAAACTTAATTAAAAAAGTCATTTAAGCCTTTTCACAGTGAGATCTATGCGATATGGCCCAGAAATGTAATTTTGATGTTAACTCCCAAACCGCTGCGCAGAAGTCAACCAAACTTCACCCAATAGTGTATTGTATCACAATCTAGTAGTTACATTTGAAAATTTTGTTCTAGGACATTTTGTTTGAACGCAATCATCAAACTTAATTAAAAAAGTCATTTAAGCCTTTTCACAGTGAGATCTATGCGATATGGCCGAGAAATGTAATTTTGATGTTAACTCCCAAACCGCTGCGCAGAAGTCAACCAAACTTCACCCAATAGTGTATTGTATCACATTCTAGTAGTTACATTTGAAAATTTCGTTCTAGGACATTTGGTTTGAGCGCAATTATTAAACTTAGGTCAAAAAAGCCATTTAAGCCTTTTCACAGTGAGATCTATGCGATATGGCCGAGAAATGTAATTTTGATGTTAACTCCCAAACCGCTGCGCAGAAGTCAACCAAACTTCACCCAATAGTGTATTGTATCACAATCTAGTAGTTACATTTGAAAATTTTGTTCTAGGAAATTTTGTTTGAGCGCAATCATCAAACTTAATTAAAAAAGTCATTTAAGCCTTTTCACAGTGAGATCTATGCGATATGGCCGAGAAATGTAATTTTGATGTTAACTCCCAAACCGCTGCGCAGAAGTCAACCAAACTTCACCCAATAGTGTATTGTATCACATTCTAGTAGTTACATTTGAAAATTTCGTTCTAGGACATTTGGTTTGAACGCAATCATCAAACTTAATTAAAAAAGTCATTTAAGCCTTTTCACAGTGAGATCTATGCGATATGGCCGAGAAATGTAATTTTGATGTTAACTCCCAAACCGCTGCGCAGAAGTCAACCAAACTTCACCCAATAGTGTATTGTATCACAATCTAGTAGTTACATTTGAAAATTTTGTTCTAGGAAATTTTGTTTGAGCGCAATCATCAAACTTAATTAAAAAAGTCATTTAAGCCTTTTCACAGTGAGATCTATGCGATATGGCCGAGAAATGTAATTTTGATGTTAACTCCCAAACCGCTGCGCAGAAGTCAACCAAACTTCACCCATTAGTGTATTGTATCACAATCTAGTAGTTACATGTGGAAATTTGGTTCTAGGACATTTGATTTGAGCGCAATCCTCAAACTTAGGTCAAAAAAGCCATTTAAGCCTTTTCACAGTGAGATCTATGCGATATGGCCGAGAAATGTAATTTTGATGTTAACTCCCAAACCGCTGCGCAGAAGTCAACCAAACTTCACCCAATAGTGTATTTTATCACAATCTAGTAGTTACATTTGGAAATTTAGTTTTAGGACATTTGGTTTGAGCGCAATTATTAAACTTAGGTCAAAAAAGCCATTTAAGCCTTTTCACAGTGAGATCTATGCGATATGGCCGAGAAATGTAATTTTGATGTTAACTCCCAAACCGCTGCGCAGAATTAAACCAAACTTCACCCATTAGTGTATTGTATCACAATCTAGTAGTTACATGTGGAAATTTGGTTCTAGGACATTTGATTTGAGCGCAATCCTCAAACTTAGGTCAAAAAAGCCATTTAAGCCTTTTCACAGTGAGATCTGTGCGATATGGCCGAGAAATGTAATTTTGATGTTAACTCCCAAACCGCTGCGCAGAAGTCAACCAAACTTCACCCAATAGTGTATTTTATCACAATCTAGTAGTTACATTTGAAAATTTTGTTCTAGGACATTTTGTTTGAACGCAATCATCAAACTTAATTAAAAAAGTCATTTAAGCCTTTTCACAGTGAGATCTATGCGATATGGCCGAGAAATGTAATTTTGATGTTAACTCCCAAACCGCTGCGCAGAAGTCAACCAAACTTCACCCAATAGTGTATTGTATCACATTCTAGTAGTTACATTTGAAAATTTCGTACTAGGACATTTGGTTTGAGCGCAATCATTAAACTTAGGTCAAAAAAGCCATTTAAGCCTTTTCACAGTGAGATCTATGCGATATGGCCGAGAAATGTAATTTTGATGTTAACTCCCAAACCGCTGCGCAGAAGTAAACCAAACTTCACCCATTAGTGTATTTTATCACAATCTAGTAGTTACATGCGGAAATTTGGTTCTAGGACATTTGATTTGAGCGCAATCCTCAAACTTAGGTCAAAAAAGCCATTTAAGCCTTTTCACAGTGAGATCTATGCGATATGGCCGAGAAATGTAATTTTGATGTTAACTCCCAAACCGCTGCGCAGAAGTCAACCAAACTTCACCCAATAGTGTATTGTATCACAATCTAGTAGTTACATTTGAAAATTTTGTTCTAGGACATTTTGTTTGAACGCAATCATCAAACTTAATTAAAAAAGTCATTTAAGCCTTTTCACAGTGAGATCTATGCGATATGGCCGAGAAATGTAATTTTGATGTTAACTCCCAAACCGCTGCGCAGAAGTCAACCAAACTTCACCCATTAGTGTATTGTATCACAATCTAGTAGTTACATTTAAAAATTTTGTTCTAGGAAATTTTGTTTGAGCGCAATCATCAAACTTAATTAAAAAAGTCATTTAAGCCTTTTCACAGTGAGATCTATGCGATATGGCCGAGAAATGTAATTTTGATGTTAACTCCCAAACCGCTGCGCAGAAGTCAACCAAACTTCACCCAATAGTGTATTGTATCACATTCTAGTAGTTACATTTGAAAATTTCGTTCTAGGACTTTTGGTTTGAGCGCAATCATTAAACTTAGGTCAAAAAAGCCATTTAAGCCTTTTCACAGTGAGATCTATGCGATATGGCCGAGAAATGTAATTTTGATGTTAACTCCCAAACCGCTGCGAAGAAGTCAACCAAACTTCACCCAATAGTGTATTGTATCACAATCTAGTAGAAACATTTGAAAATTTGGTTCTAGGACATTTGATTTGAGCGCAATCCTCAAACTTAGGTCAAAAAAGCCATTTAAGCCTTTTCACAGTGAGATCAATGCGATATGGCCGAGAAATGTAATTTTGATGTTAACTCCCAAACCGCTGCGAAGAAGTCAACCAAACTTCACCCAATAGTGTATTGTATCACATTCTAGTAGTTACATTTGAAAATTTCGTTCTAGGACATTTGGTTTGAGCGCAATTATTAAACTTAGGTCAAAAAAGCCATTTAAGCCTTTTCACAGTGAGATCTATGCGATATGGCCGAGAAATGTAATTTTGATGTTAACTCCCAAACCGCTGCGCAGAAGTAAACCAAACTTCACCCATTAGTGTATTGTATCACAATCTAGTAGTTACATGTGGAAATTTGGTTCTAGGACATTTGATTTGAGCGCAATCCTCAAACTTAGGTCAAAAAAGCCATTTCAGCCTTTTCACAGTGAGATCTATGCGATATGGCCGAGAAATGTAATTTTGATGTTAACTCCCAAACCGCTGCGCAGAAGTCAACTAAACTTCACCCAATAGTGTATTGTATCACATTCTAGTAGTTACATTTGAAAATTTCGTTCTAGGACATTTGGTTTGAGCGCAATCATTAAACTTAATTAAAAAAGTCATTTAAGCCTTTTCACAGTGAGATCTATGCGATATGGCCCAGAAATGTAATTTTGATGTTAACTCCCAAACTGCTGCGCAGAAGTCAACCAAACTTCACCCAATAGTGTATTGTATCACAATCTAGTAGTTACATTTGAAAATTTTGTTCTAGGACATTTTGTTTGAACGCAATCATCAAACTTAATTAAAAAAGTCATTTAAGCCTTTTCACAGTGAGATCTATGCGATATGGCCGAGAAATGTAATTTTGATGTTAACTCCCAAACCGCTGCGCAGAAGTCAACCAAACTTCACCCAATAGTGTATTGTATCACATTCTAGTAGTTACATTTGAAAATTTCGTTCTAGGACATTTGGTTTGAGCGCAATTATTAAACTTAGGTCAAAAAAGCCATTTAAGCCTTTTCACAGTGAGATCTATGCGATATGGCCGAGAAATGTAATTTTGATGTTAACTCCCAAACCGCTGCGCAGAAGTCAACCAAACTTCACCCAATAGTGTATTGTATCACAATCTAGTAGTTACATGTGGAAATTTGGTTCTAGGACATTTGATTTGAGCGCAATCCTCAAACTTAGGTCAAAAAAGCCATTTAAGCCTTTTCACAGTGAGATCTATGCGATATGGCCGAGAAATGTAATTTTGATGTTAACTCCCAAACCGCTGCGCAGAAGTCAACCAAACTTCACCCAATAGTGTATTTTAACACAATCTAGTAGTTACATTTGAAAATTTTGTTCTAGGACATTTTGTTTGAGCGCAATCATCAAACTTAATTAAAAAAGTCATTTAAGCCTTTTCACAGTGAGATCTATGCGATATGGCCGAGAAATGTAATTTTGATGTTAACTCCCAAACCGCTGCGCAGAAGTCAACCAAACTTCACCCATTAGTGTATTGTATCACAATCTAGTAGTTACATGTGGAAATTTGGTTCTAGGACATTTGATTTGAGCGCAATCCTAAAACTTAGGTCAAAAAATCCATTTAAGCCTTTTCACAGTGAGATCTATGCGATATGGCCGAGAAATGTAATTTTGATGTTAACTCCCAAACCGCTGCGCAGAAGTCAACCAAACTTCACCCAATAGTGTATTGTATCACATTCTAGTAGTTACATTTGAAAATTTCGTTCTAGGACATTTGGTTTGAGCGCAATCATTAAACTTAGGTCAAAAAAGCCATTTAAGCCTTTTCACAGTGAGATCTATGCGATATGGCCGAGAAATGTAATTTTGATGTTAACTCCCAAACCGCTGCGAAGAAGTCAACCAAACTTCACCCAATAGTGTATTGTATCACAATCTAGTAGTTACATTTGAAAATTTGGTTCTAGGACATTTGATTTGAGCGCAATCCTCAAACTTAGGTCAAAAAAGCCATTTAAGCCTTTTCACAGTGAGATCTATGCGATATGGCCGAGAAATGTAATTTTGATGTTAACTCCCAAACCGCTGCGCAGAAGTCAACCAAACTTCACCCAATAGTGTATTGTATCACATTCTAGTAGTTACATTTAAAAATTTCGTTCTAGGACATTTGGTTTGAGCGCAATTATTAAACTTAGGTCAAAAAAGCCATTTAAGCCTTTTCACAGTGAGATCTATGCGATATGGCCGAGAAATGTAATTTTGATGTTAACTCCCAAACCGCTGCGCAGAAGTCAACTAAACTTCACCCAATAGTGTATTGTATCACATTCTAGTAGTTACATTTGAAAATTTCGTTCTAGGACATTTGGTTTGAGCGCAATCATTAAACTTAGGTCAAAAAAGCCATTTAAGCCTTTTCACAGTGAGATCTATGCGATATGGCCGAGAAATGTAATTTTGATGTTAACTCCCAAACCGCTGCGCAGAAGTAAACCAAACTTCACCCATTAGTGTATTGTATCACAATCTAGTAGTTACAAGTGGAAATTTGGTTCTAGGACATTTGATTTGAGCGCAATCCTCAAACTTAGGTCAAAAAAGCCATTTAAGCCTTTTCACAGTGAGATCTATGCGATATGGCCGAGAAATGTAATTTTGATGTTAACTCCCAAACCGCTGCGCAGAAGTCAACCAAACTTCACCCAATAGTGTATTGTATCACAATCTAGTAATTACATTTGAAAATTTTGTTTTAGGACATTTTGTTTGAACGCAATCATCAAACTTAATTAAAAAAAGTCATTTAAGCCTTTTCACAGTGAGATCTATGCGATATGGCCGAGAAATGTAATTTTGATGTTAACTCCCAAACCGCTGCGCAGAAGTCAACCAAACTTCACCCAATAGTGTATTGTATCACAATCTAGTAGTTACATTTGAAAATTTTGTTCTAGGACATTTTGTTTGAGCGCAATCATTAAACTTAGGTCAAAAAAGCCATTTAAGCCTTTTCACAGTGAGATCTATGCGATATGGCCGAGAAATGTAATTTTGATGTTAACTCCCAAACCGCTGCGCAGAAGTCAACCAAACTTCACCCAATAGTGTATTGTATCACAATCTAGTAGTTACATTTGAAAATTTTGTTCTAGGAAATTTTGTTTGAGCGCAATCATCAAACTTAATTAAAAAAGTCATTTAAGCCTTTTCACAGTGAGATCTATGCGATATGGCCGAGAAATGTAATTTTGATGTTAACTCCCAAACCGCTGCGCAGAAGTCAACCAAACTTCACCCATTAGTGTATTGTATCACAATCTAGTAGTTACATGTGAAAATTTGGTTCTAGGACATTTGATTTGAGCGCAATCCTCAAACTTAGGTCAAAAAAGCCATTTAAGCCTTTTCACAGTGAGATCTATGCGATATGGCCGAGAAATGTAATTTTGATGTTAACTCCCAAACCGCTGCGCAGAAGTCAACCAAACTTCACCCAATAGTGTATTGTATCACATTCTAGTAGTTACATTTGAAAATTTCGTTCTAGGACATTTGGTTTGAGCGCAATTATTAAACTTAGGTCAAAAAAGCCATTTAAGCCTTTTCACAGTGAGATCTATGCGATATGGCCGAGAAATGTAATTTTGATGTTAACTCCCAAACCGCTGCGCAGAAGTAAACCAAACTTCACCCATTAGTGTATTGTATCACAATCTAGTAGTTACATGTGGAAATTTGGTTCTAGGACATTTGATTTGAGCGCAATCCTCAAACTTAGGTCAAAAAAGCCATTTAAGCCTTTTCACAGTGAGATCTATGCGATATGGCCGAGAAATGTAATTTTGATGTTAACTCCCAAACCGCTGCGCAGAAGTCAACCAAACTTCACCCAATAATGTATTGTATCACAATCTAGTAGTTACATTTGAAAATTTTGTTCTAGGACATTTTGTTTGAACGCAATCATCAAACTTAATTAAAAAAGTCATTTAAGACTTTTCACAGTGAGATCTATGCGATATGGCCGAGAAATGTAATTTTGATGTTAACTCCCAAACCGCTGCGCAGAAGTAAACCAAACTTCACCCATTAGTGTATTGTATCACAATCTAGTAGTTACATGTGGAAATTTGGTTCTAGGACATTTGATTTGAGCGCAATCCTCAAACTTAGGTCAAAAAAGCCATTTAAGCCTTTTCACAGTGAGATCTATGCGATATGGCCGAGAAATGTAATTTTGATGTTAACTCCCAAACCGCTGCGCATAAGTCAACCAAACTTCACCCAATAGTGTATTGTATCACATTCTAGTAGTTACATTTAAAAATTTCGTTCTAGGACATTTGGTTTGAGCGCAATCATTAAACTTAGGTCAAAAAAGCCATTTAAGCCTTTTCACAGTGAGATCTATGCGATATGGCCGAGAAATGTAATTTTGATGTTAACTCCCAAACCGCTGCGCAGAAGTCAACTAAACTTCACCCAATAGTGTATTGTATCACATTCTAGTAGTTACATTTGAAAATTTCGTTCTAGGACATTTGGTTTGAGCGCAATCATTAAACTTAATAAAAAAAGTCATTTAAGCCTTTTCACAGTGAGATCTATGCGATATGGCCGAGAAATGTAATTTTGATGTTAACTCCCAAACCGCTGCGCAGAAGTCAACCAAACTTCACCCAATAGTGTATTGTATCACAATCTAGTAGTTACATTTGAAAATTTTGTTCTAGGACATTTTGTTTGAACGCAATCATCAAACTTAATTAAAAAAGTCATTTAAGCCTTTTCACAGTGAGATCTATGCGATATGGCCGAGAAATGTAATTTTGATGTTAACTCCCAAACCGCTGCGCAGAAGTCAACCAAACTTCACCCAATAGTGTATTGTATCACATTCTAGTAGTTACATTTGAAAATTTCGTTCTAGGACATTTGGTTTGAGCGCAATTATTAAACTTAGGTCAAAAAAGCCATTTAAGCCTTTTCACAGTGAGATCTATGCGATATGGCCGAGAAATGTAATTTTGATGTTAACTCCCAAACCGCTGCGCAGAAGTCAACCAAACTTCACCCAATAGTGTATTGTATCACAATCTAGTAGTTACATTTGAAAATTTTGTTCTAGGAAATTTTGTTTGAGCGCAATCATCAAACTTAATTAAAAAAGTCATTTAAGCCTTTTCACAGTGAGATCTATGCGATATGGCCGAGAAATGTAATTTTGATGTTAACTCCCAAACCGCTGCGCAGAAGTCAACCAAACTTCACCCAATAGTGTATTGTATCACATTCTAGTAGTTACATTTGAAAATTTCGTTCTAGGACATTTGGTTTGAACGCAATCATCAAACTTAATTAAAAAAGTCATTTAAGCCTTTTCACAGTGAGATCTATGCGATATGGCCGAGAAATGTAATTTTGATGTTAACTCCCAAACCGCTGCGCAGAAGTCAACCAAACTTCACCCAATAGTGTATTGTATCACAATCTAGTAGTTACATTTGAAAATTTCGTTCTAGGACATTTGGTTTGAGCGCAATTATTAAACTTAGGTCAAAAAAGCCATTTAAGCCTTTTCACAGTGAGATCTATGCGATATGGCCGAGAAATGTAATTTTGATGTTAACTCCCAAACCGCTGCGCAGAAGTAAACCAAACTTCACCCATTAGTGTATTGTATCACAATCTAGTAGTTACATGTGGAAATTTGGTTCTAGGACATTTGATTTGAGCGCAATCCTCAAACTTAGGTCAAAAAAGCCATTTAAGCCTTTTCACAGTGAGATCTATGCGATATGGCCGAGAAATGTAATTTTGATGTTAACTCCCAAACCGCTGCGCAGAAGTCAACCAAACTTCACCCAATAGTGTATTGTATCACATTCTAGTAGTTACATTTGAAAATTTCGTTCTAGGACATTTGGTTTGAGCGCAATCATTAAACTTAATTAAAAAAGTCATTTAAGCCTTTTCACAGTGAGATCTATGCGATATGGCCCAGAAATGTAATTTTGATGTTAACTCCCAAACCGCTGCGCAGAAGTCAACCAAACTTCACCCAATAGTGTATTGTATCACAATCTAGTAGTTACATTTGAAAATTTTGTTCTAGGACATTTTGTTTGAACGCAATCATCAAACTTAATTAAAAAAGTCATTTAAGCCTTTTCACAGTGAGATCTATGCGATATGGCCGAGAAATGTAATTTTGATGTTAACTCCCAAACCGCTGCGCAGAAGTCAACCAAACTTCACCCAATAGTGTATTGTATCACATTCTAGTAGTTACATTTGAAAATTTCGTTCTAGGACATTTGGTTTGAGCGCAATTATTAAACTTAGGTCAAAAAAGCCATTTAAGCCTTTTCACAGTGAGATCTATGCGATATGGCCGAGAAATGTAATTTTGATGTTAACTCCCAAACCGCTGCGCAGAAGTCAACCAAACTTCACCCAATAGTGTATTGTATCACAATCTAGTAGTTACATTTGAAAATTTTGTTCTAGGAAATTTTGTTTGAGCGCAATCATCAAACTTAATTAAAAAAGTCATTTAAGCCTTTTCACAGTGAGATCTATGCGATATGGCCGAGAAATGTAATTTTGATGTTAACTCCCAAACCGCTGCGCAGAAGTCAACCAAACTTCACCCAATAGTGTATTGTATCACATTCTAGTAGTTACATTTGAAAATTTCGTTCTAGGACATTTGGTTTGAACGCAATAATCAAACTTAATTAAAAAAGTCATTTAAGCCTTTTCACAGTGAGATCTATGCGATATGGCCGAGAAATGTAATTTTGATGTTAACTCCCAAACCGCTGCGCAGAAGTCAACCAAACTTCACCCAATAGTGTATTGTATCACAATCTAGTAGTTACATTTGAAAATTTTGTTCTAGGAAATTTTGTTTGAGCGCAATCATCAAACTTAATTAAAAAAGTCATTTAAGCCTTTTCACAGTGAGATCTATGCGATATGGCCGAGAAATGTAATTTTGATGTTAACTCCCAAACCGCTGCGCAGAAGTCAACCAAACTTCACCCAATAGTGTATTGTATCACATTCTAGTAGTTACATTTGAAAATTTCGTTCTAGGACATTTGGTTTGAGCGCAATTATTAAACTTAGGTCAAAAAAGCCATTTAAGCCTTTTCACAGTGAGATCTATGCGATATGGCCGAGAAATGTAATTTTGATGTTAACTCCCAAACCGCTGCGCAGAAGTCAACCGAACTTCACCCAATAGTGTATTGTATCACAATCTAGTATTTACATTTGAAAATTTTGTTCTAGGAAATTTTGTTTGAGCGCAATCATCAAACTTAATTAAAAAAGTCATTTAAGCCTTTTCACAGTGAGATCTATGCGATATGGCCGAGAAATGTAATTTTGATGTTAACTCCCAAACCGCTGCGCAGAAGTCAACCAAACTTCACCCAATAGTGTATTGTATCACATTCTAGTAGTTACATTTGAAAATTTCGTTCTAGGACATTTGGTTTGAACGCAATCATCAAACTTAATTAAAAAAGTCATTTAAGCCTTTTCACAGTGAGATCTATGCGATATGGCCGAGAAATGTAATTTTGATGTTAACTCCCAAACCGCTGCGCAGAAGTCAACCAAACTTCACCCAATAGTGTATTGTATCACAATCTAGTAGTTACATTTGAAAATTTTGTTCTAGAACATTTTGTTTGAACGCAATCATTAAACTTAATTAAAAAAGTCATTTAAGCCTTTTCACAGTGAGATCTATGCGATATGGCCGAGAAATGTAATTTTGATGTTAACTCCCAAACCGCTGCGCAGAAGTCAACCAAACTTCACCCAATAGTGTATTGTATCACAATCTAGTAGTTACATTTGAAAATTTTGTTCTAGGACATTTTGTTTGAACGCAATCATCAAACTTAATTAAAAAAGTCATTTAAGCCTTTTCACAGTGAGATCTATGCGATATGGCCGAGAAATGTAATTTTGATGTTAACTCCCAAACCGCTGCGCAGAAGTCAACCAAACTTCACCCAATAGTGTATTGTATCACATTCTAGTAGTTACATTTGAAAATTTCGTTCTAGGACATTTGGTTTGAGCGCAATTATTAAACTTAGGTCAAAAAAGCCATTTAAGCCTTTTCACAGTGAGATCTATGCGATATGGCCGAGAAATGTAATTTTGATGTTAACTCCCAAACCGCTGCGCAGAAGTCAACCAAACTTCACCCAATAGTGTATTGTATCACAATCTAGTAGTTACATTTGAAAATTTTGTTCTAGGAAATTTTGTTTGAGCGCAATCATCAAACTTAATTAAAAAAGTCATTTAAGCCTTTTCACAGTGAGATCTATGCGATATGGCCGAGAAATGTAATTTTGATGTTAACTCCCAAACCGCTGCGCAGAAGTCAACCAAACTTCACCCAATAGTGTATTGTATCACATTCTAGTAGTTACATTTGAAAATTTCGTTCTAGGACATTTGGTTTGAGCGCAATTATTAAACTTAGGTCAAAAAAAGCCATTTAAGCCTTTTCACAGTGAGATCTATGCGATATGGCCGAGAAATGTAATTTTGATGTTAACTCCCAAACCGCTGCGCAGAAGTCAACCAAACTTCACCCAATAGTGTATTGTATCACAATCTAGTAGTTACATTTGAAAATTTTGTTCTAGGAAATTTTGTTTGAGCGCAATCATCAAACTTAATTAAAAAAGTCATTTAAGCCTTTTCACAGTGAGATCTATGCGATATGGCCGAGAAATGTAATTTTGATGTTAACTCCCAAACCGCTGCGCAGAAGTCAACCAAACTTCACCCAATAGTGTATTGTATCACATTCTAGTAGTTACATTTGAAAATTTCGTTCTAGGACATTTGGTTTGAACGCAATCATCAAACTTAATTAAAAAAGTCATTTAAGCCTTTTCACAGTGAGATCTATGCGATATGGCCGAGAAATGTAATTTTGATGTTAACTCCCAAACCGCTGCGCAGAAGTCAACCAAACTTCACCCAATAGTGTATTGTATCACAATCTAGTAGTTACATTTGAAAATTTTGTTCTAGGAAATTTTGTTTGAGCGCAATCATCAAACTTAATTAAAAAAGTCATTTAAGCCTTTTCACAGTGAGATCTATGCGATATGGCCGAGAAATGTAATTTTGATGTTAACTCCCAAACCGCTGCGCAGAAGTCAACCAAACTTCACCCATTAGTGTATTGTATCACAATCTAGTAGTTACATGTGGAAATTTGGTTCTAGGACATTTGATTTGAGCGCAATCCTCAAACTTAGGTCAAAAAAGCCATTTAAGCCTTTTCACAGTGAGATCTATGCGATATGGCCGAGAAATGTAATTTTGATGTTAACTCCCAAACCGCTGCGCAGAAGTCAACCAAACTTCACCCAATAGTGTATTTTATCACAATCTAGTAGTTACATTTGGAAATTTAGTTTTAGGACATTTGGTTTGAGCGCAATTATTAAACTTAGGTCAAAAAAGCCATTTAAGCCTTTTCACAGTGAGATCTATGCGATATGGCCGAGAAATGTAATTTTGATGTTAACTCCCAAATCGCTGCGCAGAATTAAACCAAACTTCACCCATTAGTGTATTGTATCACAATCTAGTAGTTACATGTGGAAATTTGGTTCTAGGACATTTGATTTGAGCGCAATCCTCAAACTTAGGTCAAAAAAGCCATTTAAGCCTTTTCACAGTGAGATCTATGCGATATGGCCGAGAAATGTAATTTTGATGTTAACTCCCAAACCGCTGCACAGAAGTCAACCAAACTTCACCCAATAGTGTATTGTATCACAATCTAGTAGTTACATTTGAAAATTTTGTTCTAGGACATTTTGTTTGAACGCAATCATCAAACTTAATTAAAAAAGTCATTTAAGCCTTTTCACAGTGAGATCTATGCGATATGGCCGAGAAATGTAATTTTGATGTTAACTCCCAAACCGCTGCGCAGAAGTCAACCAAACTTCACCCAATAGTGTATTGTATCACAATCTAGTAGTCACATGTGAAAATTTGGTTCTAGGACATTTGATTTGAGCGCAATCCTCAAACTTAGGTCAAAAAAGCCATTTAAGCCTTTTCACAGTGAGATCTATGCGATATGGCCGAGAAATGTAATTTTGATGTTAACTCCCAAACCGCTGCGCAGAAGTCAACCAAACTTCACCCAATAGTGTATTGTATCACATTCTAGTAGTTACATTTGAAAATTTTGTTCTAGGACATTTGGTTTGAACGCAACCATCAAACTTAATTAAAAAAGTCATTTAAGCCTTTTCACAGTGAGATCTATGCGATATGGCCGAGAAATGTAATTTTGATGTTAACTCCCAAACCGCTGCGCAGAAGTCAACCAAACTTCACCCAATAGTGTATTGTATCACAATCTAGTAGTTACATTTGAAAATTTTGTTCTAGGAAATTTTGTTTGAGCGCAATCATCAAACTTAATTAAAAAAGTCATTTAAGCCTTTTCACAGTGAGATCTATGCGATATGGCCGAGAAATGTAATTTTGATGTTAACTCCCAAACCGCTGCGCAGAAGTCAACCAAACTTCACCCATTAGTGTATTGTATCACAATCTAGTAGTTACATGTGGAAATTTGGTTCTAGGACATTTGATTTGAGCGCAATCCTCAAACTTAGGTCAAAAAAGCCATTTAAGCCTTTTCACAGTGAGATCTATGCGATATGGCCGAGAAATGTAATTTTGATGTTAACTCCCAAACCGCTGCGCAGAAGTCAACCAAACTTCACCCAATAGTGTATTTTATCACAATCTAGTAGTTACATTTGGAAATTTAGTTTTAGGACATTTGGTTTGAGCGCAATTATTAAACTTAGGTCAAAAAAGCCATTTAAGCCTTTTCACAGTGAGATCTATGCGATATGGCCGAGAAATGTAATTTTGATGTTAACTCCCAAACCGCTGCGCAGAATTAAACCAAACTTCACCCATTAGTGTATTGTATCACAATCTAGTAGTTACATGTGGAAATTTGGTTCTAGGACATTTGATTTGAGCGCAATCCTCAAACTTAGGTCAAAAAAGCCATTTAAGCCTTTTCACAGTGAGATCTATGCGATATGGCCGAGAAATGTAATTTTGATGTTAACTCCCAAACCGCTGCGCAGAAGTCAACCAAACTTCACCCAATAGTGTATTGTATCACAATCTAGTAGTTACATTTGAAAATTTTGTTCTAGGACATTTTGTTTGAGCGCAATCATCAAACTTAATTAAAAAAGTCATTTAAGCCTTTTCACAGTGAGATCTATGCGATATGGCCGAGAAATGTAATTTTGATGTTAACTCCCAAACCGCTGCGCAGAAGTAAACCAAACTTCACCCATTAGTGTATTGTATCACAATCTAGTAGTTACATGTGGAAATTTGGTTCTAGGACATTTGATTTGAGCGCAATCCTCAAACTTAGGTCAAAAAAGCCATTTAAGCCTTTTCACAGTGAGATCTATGCGATATGGCCGAGAAATGTAATTTTGATGTTAACTCCCAAACCGCTGCGCAGAAGTAAACCAAACTTCACCCATTAGTGTATTGTATCACAATCTAGTAGTTACATGTGGAAATTTGGTTCTAGGACATTTGATTTGAGCGCAATCCTCAAACTTAGGTCAAAAAAGCCATTTAAGCCTTTTCACAGTGAGATCTATGCGATATGGCCGAGAAATGTAATTTTGATGTTAACTCCCAAACCGCTGCGCAGAAGTCAACTAAACTTCACCCAATAGTGTATTGTATCACATTCTAGTAGTTACATTTGAAAATTTCGTTCTAGGACATTTGGTTTGAGCGCAATCATTAAACTTAATTAAAAAAGTCATTTAAGCCTTTTCACAGTGAGATCTATGCGATATGGCCCAGAAATGTAATTTTGATGTTAACTCCCAAACCGCTGCGCAGAAGTCAACCAAACTTCACCCAATAGTGTATTGTATCACAATCTAGTAGTTACATTGGAAAATTTTGTTCTAGGAAATTTTGTTTGAGCGCAATCATCAAACTTAATTAAAAAAGTCATTTAAGCCTTTTCACAGTGAGATCTATGCGATATGGCCGAGAAATGTAATTTTGATGTTAACTCCCAAACCGCTGCGCAGAAGTCAACCAAACTTCACCCAATAGTGTATTGTATCACATTCTAGTAGTTACATTTGAAAATTTAGTTCTAGGACATTTGGTTTGAGCGCAATTATTAAACTTAGGTCAAAAAAGCCATTTAAGCCTTTTCACAGTGATATCTATGCGATATGGCCGAGAAATGTAATTTTGATGTTAACTCCCAAACCGCTGCGCAGAAGTCAACCAAACTTCACCCAATAGTGTATTGTATCACAATCTAGTAGTTACATTTGAAAATTTTGTTCTAGGAAATTTTGTTTGAGCGCAATCATCAAACTTAATTAAAAAAGTCATTTAAGCCTTTTCACAGTGAGATCTATGCGATATGGCCGAGAAATGTAATTTTGATGTTAACTCCCAAACCGCTGCGCAGAAGTCAACCAAACTTCACCCAATAGTGTATTGTATCACATTCTAGTAGTTACATTTGAAAATTTCGTTCTAGGACATTTGGTTTGAACGCAATCATCAAACTTAATTAAAAAAGTCATTTAAGCCTTTTCACAGTGAGATCTATGCGATATGGCCGAGAAATGTAATTTTGATGTTAACTCCCAAACCGCTGCGCAGAAGTCAACCAAACTTCACCCAATAGTGTATTGTATCACAATCTAGTAGTTACATTTGAAAATTTTGTTCTAGGAAATTTTGTTTGAGCGCAATCATCAAACTTAATTAAAAAAGTCATTTAAGCCTTTTCACAGTGAGATCTATGCGATATGGCCGAGAAATGTAATTTTGATGTTAACTCCCAAACCGCTGCGCAGAAGTCAACCAAACTTCACCCATTAGTGTATTGTATCACAATCTAGTAGTTACATGTGGAAATTTGGTTCTAGGACATTTGATTTGAGCGCAATCCTCAAACTTAGGTCAAAAAAGCCATTTAAGCCTTTTCACAGTGAGATCTATGCGATATGGCCGAGAAATGTAATTTTGATGTTAACTCCCAAACCGCTGCGCAGAAGTCAACCAAACTTCACCCAATAGTGTATTTTATCACAATCTAGTAGTTACATTTGGAAATTTAGTTTTAGGACATTTGGTTTGAGCGCAATTATTAAACTTAGGTCAAAAAAGCCATTTAAGCCTTTTCACAGTGAGATCTATGCGATATGGCCGAGAAATGTAATTTTGATGTTAACTCCCAAACCGCTGCGCAGAATTAAACCAAACTTCACCCATTAGTGTATTGTATCACAATCTAGTAGTTACATGTGGAAATTTGGTTCTAGGACATTTGATTTGAGCGCAATCCTCAAACTTAGGTCAAAAAAGCCATTTAAGCCTTTTCACAGTGAGATCTATGCGATATGGCCGAGAAATGTAATTTTGATGTTAACTCCCAAACCGCTGCGCAGAAGTCAACCAAACTTCACCCAATAGTGTATTGTATCACAATCTAGTAGTTACATTTGAAAATTTTGTTCTAGGACATTTTGTTTGAGCGCAATCATCAAACTTAATTAAAAAAGTCATTTAAGCCTTTTCACAGTGAGATCTATGCGATATGGCCGAGAAATGTAATTTTGATGTTAACTCCCAAACCGCTGCGCAGAAGTAAACCAAACTTCACCCATTAGTGTATTGTATCACAATCTAGTAGTTACATGTGGAAATTTGGTTCTAGGACATTTGATTTGAGCGCAATCCTCAAACTTAGGTCAAAAAAGCCATTTAAGCCTTTTCACAGTGAGATCTATGCGATATGGCCGAGAAATGTAATTTTGATGTTAACTCCCAAACCGCTGCGCAGAAGTCAACTAAACTTCACCCAATAGTGTATTGTATCACATTCTAGTAGTTACATTTGAAAATTTCGTTCTAGGACATTTGGTTTGAGCGCAATCATTAAACTTAATTAAAAAAGTCATTTAAGCCTTTTCACAGTGAGATCTATGCGATATGGCCCAGAAATGTAATTTTGATGTTAACTCCCAAACCGCTGCGCAGAAGTCAACCAAACTTCACCCAATAGTGTATTGTATCACAATCTAGTAGTTACATTTGAAAATTTTGTTCTAGGACATTTTGTTTGAACGCAATCATCAAACTTAATTAAAAAAGTCATTTAAGCCTTTTCACAGTGAGATCTATGCGATATGGCCGAGAAATGTAATTTTGATGTTAACTCCCAAACCGCTGCGCAGAAGTCAACCAAACTTCACCCATTAGTGTATTGTATCACAATCTAGTAGTTACATGTGGAAATTTGGTTCTAGGACATTTGATTTGAGCGCAATCCTCAAACTTAGGTCAAAAAAGCCATTTAAGCCTTTTCACAGTGAGATCTATGCGATATGGCCGAGAAATGTAATTTTGATGTTAACTCCCAAACCGCTGCGCAGAAGTCAACCAAACTTCAACCAATAGTGTATTGTATCACAATCTAGTAATTACATTTGAAAATTTTGTTTTAGGACATTTTGTTTGAACGCAATCATCAAACTTAATTTAAAAAAGTCATTTAAGCCTTTTCACAGTGAGATCTATGCGATATGGCCGAGAAATGTAATTTTGATGTTAACTCCCAAACCGCTGCGCAGAAGTCAACCAAACTTCACCCATTAGTGTATTGTATCACAATCTAGTAGTTACATTTGAAAATTTTGTTCTAGGACATTTTGTTTGAGCGCAATCATTAAACTTAGGTCAAAAAAGCCATTTAAGCCTTTTCACAGTGAGATCTATGCGATATGGCCGAGAAATGTAATTTTGATGTTAACTCCCAAACCGCTGCGCAGAAGTCAACCAAACTTCACCCAATAGTGTATTGTATCACAATCTAGTAGTTACATTTGAAAATTTTGTTCTAGGAAATTTTGTTTGAGCGCAATCATCAAACTTAATTAAAAAAGTCATTTAAGCCTTTTCACAGTGAGATCTATGCGATATGGCCGAGAAATGTAATTTTGATGTTAACTCCCAAACCGCTGCGCAGAAGTCAACCAAACTTCACCCATTAGTGTATTGTATCACAATCTAGTAGTTACATGTGAAAATTTGGTTCTAGGACATTTGATTTGAGCGCAATCCTCAAACTTAGGTCAAAAAAGCCATTTAAGCCTTTTCACAGTGAGATCTATGCGATATGGCCGAGAAATGTAATTTTGATGTTAACTCCCAAACCGCTGCGCAGAAGTCAACCAAACTTCACCCAATAGTGTATTGTATCACATTCTAGTAGTTACATTTGAAAATTTCGTTCTAGGACATTTGGTTTGAGCGCAATTATTAAACTTAGGTCAAAAAAGCCATTTAAGCCTTTTCACAGTGAGATCTATGCGATATGGCCGAGAAATGTAATTTTGATGTTATCTCCCAAACCGCTGCGCAGAAGTAAACCAAACTTCACCCATTAGTGTATTGTATCACAATCTAGTAGTTACATGTGGAAATTTGGTTCTAGGACATTTGATTTGAGCGCAATCCTCAAACTTAGGTCAAAAAAGCCATTTAAGCCTTTTCACAGTGAGATCTATGCGATATGGCCGAGAAATGTAATTTTGATGTTAACTCCCAAACCGCTGCGCAGAAGTCAACTAAACTTAACCCAAATGTGTATTGTATCACATTCTAGTAGTTACATTTGAAAATTTCGTTCTAGGACATTTGGTTTGAGCGCAATCATTAAACTTAATTAAAAAAGTCATTTAAGCCTTTTCACAGTGAGATCTATGCGATATGGCCCAGAAATGTAATTTTGATGTTAACTCCCAAACCGCTGCGCAGAAGTCAACCAAACTTCACCCAATAGTGTATTGTATCACAATCTAGTAGTTACATTTGAAAATTTTGTTCTAGGACATTTTGTTTGAACGCAATCATCAAACTTAATTAAAAAAGTCATTTAAGCCTTTTCACAGTGAGATCTATGCGATATGGCCGAGAAATGTAATTTTGATGTTAACTCCCAAACCGCTGCGCAGAAGTCAACCAAACTTCACCCAATAGTGTATTGTATCACATTCTAGTAGTTACATTTGAAAATTTCGTTCTAGGACATTTGGTTTGAGCGCAATTATTAAACTTAGGTCAAAAAAGCCATTTAAGCCTTTTCACAGTGAGATCTATGCGATATGGCTGAGAAATGTAATTTTGATGTTAACTCCCAAACCGCTGCGCAGAAGTCAACCAAACTTCACCCAATAGTGTATTGTATCACAATCTAGTAGTTACATTTGAAAATTTTGTTCTAGGAAATTTTGTTTGAGCGCAATCATCAAACTTAATTAAAAAAGTCATTTAAGCCTTTTCACAGTGAGATCAATGCGATATGGCCGAGAAATGTAATTTTGATGTTAACTCCCAAACCGCTGCGCAGAAGTCAACCAAACTTCACACAATAGTGTATTGTATCACATTCTAGTAGTTACATTTGAAAATTTCGTTCTAGGACATTTGGTTTGAACGCAATCATCAAACTTAATTAAAAAAGTCATTTAAGCCTTTTCACAGTGAGATCTATGCGATATGGCCGAGAAATGTAATTTTGATGTTAACTCCCAAACCGCTGCGCAGAAGTCAACCAAACTTCACCCAATAGTGTATTGTATCACAATCTAGTAGTTACATTTAAAAAATTTTGTTCTAGGAAATTTTGTTTGAGCGCAATCATCAAACTTAATTAAAAAAGTCATTTAAGCCTTTTCACAGTGAGATCTATGCGATATGGCCGAGAAATGTAATTTTGATGTTAACTCCCAAACCGCTGCGCAGAAGTCAACCAAACTTCACCCATTAGTGTATTGTATCACAATCTAGTAGTTACATGTGGAAATTTGGTTCTAGGACATTTGATTTGAGCGCAATCCTCAAACTTAGGTCAAAAAAGCCATTTAAGCCTTTTCACAGTGAGATCTATGCGATATGGCCGAGAAATGTAATTTTGATGTTAACTCCCAAACCGCTGCGCAGAAGTCAACCAAACTTCACCCAATAGTGTATTTTATCACAATCTAGTAGTTACATTTGGAAATTTAGTTTTAGGACATTTGGTTTGAGCGCAATTATTAAACTTAGGTCAAAAAAGCCATTTAAGCCTTTTCACAGTGAGATCTATGCGATATGGCCGAGAAATGTAATTTTGATGTTAACTCCCAAACCGCTGCGCAGAATTAAACCAAACTTCACCCATTAGTGTATTGTATCACAATCTAGTAGTTACATGTGGAAATTTGGTTCTAGGACATTTGATTTGAGCGCAATCCTCAAACTTAGGTCAAAAAAGCCATTTAAGCCTTTTCACAGTGAGATCTATGCGATATGGCCGAGAAATGTAATTTTGATGTTAACTCCCAAACCGCTGCGCAGAAGTCAACCAAACTTCACCCAATAGTGTATTTTATCACAATCTAGTAGTTACATTTGAAAATTTTGTTCTAGGACATTTTGTTTGAACGCAATCATCAAACTTAATTAAAAAAGTCATTTAAGCCTTTTCACAGTGAGATCTATGCGATATGGCCGAGAAATGTAATTTTGATGTTAACTCCCAAACCGCTGCGCAGAAGTCAACCAAACTTCACCCAATAGTGTATTGTATCACATTCTAGTAGTTACATTTGAAAATTTCGTTCTAGGACATTTGGTTTGAGCGCAATTATTAAACTTAGGTCAAAAAAGCCATTTAAGCCTTTTCACAGTGAGATCTATGCGATATGGCTGAGAAATGTAATTTTGATGTTAACTCCCAAACCGCTGCGCAGAAGTCAACCAAACTTCACCCAATAGTGTATTGTATCACAATCTAGTAGTTACATTTGAAAATTTTGTTCTAGGAAATTTTGTTTGAGCGCAATCATCAAACTTAATTTAAAAAGTCATTTAAGCCTTTTCACAGTGAGATCAATGCGATATGGCCGAGAAATGTAATTTTGATGTTAACTCCCAAACCGCTGCGCAGAAGTCAACCAAACTTCACCCAATAGTGTATTGTATCACATTCTAGTAGTTACATTTGAAAATTTCGTTCTAGGACATTTGGTTTGAACGCAATCATCAAACTTAATTAAAAAAGTCATTTAAGCCTTTTCACAGTGAGATCTATGCGATATGGCCGAGAAATGTAATTTTGATGTTAACTCCCAAACCGCTGCGCAGAAGTCAACCAAACTTCACCCAATAGTGTATTGTATCACAATCTAGTAGTTACATTTAAAAAATTTTGTTCTAGGAAATTTTGTTTGAGCGCAATCATCAAACTTAATTAAAAAAGTCATTTAAGCCTTTTCACAGTGAGATCTATGCGATATGGCCGAGAAATGTAATTTTGATGTTAACTCCCAAACCGCTGCGCAGAAGTCAACCAAACTTCACCCATTAGTGTATTGTATCACAATCTAGTAGTTACATGTGGAAATTTGGTTCTAGGACATTTGATTTGAGCGCAATCCTCAAACTTAGGTCAAAAAAGCCATTTAAGCCTTTTCACAGTGAGATCTATGCGATATGGCCGAGAAATGTAATTTTGATGTTAACTCCCAAACCGCTGCGCAGAAGTCAACCAAACTTCACCCAATAGTGTATTTTATCACAATCTAGTAGTTACATTTGGAAATTTAGTTTTAGGACATTTGGTTTGAGCGCAATTATTAAACTTAGGTCAAAAAAGCCATTTAAGCCTTTTCACAGTGAGATCTATGCGATATGGCCGAGAAATGTAATTTTGATGTTAACTCCCAAACCGCTGCGCAGAATTAAACCAAACTTCACCCATTAGTGTATTGTATCACAATCTAGTAGTTACATGTGGAAATTTGGTTCTAGGACATTTGATTTGAGCGCAATCCTCAAACTTAGGTCAAAAAAGCCATTTAAGCCTTTTCACAGTGAGATCTATGCGATATGGCCGAGAAATGTAATTTTGATGTTAACTCCCAAACCGCTGCGCAGAAGTCAACCAAACTTCACCCAATAGTGTATTTTATCACAATCTAGTAGTTACATTTGAAAATTTTGTTCTAGGACATTTTGTTTGAACGCAATCATCAAACTTAATTAAAAAAGTCATTTAAGCCTTTTCACAGTGAGATCTATGCGATATGGCCGAGAAATGTAATTTTGATGTTAACTCCCAAACCGCTGCGCAGAAGTCAACCAAACTTCACCCAATAGTGTATTGTATCACATTCTAGTAGTTACATTTGAAAATTTCGTACTAGGACATTTGGTTTGAGCGCAATCATTAAACTTAGGTCAAAAAAGCCATTTAAGCCTTTTCACAGTGAGATCTATGCGATATGGCCGAGAAATGTAATTTTGATGTTAACTCCCAAACCGCTGCGCAGAAGTAAACCAAACTTCACCCATTAGTGTATTTTATCACAATCTAGTAGTTACATGCGGAAATTTGGTTCTAGGACATTTGATTTGAGCGCAATCCTCAAACTTAGGTCAAAAAAGCCATTTAAGCCTTTTCACAGTGAGATCTATGCGATATGGCCGAGAAATGTAATTTTGATGTTAACTCCCAAACCGCTGCGCAGAAGTCAACCAAACTTCACCCAATAGTGTATTGTATCACAATCTAGTAGTTACATTTGAAAATTTTGTTCTAGGACATTTTGTTTGAACGCAATCATCAAACTTAATTAAAAAAGTCATTTAAGCCTTTTCACAGTGAGATCTATGCGATATGGCCGAGAAATGTAATTTTGATGTTAACTCCCAAACCGCTGCGCAGAAGTCAACCAAACATCACCCATTAGTGTATTGTATCACAATCTAGTAGTTACATGTGGAAATTTGGTTATAGGACATTTGATTTGAGCGCAATCCTCAAACAGGTCAAAAAAGCCATTTAAGCCTTTTCACAGTGAGATCTATGCGATATGGCCGAGAAATGTAATTTTGATGTTAACTCCCAAACCGCTGCGCAGAAGTCAACCAAACTTCACCAAATAGTGTATTTTTTCACAATCTAGTAGTTACATTTGGAAATTTAGTTCTAGGACATTTGATTTGAGCGCAATATTCAAACTTAATTAAAAAAAGTCATTTAAGCCTTTTCACAGTGAGATCTATGCGATATGGCCGAGAAATGTAATTTTGATGTTCACTCCCAAACCGCTGCGCAGAAGTCAACCAAACTTCAACCATTAGTGTATTGTATCACAATCTAGTAGTTACATGTGGAAATTTGGTTCTAGGACATTTGATTTGAGCGCAATCCTCAAACTTAGGTCAAAAAAGCCATTTAAGCCTTTTCACAGTGAGATCTATGCGGTATGGCCGAGAAATGTAATTTTGATGTTAACTCCCAAACCGCTGCGCAGAAGTCAACCAAACTTCACCCAATAGTGTATTGTATCACAATCTAGTAGTTACATTTGAAAATTTTGTTCTAGGACATTTTGTTGGAGCGCAATCATCAAACTTAATTAAAAAAGCCATTTAAGCCTTTTCACAGTGAGATCTATGCGATATGGCCGAGAAATGTAATTTTGATGTTAACTCCCAAACCGCTGCGCAGAAGTAAACCAAACTTCACCCATTAGTGTATTGTATCACGATCTAGTAGTTACATGTGGAAATTTGGTTCTAGGACATTTGATTTGAGCGCAATCCTCAAACTTAGGTCAAAAAAGCCATTTAAGCCTTTTCACAGTGAGATCTATGCGATATGGCCGAGAAATGTAATTTTGATGTTAACTCCCAAATCGCTGCGCAGAAGTCAACCAAACTTCACCCAATAGTGTATTGTATCACAATCTAGTAGTTACATTTGAAAATTTTGTTTTAGGACATTTTGTTTGAACGCAATCATCAAACTTAATTAAAAAAGTCATTTAAGCCTTTTCACAGTGAGATCTATGCGATATGGCCGAGAAATGTAATTTTGATGTTAACTCCCAAACCGCTGCGCAGAAGTCAACCAAACTTCACCCAATAGTGTATTGTATCACATTCTAGTAGTTACATTTGAAAATTTCGTTCTAGGACATTTGGTTTGAGCGCAATCATTAAACTTAGGTCAAAAAAGCCATTTAAGCCTTTTCACAGTGAGATCAATGCGATATGGCCGAGAAATGTAATTTTGATGTTAACTCCCAAACCGCTGCGCAGAAGTAAACCAAACTTCACCCATTAGTGTATTGTATCACAATCTAGTAGTTACAAGTGGAAATTTGGTTCTAGGACATTTGATTTGAGCGCAATCCTCAAACTTAGGTCAAAAAAGCCATTTAAGCCTTTTCACAGTGAGATCTATGCGATATGGCCGAGAAATGTAATTTTGATGTTAACTCCCAAACCGCTGCGCAGAAGTCAACCAAACTTCACCCAATAGTGTATTGTATCACAATCTAGTAATTACATTTGAAAATTTTGTTTTAGGACATTTTGTTTGAACGCAATCATCAAACTTAATTAAAAAAGTCATTTAAGCCTTTTCACAGTGAGATCTATGCGATATGGCCGAGAAATGTAATTTTGATGTTAACTCCCAAACCGCTGCGCAGAAGTCAACCAAACTTCACCCATTAGTGTATTGTATCACAATCTAGTAGTTACATGTGAAAATTTGGTTCTAGGACATTTGATTTGAGCGCAATCCTCAAACTTAGGTCAAAAAAGCCATTTAAGCCTTTTCACAGTGAGATCTATGCGATATGGCCGAGAAATGTAATTTTGATGTTAACTCCCAAACCGCTGCGCAGAAGTCAACCAAACTTCACCCAATAGTGTATTGTATCACATTCTAGTAGTTACATTTGAAAATTTCGTTCTAGGACATTTGGTTTGAGCGCAATTATTAAACTTAGGTCAAAAAAGCCATTTAAGCCTTTTCACAGTGAGATCTATGCGATATGGCCGAGAAATGTAATTTTGATGTTAACTCCCAAACCGCTGCGCAGAAGTAAACCAAACTTCACCCATTAGTGTATTGTATCACAATCTAGTAGTTACATGTGGAAATTTGGTTCTAGGACATTTGATTTGAGCGCAATCCTCAAACTTAGGTCAAAAAAGCCATTTAAGCCTTTTCACAGTGAGATCTATGCGATATGGCCGAGAAATGTAATTTTGATGTTAACTCCCAAACCGCTGCGCAGAAGTCAACCAAACTTCACCCAATAGTGTATTGTATCACAATCTAGTAGTTACATTTGAAAATTTTGTTCTAGGACATTTTGTTTGAACGCAATCATCAAACTTAATTAAAAAAGTCATTTAAGACTTTTCACAGTGAGATCTATGCGATATGGCCGAGAAATGTAATTTTGATGTTAACTCCCAAACCGCTGCGCAGAAGTAAACCAAACTTCACCCATTAGTGTATTGTATCACAATCTAGTAGTTACATGTGGAAATTTGGTTCTAGGACATTTGATTTGAGCGCAATCCTCAAACTTAGGTCAAAAAAGCCATTTAAGCCTTTTCACAGTGAGATCTATGCGATATGGCCGAGAAATGTAATTTTGATGTTAACTCCCAAACCGCTGCGCAGAAGTCAACCAAACTTCACCCAATAGTGTATTGTATCACATTCTAGTAGTTACATTTAAAAATTTCGTTCTAGGACATTTGGTTTGAGCGCAATCATCAAACTTAGGTCAAAAAAGCCATTTAAGCCTTTTCACAGTGAGATCTATGCGATATGGCCGAGAAATGTAATTTTGATGTTAACTCCCAAACCGCTGCGCAGAAGTCAACCAAACTTCACCCAATAGTGTATTGTATCACAATCTAGTAGTTACATTTGAAAATTTTGTTCTAGGACATTTTGTTTGAGCGCAATCATTAAACTTAGGTCAAAAAAGCCATTTAAGCCTTTTCACAGTGAGATCTATGCGATATGGCCGAGAAATGTAATTTTGATGTTAACTCCCAAACCGCTGCGCAGAAGTCAACCAAACTTCACCCAATAGTGTATTGTATCACAATCTAGTAGTTACATTTGAAAATTTTGTTCTAGGAAATTTTGTTTGAGCGCAATCATCAAACTTAATTAAAAAAGTCATTTAAGCCTTTTCACAGTGAGATCTATGCGATATGGCCGAGAAATGTAATTTTGATGTTAACTCCCAAACCGCTGCGCAGAAGTCAACCAAACTTCACCCATTAGTGTATTGTATCACAATCTAGTAGTTACATGTGAAAATTTGGTTCTAGGACATTTGATTTGAGCGCAATCCTCAAACTTAGGTCAAAAAAGCCATTTAAGCCTTTTCACAGTGAGATCTATGCGATATGGCCGAGAAATGTAATTTTGATGTTAACTCCCAAACCGCTGGGCAGAAGTCAACCAAACTTCACCCAATAGTGTATTGTATCACATTCTAGTAGTTACATTTGAAAATTTCGTTCTAGGACATTTGGTTTGAGCGCAATTATTAAACTTAGGTCAAAAAAGCCATTTAAGCCTTTTCACAGTGAGATCTATGCGATATGGCCGAGAAATGTAATTTTGATGTTAACTCCCAAACCGCTGCGCAGAAGTAAACCAAACTTCACCCATTAGTGTATTGTATCACAATCTAGTAGTTACATGTGGAAATTTGGTTCTAGGACATTTGATTTGAGCGATATCCTCAAACTTAGGTCAAAAAAGCCATTTAAGCCTTTTCACAGTGAGATCTATGCGATATGGCCGAGAAATGTAATTTTGATGTTAACTCCCAAACCGCTGCGCAGAAGTCAACCAAACTTCACCCATTAGTGTATTGTATCACAATCTAGTAATTACATGTGGAAATTTGGTTCTAGGACATTTGATTTGAGCGCAATCCTCAAACTTAGGTCAAAAAAGCCATTTAAGCCTTTTCACAGTGAGATCTATGCGATATGGCCGAGAAATGTAATTTTGATGTTAACTCCCAAACCGCTGCGCAGAAGTAAACCAAACTTCACCCATTAGTGTATTGTATCACGATCTAGTAGTTACATGTGGAAATTTGGTTCTAGGACATTTGATTTGAGCGCAATCCTCAAACTTAGGTCAAAAAAGCCATTTAAGCCTTTTCACAGTGAGATCTATGCGATATGGCCGAGAAATGTAATTTTGATGTTAACTCCCAAATCGCTGCGCAGAAGTCAACCAAACTTCACCCAATAGTGTATTGTATCACAATCTAGTAGTTACATTTGAAAATTTTGTTTTAGGACATTTTGTTTGAACGCAATCATCAAACTTAATTAAAAAAGTCATTTAAGCCTTTTCACAGTGAGATCTATGCGATATGGCCGAGAAATGTAATTTTGATGTTAACTCCCAAACCGCTGCGCAGAAGTCAACCAAACTTCACCCAATAGTGTATTGTATCACATTCTAGTAGTTACATTTGAAAATTTCGTTCTAGGACATTTGGTTTGAGCGCAATCATTAAACTTAGGTCAAAAAAGCCATTTAAGCCTTTTCACAGTGAGATCTATGCGATATGGCCGAGAAATGTAATTTTGATGTTAACTCCCAAACCGCTGCGCAGAAGTAAACCAAACTTCACCCATTAGTGTATTGTATCACAATCTAGTAGTTACAAGTGGAAATTTGTTTCTAGGACATTTGATTTGAGCGCAATCCTCAAACTTAGGTCAAAAAAGCCATTTAAGCCTTTTCACAGTGAGATCTATGCGATATGGCCGAGAAATGTAATTTTGATGTTAACTCCCAAACCGCTGCGCAGAAGTCAACCAAACTTCACCCAATAGTGTATTGTATCACAATCTAGTAATTACATTTGAAAATTTTGTTTTAGGACATTTTGTTTGAACGCAATCATCAAACTTAATTAAAAAAGTCATTTAAGCCTTTTCACAGTGAGATCTATGCGATATGGCCGAGAAATGTAATTTTGATGTTAACTCCCAAACCGCTGCGCAGAAGTCAACCAAACTTCACCCATTAGTGTATTGTATCACAATCTAGTAGTTACATGTGAAAATTTGGTTCTAGGACATTTGATTTGAGCGCAATCCTCAAACTTAGGTCAAAAAAGCCATTTAAGCCTTTTCACAGTGAGATCTATGCGATATGGCCGAGAAATGTAATTTTGATGTTAACTCCCAAACCGCTGCGCAGAAGTCAACCAAACTTCACCCAATAGTGTATTGTATCACATTCTAGTAGTTACATTTGAAAATTTCGTTCTAGGACATTTGGTTTGAGCGCAATTATTAAACTTAGGTCAAAAAAGCCATTTAAGCCTTTTCACAGTGAGATCTATGCGATATGGCCGAGAAATGTAATTTTGATGTTAACTCCCAAACCGCTGCGCAGAAGTAAACCAAACTTCACCCATTAGTGTATTGTATCACAATCTAGTAGTTACATGTGGAAATTTGGTTCTAGGACATTTGATTTGAGCGCAATCCTCAAACTTAGGTCAAAAAAGCCATTTAAGCCTTTTCACAGTGAGATCTATGCGATATGGCCGAGAAATGTAATTTTGATGTTAACTCCCAAACCGCTGCGCAGAAGTCAACCAAACTTCACCCAATAGTGTATTGTATCACAATCTAGTAGTTACATTTGAAAATTTTGTTCTAGGACATTTTGTTTGAACGCAATCATCAAACTTAATTAAAAAAGTCATTTAAGACTTTTCACAGTGAGATCTATGCGATATGGCCGAGAAATGTAATTTTGATGTTAACTCCCAAACCGCTGCGCAGAAGTAAACCAAACTTCACCCATTAGTGTATTGTATCACAATCTAGTAGTTACATGTGGAAATTTGGTTCTAGGACATTTGATTTGAGCGCAATCCTCAAACTTAGGTCAAAAAAGCCATTTAAGCCTTTTCACAGTGAGATCTATGCGATATGGCCGAGAAATGTAATTTTGATGTTAACTCCCAAACCGCTGCGCAGAAGTCAACCAAACTTCACCCAATAGTGTATTGTATCACATTCTAGTAGTTACATTTGAAAATTTCGTTCTAGGACATTTGGTTTGAGCGCAATCATTAAACTTAGGTCAAAAAAGCCATTTAAGCCTTTTCACAGTGAGATCTATGCGATATGGCCGAAAAATGTAATTTTGATGTTAACTCCCAAACCGCTGCGCAGAAGTAAACCAAACTTCACCCATTAGTGTATTGTATCACAATCTAGTAGTTACAAGTGGAAATTTGGTTCTAGGACATTTGATTTGAGCGCAATCCTCAAACTTAGGTCAAAAAAGCCATTTAAGCCTTTTCACAGTGAGATCTATGCGATATGGCCGAGAAATGTAATTTTGATGTTAACTCCCAAACCGCTGCGCAGAAGTCAACCAAACTTCACCCAATAGTGTATTGTATCACAATCTAGTAATTACATTTGAAAATTTTGTTTTAGGACATTTTGTTTGAACGCAATCATCAAACTTAATTAAAAAAGTCATTTAAGCCTTTTCACAGTGAGATCTATGCGATATGGCCGAGAAATGTAATTTTGATGTTAACTCCCAAACCGCTGCGCAGAAGTCAACCAAACTTCACCCATTAGTGTATTGTATCACAATCTAGTAGTTACATGTGAAAATTTGGTTCTAGGACATTTGATTTGAGCGCAATCCTCAAACTTAGGTCAAAAAAGCCATTTAAGCCTTTTCACAGTGAGATCTATGCGATATGGCCGAGAAAAGTAATTTTGATGTTAACTCCCAAACCGCTGCGCAGAAGTCAACCAAACTTCACCCAATAGTGTATTGTATCACATTCTAGTAGTTACATTTGAAAATTTCGTTCTAGGACATTTGGTTTGAGCGCAATTATTAAACTTAGGTCAAAAAAGCCATTTAAGCCTTTTCACAGTGAGATCTATGCGATATGGCCGAGAAATGTAATTTTGATGTTAACTCCCAAACCGCTGCGCAGAAGTAAACCAAACTTCACCCATTAGTGTATTGTATCACAATCTAGTAGTTACATGTGGAAATTTGGTTCTAGGACATTTGATTTGAGCGCAATCCTCAAACTTAGGTCAAAAAAGCCATTTAAGCCTTTTCACAGTGAGATCTATGCGATATGGCCGAGAAATGTAATTTTGATGTTAACTCCCAAACCGCTGCGCAGAAGTCAACCAAACTTCACCCAATAGTGTATTGCATCACAATCTAGTAGTTACATTTGAAAATTTTGTTTTAGGACATTTTGTTTGAACGCAATCATCAAACTTAATTAAAAAAGTCATTTAAGCCTTTTCACAGTGAGATCTATGCGATATGGCCGAGAAATGTAATTTTGATGTTAACTCCCAAACCGCTGCGCAGAAGTCAACCAAACTTCACCCAATAGTGTATTGTATCACATTCTAGTAGTTACATTTGAAAATTTCGTTCTAGGACATTTGGTTTGAGCGCAATCATTAAACTTAGGTCAAAAAAGCCATTTAAGCCTTTTCACAGTGAGATCTATGCGATATGGCCGAGAAATGTAATTTTGATGTTAACTCCCAAACCGCTGCGCAGAAGTAAACCAAACTTCACCCATTAGTGTATTGTATCACAATCTAGTAGTTACAAGTGGAAATTTGGTTCTAGGACATTTGATTTGAGCGCAATCCTCAAACTTAGGTCAAAAAAGCCATTTAAGCCTTTTCACAGTGAGATCTATGCGATATGGCCGAGAAATGTAATTTTGATGTTAACTCCCAAACCGCTGCGCAGAAGTCAACCAAACTTCACCCAATAGTGTATTGTATCACAATCTAGTAATTACATTTGAAAATTTTGTTTTAGGACATTTTGTTTGAACGCAATCATCAAACTTAATTAAAAAAAAGTCATTTAAGCCTTTTCACAGTGAGATCTATGCGATATGGCCGAGAAATGTAATTTTGATGTTAACTCCCAAACCGCTGCGCAGAAGTCAACCAAACTTCACCCAATAGTGTATTGTATCACAATCTAGTAGTTACATTTGAAAATTTTGTTCTAGGACATTTTGTTTGAGCGCAATCATTAAACTTAGGTCAAAAAAGCCATTTAAGCCTTTTCACAGTGAGATCTATGCGATATGGCCGAGAAATGTAATTTTGATGTTAACTCCCAAACCGCTGCGCAGAAGTCAACCAAACTTCACCCAATAGTGTATTGTATCACAATCTAGTAGTTACATTTGAAAATTTTGTTCTAGGAAATTTTGTTTGAGCGCAATCATCAAACTTAATTAAAAAAGTCATTTAAGCCTTTTCACAGTGAGATCTATGCGATATGGCCGAGAAATGTAATTTTGATGTTAACTCCCAAACCGCTGCGCAGAAGTCAACCAAACTTCACCCATTAGTGTATTGTATCACAATCTAGTAGTTACATGTGAAAATTTGGTTCTAGGACATTTGATTTGAGCGCAATCCTCAAACTTAGGTCAAAAAAGCCATTTAAGCCTTTTCACAGTGAGATCTATGCGATATGGCCGAGAAATGTAATTTTGATGTTAACTCCCAAACCGCTGCGCAGAAGTCAACCAAACTTCACCCAATAGTGTATTGTATCACATTCTAGTAGTTACATTTGAAAATTTCGTTCTAGGACATTTGGTTTGAGCGCAATTATTAAACTTAGGTCAAAAAAGCCATTTAAGCCTTTTCACAGTGAGATCTATGCGATATGGCCGAGAAATGTAATTTTGATGTTAACTCCCAAACCGCTGCGCAGAAGTAAACCAAACTTCACCCATTAGTGTATTGTATCACAATCTAGTAGTTACATGTGGAAATTTGGTTCTAGGACATTTGATTTGAGCGATATCCTCAAACTTAGGTCAAAAAAGCCATTTAAGCCTTTTCACAGTGAGATCTATGCGATATGGCCGAGAAATGTAATTTTGATGTTAACTCCCAAACCGCTGCGCAGAAGTCAACCAAACTTCACCCATTAGTGTATTGTATCACAATCTAGTAATTACATGTGGAAATTTGGTTCTAGGACATTTGATTTGAGCGCAATCCTCAAACTTAGGTCAAAAAAGCCATTTAAGCCTTTTCACAGTGAGATCTATGCGATATGGCCGAGAAATGTAATTTTGATGTTAACTCCCAAACCGCTGCGCAGAAGTAAACCAAACTTCACCCATTAGTGTATTGTATCACGATCTAGTAGTTACATGTGGAAATTTGGTTCTAGGACATTTGATTTGAGCGCAATCCTCAAACTTAGGTCAAAAAAGCCATTTAAGCCTTTTCACAGTGAGATCTATGCGATATGGCCGAGAAATGTAATTTTGATGTTAACTCCCAAATCGCTGCGCAGAAGTCAACCAAACTTCACCCAATAGTGTATTGTATCACAATCTAGTAGTTACATTTGAAAATTTTGTTTTAGGACATTTTGTTTGAACGCAATCATCAAACTTAATTAAAAAAGTCATTTAAGCCTTTTCACAGTGAGATCTATGCGATATGGCCGAGAAATGTAATTTTGATGTTAACTCCCAAACCGCTGCGCAGAAGTCAACCAAACTTCACCCAATAGTGTATTGTATCACATTCTAGTAGTTACATTTGAAAATTTCGTTCTAGGACATTTGGTTTGAGCGCAATCATTAAACTTAGGTCAAAAAAGTCATTTAAGCCTTTTCACAGTGAGATCTATGCGATATGGCCGAGAAATGTAATTTTGATGTTAACTCCCAAACCGCTGCGCAGAAGTCAACCAAACTTCACCCAATAGTGTATTGTATCACAATCTAGTAGTTACATTTGAAAATTTTGTTCTAGGAAATTTTGTTTGAGCGCAATCATCAAACTTAATTAAAAAAGTCATTTAAGCCTTTTCACAGTGAGATCTATGCGATATGGCCGAGAAATGTAATTTTGATGTTAACTCCCAAACCGCTGCGCAGAAGTCAACCAAACTTCACCCATTAGTGTATTGTATCACAATCTAGTAGTTACATGTGGAAATTTGGTTCTAGGACATTTGATTTGAGCGCAATCCTCAAACTTAGGTCAAAAAAGCCATTTAAGCCTTTTCACAGTGAGATCTATGCGATATGGCCGAGAAATGTAATTTTGATGTTAACTCCCAAACCGCTGCGCAGAAGTCAACCAAACTTCACCCAATAGTGTATTTTATCACAATCTAGTAGTTACATTTGGAAATTTAGTTTTAGGACATTTGGTTTGAGCGCAATTATTAAACTTAGGTCAAAAAAGCCATTTAAGCCTTTTCACAGTGAGATCTATGCGATATGGCCGAGAAATGTAATTTTGATGTTAACTCCCAAATCGCTGCGCAGAATTAAACCAAACTTCAACCATTAGTGTATTGTATCACAATCTAGTAGTTACATGTGGAAATTTGGTTCTAGGACATTTGATTTGAGCGCAATCCTCAAACTTAGGTCAAAAAAGCCATTTAAGCCTTTTCACAGTGAGATCTATGCGATATGGCCGAGAAATGTAATTTTGATGTTAACTCCCAAACCGCTGCGCAGAAGTCAACCAAACTTCACCCAATAGTGTATTGTATCACAATCTAGTAGTTACATTTGAAAATTTTGTTCTAGGACATTTTGTTTGAACGCAATCATCAAACTTAATTAAAAAAGTCATTTAAGCCTTTTCACAGTGAGATCTATGCGATATGGCCGAGAAATGTAATTTTGATGTTAACTCCCAAACCGCTGCGCAGAAGTCAACCAAACTTCACCCAATAGTGTATTGTATCACATTCTAGTAGTTACATGTGGAAATTTGGTTCTAGGACATTTGATTTGAGCGCAATCCTCAAACTTAGGTCAAAAAAGCCATTTAAGCCTTTTCACAGTGAGATCTATGCGATATGGCCGAGAAATGTAATTTTGATGTTAACTCCCAAACCGCTGCGCAGAAGTAAACCAAACTTCACCCATTAGTGTATTGTATCACAATCTAGTAGTTACAAGTGGAAATTTGGTTGTAGGACATTTGATTTGAGCGCAATCCTCAAACTTAGGTCAAAAAAGCCATTTAAGCCTTTTCACAGTGAGATCTATGCGATATGGCCGAGAAATGTAATTTTGATGTTAACTCCCAAACCGCTGCGCAGAAGTCAACCAAACTTCACCCAATATTGTATTGTATCACAATCTAGTAATTACATTTGAAAATTTTGTTTTAGGACATTTTGTTTGAACGCAATCATCAAACTTAATTAAAAAAAGTCATTTAAGCCTTTTCACAGTGAGATCTATGCGATATGGCCGAGAAATGTAATTTTGATGTTAACTCCCAAACCGCTGCGCAGAAGTCAACCAAACTTCACCCAATAGTGTATTGTATCACAATCTAGTAGTTACATTTGAAAATTTTGTTCTAGGACATTTTGTTTGAGCGCAATCATTAAACTTAGGTCAAAAAAGCCATTTAAGCCTTTTCACAGTGAGATCTATGCGATATGGCCGAGAAATGTAATTTTGATGTTAACTCCCAAACCGCTGCGCAGAAGTCAACCAAACTTCACCCAATAGTGTATTGTATCACAATCTAGTAGTTACATTTGAAAATTTTGTTCTAGGAAATTTTGTTTGAGCGCAATCATCAAACTTAATTAAAAAAGTCATTTAAGCCTTTTCACAGTGAGATCTATGCGATATGGCCGAGAAATGTAATTTTGATGTTAACTCCCAAACCGCTGCGCAGAAGTCAACCAAACTTCACCCATTAGTGTATTGTATCACAATCTAGTAGTTACATGTGAAAATTTGGTTCTAGGACATTTGATTTGAGCGCAATCCTCAAACTTAGGTCAAAAAAGCCATTTAAGCCTTTTCACAGTGAGATCTATGCGATATGGCCGAGAAATGTAATTTTGATGTTAACTCCCAAACCGCTGCGCAGAAGTCAACCAAACTTCACCCAATAGTGTATTGTATCACATTCTAGTAGTTACATTTGAAAATTTCGTTCTAGGACATTTGGTTTGAGCGCAATTATTAAACTTAGGTCAAAAAAGCCATTTAAGCCTTTTCACAGTGAGATCTATGCGATATGGCCGAGAAATGTAATTTTGATGTTAACTCCCAAACCGCTGCGCAGAAGTCAACCAAACTTCACCCATTAGTGTATTGTATCACAATCTAGTAGTTACATGTGGAAATTTGGTTCTAGGACATTTGATTTGAGCGATATCCTCAAACTTAGGTCAAAAAAGCCATTTAAGCCTTTTCACAGTGAGATCTATGCGATATGGCCGAGAAATGTAATTTTGATGTTAACTCCCAAACCGCTGCGCAGAAGTCAACCAAACTTCACCCATTAGTGTATTGTATCACAATCTAGTAATTACATGTGGAAATTTGGTTCTAGGACATTTGATTTGAGCGCAATCCTCAAACTTAGGTCAAAAAAGCCATTTAAGCCTTTTCACAGTGAGATCTATGCGATATGGCCGAGAAATGTAATTTTGATGTTAACTCCCAAACCGCTGCGCAGAAGTAAACCAAACTTCACCCATTAGTGTATTGTATCACGATCTAGTAGTTACATGTGGAAATTTGGTTCTAGGACATTTGATTTGAGCGCAATCCTCAAACTTAGGTCAAAAAAGCCATTTAAGCCTTTTCACAGTGAGATCTATGCGATATGGCCGAGAAATGTAATTTTGATGTTAACTCCCAAATCGCTGCGCAGAAGTCAACCAAACTTCACCCAATAGTGTATTGTATCACAATCTAGTAGTTACATTTGAAAATTTTGTTTTAGGACATTTTGTTTGAACGCAATCATCAAACTTAATTAAAAAAGTCATTTAAGCCTTTTCACAGTGAGATCTATGCGATATGGCCGAGAAATGTAATTTTGATGTTAACTCCCAAACCGCTGCGCAGAAGTCAACCAAACTTCACCCAATAGTGTATTGTATCACATTCTAGTAGTTACATTTGAAAATTTCGTTCTAGGACATTGGGTTTGAGCGCAATCATTAAACTTAGGTCAAAAAAGTCATTTAAGCCTTTTCACAGTGAGATCTATGCGATATGGCCGAGAAATGTAATTTTGATGTTAACTCCCAAACCGCTGCGCAGAAGTCAACCAAACTTCACCCAATAGTGTATTGTATCACAATCTAGTAGTTACATTTGAAAATTTTGTTCTAGGAAATTTTGTTTGAGCGCAATCATCAAACTTAATTAAAAAAGTCATTTAAGCCTTTTCACAGTGAGATCTATGCGATATGGCCGAGAAATGTAATTTTGATGTTAACTCCCAAACCGCTGCGCAGAAGTCAACCAAACTTCACCCATTAGTGTATTGTATCACAATCTAGTAGTTACATGTGGAAATTTGGTTCTAGGACATTTGATTTGAGCGCAATCCTCAAACTTAGGTCAAAAAAGCCATTTAAGCCTTTTCACAGTGAGATCTATGCGATATGGCCGAGAAATGTAATTTTGATGTTAACTCCCAAACCGCTGCGCAGAAGTAAACCAAACTTCACCCATTAGTGTATTGTATCACGATCTAGTAGTTACATGTGGAAATTTGGTTCTAGGACATTTGATTTGAGCGCAATCCTCAAACTTAGGTCAAAAAAGCCATTTAAGCCTTTTCACAGTGAGATCTATGCGATATGGCCGAGAAATGTAATTTTGATGTTAACTCCCAAATCGCTGCGCAGAAGTCAACCAAACTTCACCCAATAGTGTATTGTATCACAATCTAGTAGTTACATTTGAAAATTTTGTTTTAGGACATTTTGTTTGAACGCAATCATCAAACTTAATTAAAAAAGTCATTTAAGCCTTTTCACAGTGAGATCTATGCGATATGGCCGAGAAATGTAATTTTGATGTTAACTCCCAAACCGCTGCGCAGAAGTCAACCAAACTTCACCCAATAGTGTATTGTATCACATTCTAGTAGTTACATTTGAAAATTTCGTTCTAGGACATTTGGTTTGAGCGCAATCATTAAACTTAGGTCAAAAAAGTCATTTAAGCCTTTTCACAGTGAGATCTATGCGATATGGCCGAGAAATGTAATTTTGATGTTAACTCCCAAACCGCTGCGCAGAAGTCAACCAAACTTCACCCAATAGTGTATTGTATCACAATCTAGTAGTTACATTTGAAAATTTTGTTCTAGGAAATTTTGTTTGAGCGCAATCATCAAACTTAATTAAAAAAGTCATTTAAGCCTTTTCACAGTGAGATCTATGCGATATGGCCGAGAAATGTAATTTTGATGTTAACTCCCAAACCGCTGCGCAGAAGTCAACCAAACTTCACCCATTAGTGTATTGTATCACAATCTAGTAGTTACATGTGGAAATTTGGTTCTAGGACATTTGATTTGAGCGCAATCCTCAAACTTAGGTCAAAAAAGCCATTTAAGCCTTTTCACAGTGAGATCTATGCGATATGGCCGAGAAATGTAATTTTGATGTTAACTCCCAAACCGCTGCGCAGAAGTCAACCAAACTTCACCCAATAGTGTATTTTATCACAATCTAGTAGTTACATTTGGAAATTTAGTTTTAGGACATTTGGTTTGAGCGCAATTATTAAACTTAGGTCAAAAAAGCCATTTAAGCCTTTTCACAGTGAGATCTATGCGATATGGCCGAGAAATGTAATTTTGATGTTAACTCCCAAATCGCTGCGCAGAATTAAACCAAACTTCAACCATTAGTGTATTGTATCACAATCTAGTAGTTACATGTGGAAATTTGGTTCTAGGACATTTGATTTGAGCGCAATCCTCAAACTTAGGTCAAAAAAGCCATTTAAGCCTTTTCACAGTGAGATCTATGCGATATGGCCGAGAAATGTAATTTTGATGTTAACTCCCAAACCGCTGCGCAGAAGTCAACCAAACTTCACCCAATAGTGTATTGTATCACAATCTAGTAGTTACATTTGAAAATTTTGTTCTAGGACATTTTGTTTGAACGCAATCATCAAACTTAATTAAAAAAGTCATTTAAGCCTTTTCACAGTGAGATCTATGCGATATGGCCGAGAAATGTAATTTTGATGTTAACTCCCAAACCGCTGCGCAGAAGTCAACCAAACTTCACCCAATAGTGTATTGTATCACATTCTAGTAGTTACATGTGGAAATTTGGTTCTAGGACATTTGATTTGAGCGCAATCCTCAAACTTAGGTCAAAAAAGCCATTTAAGCCTTTTCACAGTGAGATCTATGCGATATGGCCGAGAAATGTAATTTTGATGTTAACTCCCAAACCGCTGCGCAGAAGTCAACCAAACTTCACCCAATAGTGTATTGTATCACAATCTAGTAGTTACATTTGAAAATTTTGTTCTAGGACATTTTGTTTGAACGCAATCATCAAACTTAATTAAAAAAGTCATTTAAGACTTTTCACAGTGAGATCTATGCGATATGGCCGAGAAATGTAATTTTGATGTTAACTCCCAAACCGCTGCGCAGAAGTAAACCAAACTTCACCCATTAGTGTATTGTATCACAATCTAGTAGTTACATGTGGAAATTTGGTTCTAGGACATTTGATTTGAGCGCAATCCTCAAACTTAGGTCAAAAAAGCCATTTAAGCCTTTTCACAGTGAGATCTATGCGATATGGCCGAGAAATGTAATTTTGATGTTAACTCCCAAACCGCTGCGCAGAAGTCAACCAAACTTCACCCAATAGTGTATTGTATCACATTCTAGTAGTTACATTTAAAAATTTCGTTCTAGGACATTTGGTTTGAGCGCAATCATTAAACTTAGGTCAAAAAAGCCATTTAAGCCTTTTCACAGTGAGATCTATGCGATATGGCCGAGAAATGTAATTTTGATGTTAACTCCCAAACCGCTGCGCAGAAGTCAACTAAACTTCACCCAATAGTGTATTGTATCACATTCTAGTAGTTACATTTGAAAATTTCGTTCTAGGACATTTGGTTTGAGCGCAATCATTAAACTTAATTAAAAAAGTCATTTAAGCCTTTTCACAGTGAGATCTATGCGATATGGCCGAGAAATGTAATTTTGATGTTAACTCCCAAACCGCTGCGCAGAAGTCAACCAAACTTCACCCATTAGTGTATTGTATCACAATCTAGTAATTACATGTGGAAATTTGGTTCTAGGACATTTGATTTGAGCGCAATCCTCAAACTTAGGTCAAAAAAGCCATTTAAGCCTTTTCACAGTGAGATCTATGCGATATGGCCGAGAAATGTAATTTTGATGTTAACTCCCAAACCGCTGCGCAGAAGTAAACCAAACTTCACCCATTAGTGTATTGTATCACGATCTAGTAGTTACATGTGGAAATTTGGTTCTAGGACATTTGATTTGAGCGCAATCCTCAAACTTAGGTCAAAAAAGCCATTTAAGCCTTTTCACAGTGAGATCTATGCGATATGGCCGAGAAATGTAATTTTGATGTTAACTCCCAAACCGCTGCGCAGAAGTCAACCAAACTTCACCCAATAGTGTATTGCATCACAATCTAGTAGTTACATTTGAAAATTTTGTTTTAGGACATTTTGTTTGAACGCAATCATCAAACTTAATTAAAAAAGTCATTTAAGCCTTTTCACAGTGAGATCTATGCGATATGGCCGAGAAATGTAATTTTGATGTTAACTCCCAAACCGCTGCGCAGAAGTAAACCAAACTTCACCCATTAGTGTATTGTATCACAATCTAGTAGTTACAAGTGGAAATTTGGTTGTAGGACATTTGATTTGAGCGCAATCCTCAAACTTAGGTCAAAAAAGCCATTTAAGCCTTTTCACAGTGAGATCTATGCGATATGGCCGAGAAATGTAATTTTGATGTTAACTCCCAAACCGCTGCGCAGAAGTCAACCAAACTTCACCCAATAGTGTATTGTATCACAATCTAGTAATTACATTTGAAAATTTTGTTTTAGGACATTTTGTTTGAACGCAATCATCAAACTTAATTAAAAAAAGTCATTTAAGCCTTTTCACAGTGAGATCTATGCGATATGGCCGAGAAATGTAATTTTGATGTTAACTCCCAAACCGCTGCGCAGAAGTCAACCAAACTTCACCCAATAGTGTATTGTATCACAATCTAGTAGTTACATTTGAAAATTTTGTTCTAGGACATTTTGTTTGAGCGCAATCATTAAACTTAGGTCAAAAAAGCCATTTAAGCCTTTTCACAGTGAGATCTATGCGATATGGCCGAGAAATGTAATTTTGATGTTAACTCCCAAACCGCTGCGCAGAAGTCAACCAAACTTCACCCAATAGTGTATTGTATCACAATCTAGTAGTTACATTTGAAAATTTTGTTCTAGGAAATTTTGTTTGAGCGCAATCATCAAACTTAATTAAAAAAGTCATTTAAGCCTTTTCACAGTGAGATCTATGCGATATGGCCGAGAAATGTAATTTTGATGTTAACTCCCAAACCGCTGCGCAGAAGTCAACCAAACTTCACCCATTAGTGTATTGTATCACAATCTAGTAGTTACATGTGAAAATTTGGTTCTAGGACATTTGATTTGAGCGCAATCCTCAAACTTAGGTCAAAAAAGCCATTTAAGCCTTTTCACAGTGAGATCTATGCGATATGGCCGAGAAATGTAATTTTGATGTTAACTCCCAAACCGCTGCGCAGAAGTCAACCAAACTTCACCCAATAGTGTATTGTATCACATTCTAGTAGTTACATTTGAAAATTTCGTTCTAGGACATTTGGTTTGAGCGCAATTATTAAACTTAGGTCAAAAAAGCCATTTAAGCCTTTTCACAGTGAGATCTATGCGATATGGCCGAGAAATGTAATTTTGATGTTAACTCCCAAACCGCTGCGCAGAAGTAAACCAAACTTCACCCATTAGTGTATTGTATCACAATCTAGTAGTTACATGTGGAAATTTGGTTCTAGGACATTTGATTTGAGCGATATCCTCAAACTTAGGTCAAAAAAGCCATTTAAGCCTTTTCACAGTGAGATCTATGCGATATGGCCGAGAAATGTAATTTTGATGTTAACTCCCAAACCGCTGCGCAGAAGTCAACCAAACTTCACCCATTAGTGTATTGTATCACAATCTAGTAATTACATGTGGAAATTTGGTTCTAGGACATTTGATTTGAGCGCAATCCTCAAACTTAGGTCAAAAAAGCCATTTAAGCCTTTTCACAGTGAGATCTATGCGATATGGCCGAGAAATGTAATTTTGATGTTAACTCCCAAACCGCTGCGCAGAAGTCAACCAAACTTCACCCAATAGTGTATTGTATCACAATCTAGTAGTTACATTTGAAAATTTTGTTTTAGGACATTTTGTTTGAACGCAATCATCAAACTTAATTAAAAAAGTCATTTAAGCCTTTTCACAGTGAGATCTATGCGATATGGCCGAGAAATGTAATTTTGATGTTAACTCCCAAACCGCTGCGCAGAAGTCAACCAAACTTCACCCAATAGTGTATTGTATCACATTCTAGTAGTTACATTTGAAAATTTCGTTCTAGGACATTTGGTTTGAGCGCAATCATTAAACTTAGGTCAAAAAAGTCATTTAAGCCTTTTCACAGTGAGATCTATGCGATATGGCCGAGAAATGTAATTTTGATGTTAACTCCCAAACCGCTGCGCAGAAGTCAACCAAACTTCACCCAATAGTGTATTGTATCACAATCTAGTAGTTACATTTGAAAATTTTGTTCTAGGAAATTTTGTTTGAGCGCAATCATCAATCTTAATTAAAAAAGTCATTTAAGCCTTTTCACAGTGAGATCTATGCGATATGGCCGAGAAATGTAATTTTGATGTTAACTCCCAAACCGCTGCGCAGAAGTCAACCAAACTTCACCCATTAGTGTATTGTATCACAATCTAGTAGTTACATGTGGAAATTTGGTTCTAGGACATTTGATTTGAGCGCAATCCTCAAACTTAGGTCAAAAAAGCCATTTAAGCCTTTTCACAGTGAGATCTATGCGATATGGCCGAGAAATGTAATTTTGATGTTAACTCCCAAACCGCTGCGCAGAAGTCAACCAAACTTCACCCAATAGTGTATTTTATCACAATCTAGTAGTTACATTTGGAAATTTAGTTTTAGGACATTTGGTTTGAGCGCAATTATTAAACTTAGGTCAAAAAAGCCATTTAAGCCTTTTCACAGTGAGATCTATGCGATATGGCCGAGAAATGTAATTTTGATGTTAACTCCCAAATCGCTGCGCAGAATTAAACCAAACTTCACCCATTAGTGTATTGTATCACAATCTAGTAGTTACATGTGGAAGTTTGGTTCTAGGACATTTGATTTGAGCGCAATCCTCAAACTTAGGTCAAAAAAGCCATTTAAGCCTTTTCACAGTGAGATCTATGCGATATGGCCGAGAAATGTAATTTTGATGTTAACTCCCAAACCGCTGCGCAGAAGTCAACCAAACTTCACCCAATAGTGTATTGTATCACAATCTAGTAGTTACATTTGAAAATTTTGTTCTAGGACATTTTGTTTGAACGCAATCATCAAACTTAATTAAAAAAGTCATTTAAGCCTTTTCACAGTGAGATCTATGCGATATGGCCGAGAAATGTAATTTTGATGTTAACTCCCAAACCGCTGCGCAGAAGTCAACCAAACTTCACCCAATAGTGTATTGTATCACATTCTAGTAGTTACATTTGAAAATTTCGTTCTAGGACATTTGGTTTGAGCGCAATTATTAAATTTAGGTCAAAAAAGCCATTTAAGCCTTTTCACAGTGAGATCTATGCGATATGGCCGAGAAATGTAATTTTGATGTTAACTCCCAAACCGCTGCGCAGAAGTCAACCAAACTTCACCCAATAGTGTATTGTATCACAATCTAGTAGTTACATTTGAAAATTTTGTTCTAGGAAATTTTGTTTGAGCGCAATCATCAAACTTAATTAAAAAAGTCATTTAAGCCTTTTCACAGTGAGATCTATGCGATATGGCCGAGAAATGTAATTTTGATGTTAACTCCCAAACCGCTGCGCAGAAGTCAACCAAACTTCACCCAATAGTGTATTGTATCACATTCTAGTAGTTACATTTGAAAATTTCGTTCTAGGACATTTGGTTTGAACGCAATCATCAAACTTAATTAAAAAAGTCATTTAAGCCTTTTCACAGTGAGATCTATGCGATATGGCCGAGAAATGTAATTTTGATGTTAACTCCCAAACCGCTGCGCAGAAGTCAACCAAACTTCACCCAATAGTGTATTGTATCACAATCTAGTAGTTACATTTGAAAATTTTGTTCTAGGACATTTTGTTTGAACGCAATCATCAAACTTAATTAAAAAAGTCATTTAAGACTTTTCACAGTGAGATCTATGCGATATGGCCGAGAAATGTAATTTTGATGTTAACTCCCAAACCGCTGCGCAGAAGTAAACCAAACTTCACCCATTAGTGTATTGTATCACAATCTAGTAGTTACATGTGGAAATTTGGTTCTAGGACATTTGATTTGAGCGCAATCCTCAAACTTAGGTCAAAAAAGCCATTTAAGCCTTTTCACAGTGAGATCTATGCGATATGGCCGAGAAATGTAATTTTGATGTTAACTCCCAAACCGCTGCGCAGAAGTCAACCAAACTTCACCCAATAGTGTATTGTATCACATTCTAGTAGTTACATTTAAAAATTTCGTTCTAGGACATTTGGTTTGAGCGCAATCATTAAACTTAGGTCAAAAAAGCCATTTAAGCCTTTTCACAGTGAGATCTATGCGATATGGCCGAGAAATGTAATTTTGATGTTAACTCCCAAACCGCTGCGCAGAAGTCAACTAAACTTCACCCAATAGTGTATTGTATCACATTCTAGTAGTTACATTTGAAAATTTCGTTCTAGGACATTTGGTTTGAGCGCAATCATTAAACTTAATTAAAAAAGTCATTTAAGCCTTTTCACAGTGAGATCTATGCGATATGGCCGAGAAATGTAATTTTGATGTTAACTCCCAAACCGCTGCGCAGAAGTCAACCAAACTTCACCCATTAGTGTATTGTATCACAATCTAGTAATTACATGTGGAAATTTGGTTCTAGGACATTTGATTTGAGCGCAATCCTCAAACTTAGGTCAAAAAAGCCATTTAAGCCTTTTCACAGTGAGATCTATGCGATATGGCCGAGAAATGTAATTTTGATGTTAACTCCCAAACCGCTGCGCAGAAGTAAACCAAACTTCACCCATTAGTGTATTGTATCACGATCTAGTAGTTACATGTGGAAATTTGGTTCTAGGACATTTGATTTGAGCGCAATCCTCAAACTTAGGTCAAAAAAGCCATTTAAGCCTTTTCACAGTGAGATCTATGCGATATGGCCGAGAAATGTAATTTTGATGTTAACTCCCAAACCGCTGCGCAGAAGTCAACCAAACTTCACCCAATAGTGTATTGCATCACAATCTAGTAGTTACATTTGAAAATTTTGTTTTAGGACATTTTGTTTGAACGCAATCATCAAACTTAATTAAAAAAGTCATTTAAGCCTTTTCACAGTGAGATCTATGCGATATGGCCGAGAAATGTAATTTTGATGTTAACTCCCAAACCGCTGCGCAGAAGTCAACCAAACTTCACCCAATAGTGTATTGTATCACATTCTAGTAGTTACATTTGAAAATTTCGTTCTAGGACATTTGGTTTGAGCGCAATCATTAAACTTAGGTCAAAAAAGCCATTTAAGCCTTTTCACAGTGAGATCTATGCGATATGGCCGAGAAATGTAATTTTGATGTTAACTCCCAAACCGCTGCGCAGAAGTAAACCAAACTTCACCCATTAGTGTATTGTATCACAATCTAGTAGTTACAAGTGGAAATTTGGTTGTAGGACATTTGATTTGAGCGCAATCCTCAAACTTAGGTCAAAAAAGCCATTTAAGCCTTTTCACAGTGAGATCTATGCGATATGGCCGAGAAATGTAATTTTGATGTTAACTCCCAAACCGCTGCGCAGAAGTCAACCAAACTTCACCCAATAGTGTATTGTATCACAATCTAGTAATTACATTTGAAAATTTTGTTTTAGGACATTTTGTTTGAACGCAATCATCAAACTTAATTAAAAAAAGTCATTTAAGCCTTTTCACAGTGAGATCTATGCGATATGGCCGAGAAATGTAATTTTGATGTTAACTCCCAAACCGCTGCGCAGAAGTCAACCAAACTTCACCCAATAGTGTATTGTATCACAATCTAGTAGTTACATTTGAAAATTTTGTTCTAGGACATTTTGTTTGAGCGCAATCATTAAACTTAGGTCAAAAAAGCCATTTAAGCCTTTTCACAGTGAGATCTATGCGATATGGCCGAGAAATGTAATTTTGATGTTAACTCCCAAACCGCTGCGCAGAAGTCAACCAAACTTCACCCAATAGTGTATTGTATCACAATCTAGTAGTTACATTTGAAAATTTTGTTCTAGGAAATTTTGTTTGAGCGCAATCATCAAACTTAATTAAAAAAGTCATTTAAGCCTTTTCACAGTGAGATCTATGCGATATGGCCGAGAAATGTAATTTTGATGTTAACTCCCAAACCGCTGCGCAGAAGTCAACCAAACTTCACCCATTAGTGTATTGTATCACAATCTAGTAGTTACATGTGAAAATTTGGTTCTAGGACATTTGATTTGAGCGCAATCCTCAAACTTAGGTCAAAAAAGCCATTTAAGCCTTTTCACAGTGAGATCTATGCGATATGGCCGAGAAATGTAATTTTGATGTTAACTCCCAAACCGCTGCGCAGAAGTCAACCAAACTTCACCCAATAGTGTATTGTATCACATTCTAGTAGTTACATTTGAAAATTTCGTTCTAGGACATTTGGTTTGAGCGCAATCCTCAAACTTATGTCAAAAAAGCCATTTAAGCCTTTTCACAGTGAGATCTATGCGATATGGCCGAGAAATGTAATTTTGATGTTAACTCCCAAACCGCTGCGCAGAAGTCAACCAAACTTCACCCATTAGTGTATTGTATCACAATCTAGTAGTTACATGTGGAAATTTGGTTATAGGACATTTGATTTGAGCGCAATCCTCAAACTTATGTCAAAAAAGCCATTTAAGCCTTTTCACAGTGAGATCTATGCGATATGGCCGAGAAATGTAATTTTGATGTTAACTCCCAAACCGCTGCGCAGAAGTCAACCAAACTTCACCCAATAGTGTATTTTATCACAATCTAGTAGTTACATTTCGAAATTTAGTTCTAGGACATTTGATTTGAGCGCAATCTTCAAACTTAATTAAAAAAAGTCATTAAAGCCTTTTCACAGTGAGATCTATGCGATATGGCCGAGAAATGTAATTTTGATGTTAACTCCCAAACCGCTGCGCAGAAGTCAACCAAACTTCACCCAATAGTGTATTGTATCACAATCTAGTAGTTACATGTGGAAATTTGGTTCTAGGACATTTGATTTGAGCGCAATCCTCAAACTTAGGTCAAAAAAGCCATTTAAGCCTTTTCACAGTGAGATCTATGCGATATGGCCGAGAAATGTAATTTTGATGTTAACTCCCAAACCGCTGCGCAGAAGTTAACCAAACTTCACCCAATAGTGTATTGTATCACAATCTAGTAGTTACATTTGAAAATTTTGTTCTAGGACATTTTGTTTGAGCGCAATCCTCAAACTTAGGTCAAAAAAGCCATTTAAGCCTTTTCACAGTGAGATCAATGCGATATGGCCGAGAAATGTAATTTTGATGTTAACTCCCAAACCGCTGCGCAGAAGTCAACCAAACTTCACCCAATAGTGTATTGTATCACATTCTAGTAGTTACATTTAAAAATTTCGTTCTAGGACATTTGGTTTGAGCGCAATTATTAAACTTAGGTCAAAAAAGCCATTTAAGCCTTTTCACAGTGAGATCTATGCGATATGGCCGAGAAATGTAATTTTGATGTTAACTCCCAAACCGCTGCGCAGAAGTCAACCAAACTTCACCCATTATTGTATTGTATCACAATCTAGTAATTACATGTGGAAATTTGGTTCTAGGACATTTGATTTGAGCGCAATCCTCAAACTTAGGTCAAAAAAGCCTTTTAAGCCTTTTCACAGTGAGATCTATGCGATATGGCCGAGAAATGTAATTTTGATCTTAACTCCCAAACCGCTGCGCAGAAGTCAACCAAACTTCACCCAATAGTGTATTGTATCACAATCTAGTAGTTACATTTGAAAATTTTGTTCTAGGACATTTTGTTTGAACGCAATCATCAAACTTAATTAAAAAAGTCATTTAAGCCTTTTCACAGTGAGATCTATGCGATATGGCCGAGAAATGTAATTTTGATGTTAACTCCCAAACTGCTGCGCAGAAGTCAACCAAACTTCACCCATTAGTGTATTGTATCACAATCTAGTAGTTACATGTGGAAATTTGGTTATTGGACATTTGATTTGAGCGCAATCCTCAAACTTAGGTCAAAAAAGCCATTTAAGCCTTTTCACAGTGAGATCTATGCGATATGGCCGAGAAATGTAATTTTGATGTTAACTCCCAAACCGCTGCGCAGAAGTCAACCAAACTTCACCCATTAGTGTATTGTATCACAATCTAGTAGTTACATGTGGAAATTTGGTTCTAGGACATTTGATTTGAGCGCAATCCTCAAACTTAGGTCAAAAAAGCCATTTAAGCCTTTTCACAGTGAGATCTATGCGATATGGCCGAGAAATGTAATTTTGATGTTAACTCCCAAACCGCTGCGCAGAAGTCAACCAAACTTCACCCAATAGTGTATTGTATCACATTCTAGTAGTTACATTTGAAAATTTCGTTCTAGGACATTTGGTTTGAGCGCAGTCATTAAACTTAGGTCAAAAAGCCATTTAAGCCATTTCACAGTGAGATCTATGCGATATGGCCGAGAAATGTAATTTTGATGTTAACTCCCAAACCGCTGCGCAGAAGTCAACTAAACTTCACCCAATAGTGTATTGTATCACATTCTAGTAGTTACATTTGAAAATTTGGTTCTAGGACATTTGGTTTGAGCGCAATCCTCAAACTTAGGTCAAAAAAGCCATTTAAGCCTTTTCACAGTGAGATCAATGCGATATGGCCGAGAAATGTAATTTTGATGTTAACTCCCAAACCGCTGCGCAGAAGTCAACTAAACTTCACCCAATAGTGTATTTTATCACATTCTAGTAGTTACATTTGAAAATTTCGTTCTTGGACATTTGATTTGAGCGCAATCTTCAAACTTAATTAAAAAAAGTCATTTAAGCCTTTTCACAGTGAGATCTATGCGATATGGCCGAGAAATGTAATTTTGATGTTAACTCCCAAACCGCTGCGCAGAAGTCAACCAAACTTCACCCAATAGTGTATTGTATCACAATCTAGTAGTTACATGTGGAAATTTGGTTCTAGGACATTTGATTTGAGCGCAATCCTCAAACTTAGGTCAAAAAAGCCATTTAAGCCTTTTCACAGTGAGATCTATGCGATATGGCCGAGAAATGTAATTTTGATGTTAACTCCCAAACCGCTGCGCAGAAGTCAACTAAACTTCACCCAATAGTGTATTTTATCACATTCTAGTAGTTACATTTGAAAATTTCGTTCTTGGACATTTGATTTGAGCGCAATCCTCAAACTTAGGTCAAAAAAGCCATTTAAGCCTTTTTACAGTGAGATCTATGCGATATGGCCGAGAAATGTAATTTTGATGTTAACTCCCAAACCGCTGCGCAGAAGTCAACCAAACTTCACCCAATAGTGTATTTTATCACAATCTAGTAGTTACATTTGGAAATTTAGTTCTAGGACATTTGATTTGAGCGCAATCTTCAAACTTAATTAAAAAAAGTCATTTAAGCCTTTTCACAGTGAGATCTATGCGATATGGCCGAGAAATGTAATTTTGATGTTAACTCCCAAACCGCTGCGCAGAAGTCAACCAAACTTCACCCAATAGTGTATTGTATCACAATCTAGTAGTTACATGTGGAAATTTGGTTCTAGGACATTTGATTTGAGCGCAATCCTCAAACTTAGGTCAAAAAAGCCATTTAAGCCTTTTCACAGTGAGATCTATGCGATATGGCCGAGAAATGTAATTTTGATGTTAACTCCCAAACCGCTGCGCAGAAGTCAACCAAACTTCACCCAATAGTGTATTGTATCACAATCTAGTAGTTACATTTGAAAATTTTGTTCTAGGACATTTTGTTTGAGCGCAATCCTTAAACTTAGGTCAAAAAAGCCATTTAAGCCTTTTCACAGTGAGATCAATGCGATATGGCCGAGAAATGTAATTTTGATGTTAACTCCCAAACCGCTGCGCAGAAGTCAACCAAACTTCACCCAATAGTGTATTGTATCACATTCTAGTAGTTACATTTAAAAATTTCGTTCTAGGACATTTGGTTTGAGCGCAATTATTAAACTTAGGTCAAAAAAGCCATTTAAGCCTTTTCACAGTGAGATCTATGCGATATGGCCGAGAAATGTAATTTTGATGTTAACTCCCAAACCGCTGCGCAGAAGTCAACCAAACTTCACCCAATAGTGTATTGTATCACAATCTAGTAGTTACATTTGAAAATTTTGTTCTAGGACATTTTGTTTGAACGCAATCATCAAACTTAATTAAAAAAGTCATTTAAGCCTTTTCACAGTGAGATCTATGCGATATGGCCGAGAAATGTAATTTTGATGTTAACTCCCAAACCGCTGCGCAGAAGTCAACCAAACTTCACCCATTAGTGTATTGTATCACAATCTAGTAGTTACATGTGGAAATTTGGTTCTAGGACATTTGATTTGAGCGCAATCCTCAAACTTAGGTCAAAAAAGCCATTTAAGCCTTTTCACAGTGAGATCTATGCGATATGGCCGAGAAATGTAATTTTGATGTTAACTCCCAAACCGCTGCGCAGAAGTCAACCAAACTTCACCCAATAGTGTATTGTATCACATTCTAGTAGTTACATTTGAAAATTTCGTTCTAGGACATTTGGTTTGAGCGCAATCATTAAACTTAGGTCAAAAAGCCATTTAAGCCATTTCACAGTGAGATCTATGCGATATGGCCGAGAAATGTAATTTTGATGTTAACTCCCAAACCGCTGCGCAGAAGTCAACTAAACTTCACCCAATAGTGTATTGTATCACATTCTAGTAGTTACATTTGAAAATTTGGTTCTAGGACATTTGGTTTGAGCGCAATCATTAAACTTAATTAAAAAAGTCATTTAAGCCTTTTCACAGTGAGATCTATGCGATATGGCCGAGAAATGTAATTTTGATGTTAACTCCCAAACCGCTGCGCAGAAGTCAACCAAACTTCACCCATTAGTGTATTGTATCACAATCTAGTAATTACATGTGGAAATTTGGTTCTAGGACATTTGATTTGACCGCAACCCTCAAACTTAGGTCAAAAAAGCCATTTAAGCCTTTTCACAGTGAGATCTATGCGATATGGCCGAGAAATGTAATTTTGATGTTAACTCCCAAACCGCTGCGCAGAAGTCAACTAAACTTCACCCAATAGTTTATTTTATCACATTCTAGTAGTTACATTTGAAAATTTCGTTCTAGGACATTTGGTTTGAGCGCAATCATTAAACTTAATTAAAAAAGTCATTTAAGCCTTTTCACAGTGAGATCAATGCGATATGGCCGAGAAATGTAATTTTGATGTTAACTCCCAAACCGCTGCGCAGAAGTCAACCAAACTTCACCCATTAGTGTATTGTATCACAATCTAGTAGTTACATGTGGAAATTTGGTTATTGGACATTTGATTTGAGCGCAATCCTCAAACTTAGGTCAAAAAAGCCATTTAAGCCTTTTCACAGTGAGATCTATGCGATATGGCCGAGAAATGTAATTTTGATGTTAACTCCCAAACCGCTGCGCAGAAGTCAACCAAACTTCACCCAATAGTGTATTGTATCACATTCTAGTAGTTACATTTGAAAATTTCGTTCTAGGACATTTGGTTTGAGCGCAATCTTTAAACTTAGGTCAAAAAAGCCATTTAAGCCTTTTCACATTGAGATCTATGCGATATGGCCGAGAAATGTAATTTTGATGTTAACTCCCAAACCGCTGCGCAGAAGTCAATCAAACTTCACCCAATAGTGTATTGTATCACAATCTAGTAGTTACATTTGAAAATTTTGTTCTAGGACATTTTGTTTAAACGCAATCATCAAACTTAATTAAAAAAGTCATTTAAGCCTTTTCACAGTGAGATCTATGCGATATGGCCGAGAAATGTAATTTTGATGTTAACTCCCAAACCGCTGCGCAGAAGTCAACCAAACTTCACCCAATAGTGTATTGTATCACAATATAGTAGTTACATTTGGAAATTTGGTTCTTGGACATTTGATTTGAGCGCAATCCTCAAACTTAGGTCAAAAAAGCCATTTAAGCCTTTTCACAGTGAGATCTATGCGATATGGCCGAGAAATGTAATTTTGATGTTAACTCCCAAACCGCTGCGCAGAAGTTAACCAAACTTCACCCAATAGTGTATTGTATCACAATCTAGTAGTTACATTTGAAAATTTTGTTCTAGGACATTTTGTTTGAACGCAATCATCAAACTTAATTAAAAAAGTCATTTAAGCCTTTTCACAGTGAGATCTATGCGATATGGCCGAGAAATGTAATTTTGATGTTAACTCCCAAACCGCTGCGAAGAAGTCAACCAAACTTCACCCAATAGTGTATTTTATCACAATCTAGTAGTTACATTTGGAAATTTAGTTATAGGACATTTGATTTGAGCGCAATCTTCAAACTTAATTAAAAAAAGTCATTTAAGCCTTTTCACAGTGAGATCTATGCGATATGGCCGAGAAATGTAATTTTGATGTTCACTCCCAAACCGCTGCGCAGAAGTCAACCAAACTTCAACCATTAGTGTATTGTATCACAATCTAGTAGTTACATGTGGAAATTTGGTTCTAGGACATTTGATTTGAGCGCAATCCTCAAACTTAGGTCAAAAAAGCCATGTAAGCCTTTTCACAGTGAGATCTATGCGATATGGCCGAGAAATGTAATTTTGATGTTAACTCCCAAACCGCTGCGCAGAAGTCAACCAAACTTCACCCAATAGTGTATTGTATCACAATCTAGTAGTTACATTTGAAAATTTTGTTCTAGGATATTTTGTTTGAGCGCAATCATCAAACTTAATTAAAAAAGTCATTTAAGCCTTTTCACAGTGAGATCTATGCGATATGGCCGAGAAATGTAATTTTGATGTTAACTCCCAAACCGCTGTGCAGAAGTCAACCAAACTTCACCCATTAGTGTATTGTATCACAATCTACTAGTTACATGTAGAAATTTGGTTCTAGGACATTTAATTTGAGCGCAATCCTCAAACTTAGGTCAAAAAAGCCATTTAAGCCTTTTCACAGTGAGATCTATGCGATATGGCCGAGAAATGTAATTTTGATGTTAACTCCCAAACCGCTGCGCAGAAGTCAATCAAACTTCACCCAATAGTGTATTGTATCACATTCTAGTAGTTACATTTGAAAATTTCGTTCTAGGACATTTGGTTTGAGCGCAATCATTAAACTTAGGTCAAAAAAGCCATTTAAGCCTTTTCACAGTGAGATCTATGCGATATGGCCGAGAAATGTAATTTTGATGTTAACTCCCAAACCGCTGCGCAGAAGTCAACTAAACTTCACCCAATAGTGTATTGTATCACATTCTAGTAGTTACATTTGAAAATTTTGTTCTATGACATTTTGTTTGAACGCAATCATCAAACTTAATTAAAAAAGTCATTTAAGCCTTTTCACAGTGAGATCTATGCGATATGGCCGAGAAATGTAATTTTGATGTTCACTCCCAAACCGCTGCGCAGAAGTCAACCAAACTTCAACCATTAGTGTATTGTATCACAATCTAGTAGTTACATGTGGAAATTTGGTTCTAGGACATTTGATTTGAGCGCAATCCTCAAACTTAGGTCAAAAAAGCCATTTAAGCCTTTTCACAGTGAGATCTATGCGATATGGCCGAGAAATGTAATTTTGATGTTAACTCCCAAACCGCTGCGCAGAAGTCAACCAAACTTCACCCAATAGTGTATTGTATCACAATCTAGTAGTTACATTTGAAAATTTTGTTCTAGGATATTTTGTTTGAGCGCAATCATCAAACTTAATTAAAAAAGTCATTTAAGCCTTTTCACAGTGAGATCTATGCGATATGGCCGAGAAATGTAATTTTGATGTTAACTCCCAAACCGCTGCGCAGAAGTCAACCAAACTTCACCCATTAGTGTATTGTATCACAATCTAGTAGTTACATGTAGAAATTTGGTTCTAGGACATTTAATTTGAGCGCAATCCTCAAACTTAGGTCAAAAAAGCCATTTAAGCCTTTTCACAGTGAGATCTATGCGATATGGCCGAGAAATGTAATTTTGATGTTAACTCCCAAACCGCTGCGCAGAAGTCAATCAAACTTCACCCAATAGTGTATTGTATCACATTCTAGTAGTTACATTTGAAAATTTCGTTCTAGGACATTTGGTTTGAGCGCAATCATTAAACGTAGGTCAAAAAAGCCATTTAAGCCTTTTCACAGTGAGATCTATGCGATATGGCCGAGAAATGTAATTTTGATGTTAACTCCCAAACCGCTGCGCAGAAGTCAACTAAACTTCACCCAATAGTGTATTGTATCACATTCTAGTAGTTACATTTGAAAATTTTGTTCTATGACATTTTGTTTGAACGCAATCATCAAACTTAATTAAAAAAGTCATTTAAGCCTTTTCACAGTGAGATCTATGCGATATGGCCGAGAAATGTAATTTTGATGTTCACTCCCAAACCGCTGCGCAGAAGTCAACCAAACTTCAACCATTAGTGTATTGTATCACAATCTAGTAGTTACATGTGGAAATTTGGTTCTAGGACATTTGATTTGAGCGCAATCCTCAAACTTAGGTCAAAAAAGCCATTTAAGCCTTTTCACAGTGAGATCTATGCGATATGGCCGAGAAATGTAATTTTGATGTTAACTCCCAAACCGCTGCGCAGAAGTCAACCAAACTTCACCCAATAGTGTATTGTATCACAATCTAGTAGTTACATTTGAAAATTTTGTTCTAGGATATTTTGTTTGAGCGCAATCATCAAACTTAATTAAAAAAGTCATTTAAGCCTTTTCACAGTGAGATCTATGCGATATGGCCGAGAAATGTAATTTTGATGTTAACTCCCAAACCGCTGCGCAGAAGTCAACCAAACTTCACCCATTAGTGTATTGTATCACAATCTAGTAGTTACATGTGGAAATTTGGTTATTGGACATTTGATTTGAGCGCAATCCTCAAACTTAGGTCAAAAAAGCCATTTAAGCCTTTTCACAGTGAGATCTATGCGATATGGCCGAGAAAAGTAATTTTGATGTTAACTCCCAAACCGCTGCGCAGAAGTCAACCAAACTTCACCCAATAGTGTATTGTATCACAATCTAGTAGTTACATTTGAAAATTTTGTTCTAGGACATTTTGTTTAAACGCAATCATCAAACTTAATTAAAAAAGTCATTTAAGCCTTTTCACAGTGAGATCTATGCGATATGGCCGAGAAATGTAATTTTGATGTTAACTCCCAAACCGCTGCGCAGAAGTCAACCAAACTTCACCCAATAGTGTATTGTATCACAATCTAGTAGTTACATTTGGAAATTTGGTTCTTGGACATTTGATTTGAGCGCAATCCTCAAACTTAGGTCAAAAAAGCCATTTAAGCCTTTTCACAGTGAGATCTATGCGATATGGCCGAGAAATGTAATTTTGATGTTAACTCCCAAACCGCTGCGCAGAAGTCAATCAAACTTCACCCAATAGTGTATTGTATCACATTCTAGTAGTTACATTTGAAAATTTCGTTCTAGGACATTTGGTTTGAGCGCAATCATTAAACTTAGGTCAAAAAAGCCATTTAAGCCTTTTCACAGTGAGATCTATGCTATATGGCCGAGAAATGTAATTTTGATGTTAACTCCCAAACCGCTGCGCAGAAGTCAACTAAACTTCACCCAATAGTGTATTGTATCACATTCTAGTAGTTACATTTGAAAATTTCGTTCTAGGACATTTGGTTTGAGCGCAATCATTAAACTTAATTAAAAAAGTCATTTAAGCCTTTTCACAGTGAGATCTATGCGATATGGCCGAGAAATGTAATTTTGATGTTAACTCCCAAACCGCTGCGCAGAAGTAAACCAAACTTCACCCATTAGTGTATTGTATCACAATCTAGTAATTACATGTGGAAATTTGGTTCTAGGACATTTGATTTGAGCGCAATCCTCAAACTTAGGTCAAAAAAGCCATTTAAGCCTTTTCACAGTGAGATCTCTGCGATATGGCCGAGAAATGTAATTTTGATGTTAACTCCCAAACCGCTGCGCAGAAGTCAATTAAACTTCACTTAATAGTGTATTGTATCACAATCTAGTAGTTACATTTGAAAATTTTGTTCTATGACATTTTGTTTGAACGCAATCATCAAACTTAATTAAAAAAGTCATTTAAGCCTTTTCACAGTGAGATCTATGCGATATGGCCGAGAAATGTAATTTTGATGTTCACTCCCAAACCGCTGCGCAGAAGTCAACCAAACTTCAACCATTAGTGTATTGTATCACAATCTAGTAGTTACATGTGGAAATTTGGTTCTAGGACATTTGATTTGAGCGCAATCCTCAAACTTAGGTCAAAAAAGCCATTTAAGCCTTTTCACAGTGAGATCTATGCGATATGGCCGAGAAATGTAATTTTGATGTTAACTCCCAAACCGCTGCGCAGAAGTCAACCAAACTTCACCCAATAGTGTATTGTATCACAATCTAGTAGTTACATTTGAAAATTTTGTTCTAGGATATTTTGTTTGAGCGCAATCATCAAACTTAATTAAAAAAGTCATTTAAGCCTTTTCACAGTGAGATCTATGCGATATGGCCGAGAAATGTAATTTTGATGTTAACTCCCAAACCGCTGCGCAGAAGTCAACCAAACTTCACCCATTAGTGTATTGTATCACAATCTAGTAGTTACATGTAGAAATTTGGTTCTAGGACATTTAATTTGAGCGCAATCCTCAAACTTAGGTCAAAAAAGCCATTTAAGCCTTTTCACAGTGAGATCTATGCGATATGGCCGAGAAATGTAATTTTGATGTTAACTCCCAAACCGCTGCGCAGAAGTCAATCAAACTTCACCCAATAGTGTATTGTATCACATTCTAGTAGTTACATTTGAAAATTTCGTTCTAGGACATTTGGTTTGAGCGCAATCATTAAACTTAGGTCAAAAAAGCCATTTAAGCCTTTTCACAGTGAGATCTATGCGATATGGCCGAGAAATGTAATTTTGATGTTAACTCCCAAACCGCTGCGCAGACGTCAACTAAACTTCACCCAATAGTGTATTGTATCACATTCTAGTAGTTACATTTGAAAATTTCGTTCTAGGACATTTGGTTTGAGCGCAATCATTAAACTTAATTAAAAAAGTCATTAAAGCCTTTTCACAGTGAGATCTATGCGATATGGCCGAGAAATGTAATTTTGATGTTAACTCCCAAACCGCTGCGCAGAAGTCAACCAAACTTCACCCATTAGTGTATTGTATCACAATCTAGTAATTACATGTGGAAATTTGGTTCTAGGACATTTGATTTGAGCGCAATCCTCAAACTTAGGTCAAAAAAGCCATTTAAGCCTTTTCACAGTGAGATCTCTGCGATATGGCCGAGAAATGTAATTTTGATGTTAACTCCCAAACCGCTGCGCAGAAGTCAACCAAACTTCACCCAATAGTGTATTGTATCACAATCTAGTAGTTACATTTGAAAATTTTGTTCTATGACATTTTGTTTGAACGCAATCATCAAACTTAATTAAAAAAGTCATTTAAGCCTTTTCACAGTGAGATCTATGCGATATGGCCGAGAAATGTAATTTTGATGTTAACTCCCAAACCGCTGCGCAGAAGTCAACCAAACTTCACCCATTAGTGTATTGTATCACAATCTAGTAGTTACATGTGGAAATTTGGTTATTGGACATTTGATTTGAGCGCAATCCTCAAACTTAGGTCAAAAAAGCCATTTAAGCCTTTTCACAGTGAGATCTATGCGATATGGCCGAGAAATGTAATTTTGATGTTAACTCCCAAACCGCTGCGCAGAAGTCAACCAAACTTCACCCAATAGTGTATTGTATCACATTCTAGTAGTTACATTTGAAAATTTCGTTCTAGGACATTTGGTTTGAGCGCAATCTTTAAACTTAGGTCAAAAAAGCCATTTAAGCCTTTTCACAGTGAGATCTATGCGATATGGCCGAGAAATGTAATTTTGATGTTAACTCCCAAACCGCTGCGCAGAAGTCAATCAAACTTCACCCAATAGTGTATTGTATCACAATCTAGTAGTTACATTTGAAAATTTTGTTCTAGGACATTTTGTTTAAACGCAATCATCAAACTTAATTAAAAAAGTCATTTAAGCCTTTTCACAGTGAGATCTATGCGATATGGCCGAGAAATGTAATTTTGATAACTCCCAAACCGCTGCGCAGAAGTCAACCAAACTTCACCCAATAGTGTATTGTATCACAATCTAGTAGTTACATGTAGAAATTTGGTTCTAGGACATTTAATTTGAGCGCAATCCTCAAACTTAGGTCAAAAAAGCCATTTAAGCCTTTTCACAGTGAGATCTATGCGATATGGCCGAGAAATGTAATTTTGATGTTAACTCCCAAACCGCTGCGCAGAAGTCAATCAAACTTCACCCAATAGTGTATTGTATCACATTCTAGTAGTTACATTTGAAAATTTCGTTCTAGGACATTTGGTTTGAGCGCAATCATTAAACTTAGGTCAAAAAAGCCATTTAAGCCTTTTCACAGTGAGATCTATGCGATATGGCCGAGAAATGTAATTTTGATGTTAACTCCCAAACCGCTGCGCAGAAGTCAACCAAACTTCACCCATTAGTGTATTGTATCACAATCTAGTAATTAAATGTGGAAATTTGGTTCTAGGACATTTGATTTGAGCGCAATCCTCAAACTTAGGTCAAAAAAGCCATTTAAGCCTTTTCACAGTGAGATCTCTGCGATATGGCCGAGAAATGTAATTTTGATGTTAACTCCCAAACCGCTGCGCAGAAGTCAACCAAACTTCACCCAATAGTGTATTGTATCACAATCTAGTAGTTACATTTGAAAATTTTGTTCTATGACATTTTGTTTGAACGCAATCATCAAACTTAATTAAAAAAGTCATTTAAGCCTTTTCACAGTGAGATCTATGCGATATGGCCGAGAAATGTAATTTTGATGTTAACTCCCAAACCGCTGCGCAGAAGTCAACCAAACTTCACCCATTAGTGTATTGTATCACAATCTAGTAGTTACATGTGGAAATTTGGTTATTGGACATTTGATTTGAGCGCAATCCTCAAACTTAGGTCAAAAAAGCCATTTAAGCCTTTTCACAGTGAGATCTATGCGATATGGCCGAGAAATGTAATTTTGATGTTAACTCCCAAACCGCTGCGCAGAAGTCAACCAAACTTCACCCAATAGTGTATTGTATCACAATCTAGTAGTTACATTTGAAAATTTTGTTCTAGGATATTTTGTTTGAGCGCAATCATCAAACTTAATTAAAAAAGTCATTTAAGCCTTTTCACAGTGAGATCTATGCGATATGGCCGAGAAATGTTATTTTGATGTTAACTCCCAAACCGCTGCGCAGAAGTCAACCAAACTTCACCCATTAGTGTATTGTATCACAATCTAGTAGTTACATGTAGAAATTTGGTTCTAGGACATTTAATTTGAGCGCAATCCTCAAACTTAGGTCAAAAAAGCCATTTAAGCCTTTTCACAGTGAGATCTATGCGATATGGCCGAGAAATGTAATTTTGATGTTAACTCCCAAACCGCTGCGCAGAAGTCAATCAAACTTCACCCAATAGTGTATTGTATCACATTCTAGTAGTTACATTTGAAAATTTCGTTCTAGGACATTTGGTTTGAGCGCAATCATTAAACTTAGGTCAAAAAAGCCATTTAAGCCTTTTCACAGTGAGATCTATGCGATATGGCCGAGAAATGTAATTTTGATGTTAACTCCCAAACCGCTGCGCAGAAGTCAACTAAACTTCACCCAATAGTGTATTGTATCACATTCTAGTAGTTACATTTGAAAATTTCGTTCTAGGACATTTGGTTTGAGCGCAATCATTAAACTTAATTAAAAAAGTCATTTAAGCCTTTTCACAGTGAGATCTATGCGATATGGCCGAGAAATGTAATTTTGATGTTAACTCCCAAACCGCTGCGCAGAAGTCAACCAAACTTCACCCATTAGTGTATTGTATCACAATCTAGTAATTACATGTGGAAATTTGGTTCTAGGACATTTGATTTGAGCGCAATCCTCAAACTTAGGTCAAAAAAGCCATTTAAGCCTTTTCACAGTGAGATCTCTGCGATATGGCCGAGAAATGTAATTTTGATGTTAACTCCCAAACCGCTGCGCAGAAGTCAACCAAACTTCACCCAATAGTGTATTGTATCACAATCTAGTAGTTACATGTAGAAATTTGGTTCTAGGACATTTGATTTGAGCGCAATCCTCAAACTTAGGTCAAAAAAGCCATTTAAGCCTTTTCACAGTGAGATCTATGCGATATGGCCGAGAAATGTAATTTTGATGTTAACTCCCAAACCGCTGCGCAGAAGTCAACCAAACTTCACCCAATAGTGTATTGTATCACAATCTAGTAGTTACATTTGAAAATTTTGTTCTAGGATATTTTGTTTGAGCGCAATCATCAAACTTAATTAAAAAAGTCATTTAAGCCTTTTCACAGTGAGATCTATGCGATATGGCCGAGAAATGTAATTTTGATGTTAACTCCCAAACCGCTGCGCAGAAGTCAACCAAACTTCACCCATTAGTGTATTGTATCACAATCTAGTAATTACATGTAGAAATTTGGTTCTAGGACATTTAATTTGAGCGCAATCCTCAAACTTAGGTCAAAAAAGCCATTTAAGCCTTTTCACAGTGAGATCTATGCGATATGGCCGAGAAATGTAATTTTGATGTTAACTCCCAAACCGCTGCGCAGAAGTCAATCAAACTTCACCCAATAGTGTATTGTATCACATTCTAGTAGTTACATTTGAAAATTTCGTTCTAGGACATTTGGTTTGAGCGCAATCATTAAACTTAGGTCAAAAAAGCCATTTAAGCCTTTTCACAGTGAGATCTATGCGATATGGCCGAGAAATGTAATTTTGATGTTAACTCCCAAACCGCTGCGCAGAAGTCAACTAAACTTCACCCAATAGTGTATTGTATCACATTCTAGTAGTTACATTTGAAAATTTTGTTCTATGACATTTTGTTTGAACGCAATCATCAAACTTAATTAAAAAAGTCATTTAAGCCTTTTCACAGTGAGATCTATGCGATATGGCCGAGAAATGTAATTTTGATGTTCACTCCCAAACCGCTGCGCAGAAGTCAACCAAACTTCAACCATTAGTGTATTGTATCACAATCTAGTAGTTACATGTGGAAATTTGGTTCTAGGACATTTGATTTGAGCGCAATCCTCAAACTTAGGTCAAAAAAGCCATTTAAGCCTTTTCACAGTGAGATCTATGCGATATGGCCGAGAAATGTAATTTTGATGTTAACTCCCAAACCGCTGCGCAGAAGTCAACCAAACTTCACCCAATAGTGTATTGTATCACAATCTAGTAGTTACATTTGAAAATTTTGTTCTAGGATATTTTGTTTGAGCGCAATCATCAAACTTAATTAAAAAAGTCATTTAAGCCTTTTCACAGTGAGATCTATGCGATATGGCCGAGAAATGTTATTTTGATGTTAACTCCCAAACCGCTGCGCAGAAGTCAACCAAACTTCACCCATTAGTGTATTGTATCACAATCTAGTAGTTACATGTAGAAATTTGGTTCTAGGACATTTAATTTGAGCGCAATCCTCAAACTTAGGTCAAAAAAGCCATTTAAGCCTTTTCACAGTGAGATCTATGCGATATGGCCGAGAAATGTAATTTTGATGTTAACTCCCAAACCGCTGCGCAGAAGTCAATCAAACTTCACCCAATAGTGTATTGTATCACATTCTAGTAGTTACATTTGAAAATTTCGTTCTAGGACATTTGGTTTGAGCGCAATCATTAAACTTAGGTCAAAAAAGCCATTTAAGCCTTTTCACAGTGAGATCTATGCGATATGGCCGAGAAATGTAATTTTGATGTTAACTCCCAAACCGCTGCGCAGAAGTCAACTAAACTTCACCCAATAGTGTATTGTATCACATTCTAGTAGTTACATTTGAAAATTTCGTTCTAGGACATTTGGTTTGAGCGCAATCATTAAACTTAATTAAAAAAGTCATTTAAGCCTTTTCACAGTGAGATCTATGCGATATGGCCGAGAAATGTAATTTTGATGTTAACTCCCAAACCGCTGCGCAGAAGTCAACCAAACTTCACCCATTAGTGTATTGTATCACAATCTAGTAATTACATGTGGAAATTTGGTTCTAGGACATTTGATTTGAGCGCAATCCTCAAACCTAGGTCAAAAAAGCCATTTAAGCCTTTTCACAGTGAGATCTCTGCGATATGGCCGAGAAATGTAATTTTGATGTTAACTCCCAAACCGCTGCGCAGAAGTCAACCAAACTTCACCCAATAGTGTATTGTATCACAATCTAGTAGTTACATTTGAAAATTTTGTTCTATGACATTTTGTTTGAACGCAATCATCAAACTTAATTAAAAAAGTCATTTAAGCCTTTTCACAGTGAGATCTATGCGATATGGCCGAGAAATGTAATTTTGATGTTAACTCCCAAACCGCTGCGCAGAAGTCAACCAAACTTCACCCATTAGTGTATTGTATCACAATCTAGTAGTTACATGTGGAAATTTGGTTATTGGACATTTGATTTGAGCGCAATCCTCAAACTTAGGTCAAAAAAGCCATTTAAGCCTTTTCACAGTGAGATCTATGCGATATGGCCGAGAAATGTAATTTTGATGTTAACTCCCAAACCGCTGCGCAGAAGTCAACCAAACTTCACCCAATAGTGTATTGTATCACAATCTAGTAGTTACATTTGAAAATTTTGTTCTAGGACATTTTGTTTAAACGCAATCATCAAACTTAATTAAAAAAGTCATTTAAGCCTTTTCACAGTGAGATCTATGCGATATGGCCGAGAAATGTAATTTTGATGTTAACTCCCAAACCGCTGCGCAGAAGTCAACCAAACTTCACCCAATAGTGTATTGTATCACAATCTAGTAGTTACATTTGGAAATTTGGTTCTTGGACATTTGATTTGAGCGCAATCCTCAAACTTAGGTCAAAAAAGCCATTTAAGCCTTTTCACAGTGAGATCTATGCGATATGGCCGAGAAATGTAATTTTGATGTTAACTCCCAAACCGCTGCGCAGAAGTTAACCAAACTTCACCCAATAGTGTATTGTATCACAATCTAGTAGTTACATTTGAAAATTTTGTTCTAGGACATTTTGTTTGAACGCAATCATCAAACTTAATTAAAAAAGTCATTTAAGCCTTTTCACAGTGAGATCTATGCGATATGGCCGAGAAATGTAATTTTGATGTTAACTCCCAAACCGCTGCGCAGAAGTCAACCAAACTTCACCCAATAGTGTATTTTATCACAATCTAGTAGTTACATTTGGAAATTTAGTTATAGGACATTTGATTTGAGCGCAATCTTCAAACTTAATTAAAAAAAGTCATTTAAGCCTTTTCACAGTGAGATCTATGCGATATGGCCGAGAAATGTAATTTTGATGTTCACTCCCAAACCGCTGCGCAGAAGTCAACCAAACTTCAACCATTAGTGTATTGTATCACAATCTAGTAGTTACATGTGGAAATTTGGTTCTAGGACATTTGATTTGAGCGCAATCCTCAAACTTAGGTCAAAAAAGCCATTTAAGCCTTTTCACAGTGAGATCTATGCGATATGGCCGAGAAATGTAATTTTGATGTTAACTCCCAAACCGCTGCGCAGAAGTCAACCAAACTTCACCCAATAGTGTATTGTATCACAATCTAGTAGTTACATTTGAAAATTTTGTTCTAGGATATTTTGTTTGAGCGCAATCATCAAACTTAATTAAAAAAGTCATTTAAGCCTTTTCACAGTGAGATCTATGCGATATGGCCGAGAAATGTAATTTTGATGTTAACTCCCAAACCGCTGCGCAGAAGTCAACCAAACTTCACCCATTAGTGTATTGTATCACAATCTAGTAGTTACATGTAGAAATTTGGTTCTAGGACATTTAATTTGAGCGCAATCCTCAAACTTAGGTCAAAAAAGCCATTTAAGCCTTTTCACAGTGAGATCTATGCGATATGGCCGAGAAATGTAATTTTGATGTTAACTCCCAAACCGCTGCGCAGAAGTCAATCAAACTTCACCCAATAGTGTATTGTATCACATTCTAGTAGTTACATTTGAAAATTTCGTTCTAGGACATTTGGTTTGAGCGCAATCATTAAACTTAGGTCAAAAAAGCCATTTAAGCCTTTTCACAGTGAGATCTATGCGATATGGCCGAGAAATGTAATTTTGATGTTAACTCCCAAACCGCTGCGCAGAAGTCAACTAAACTTCACCCAATAGTGTATTGTATCACATTCTAGTAGTTACATTTGAAAATTTCGTTCTAGGACATTTGGTTTGAGCGCAATCATTAAACTTAATTAAAAAAGTCATTTAAGCCTTTTCACAGTGAGATCTATGCGATATGGCCGAGAAATGTAATTTTGATGTTAACTCCCAAACCGCTGCGCAGAAGTCAACCAAACTTCACCCATTAGTGTATTGTATCACAATCTAGTAATTACATGTGGAAATTTGGTTCTAGGACATTTGATTTGAGCGCAATCCTCAAACTTAGGTCAAAAAAGCCATTTAAGCCTTTTCACAGTGAGATCTCTGCGATATGGCCGAGAAATGTAATTTTGATGTTAACTCCCAAACCGCTGCGCAGAAGTCAACCAAACTTCACCCAATAGTGTATTGTATCACAATCTAGTAGTTACATTTGAAAATTTTGTTCTATGACATTTTGTTTGAACGCAATCATCAAACTTAATTAAAAAAGTCATTTAAGCCTTTTCACAGTGAGATCTATGCGATATGGCCGAGAAATGTAATTTTGATGTTAACTCCCAAACCGCTGCGCAGAAGTCAACCAAACTTCACCCATTAGTGTATTGTATCACAATCTAGTAGTTACATGTGGAAATTTGGTTATTGGACATTTGATTTGAGCGCAATCCTCAAACTTAGGTCAAAAAAGCCATTTAAGCCTTTTCACAGTGAGATCTATGCGATATGGCCGAGAAATGTAATTTTGATGTTAACTCCCAAACCGCTGCGCAGAAGTCAACCAAACTTCACCCATTAGTGTATTGTATCACAATCTAGTAGTTACATGTAGAAATTTGGTTCTAGGACATTTGATTTGAGCGCAATCCTCAAACTTAGGTCAAAAAAGCCATTTAAGCCTTTTCACAGTGAGATCTATGCGATATGGCCGAGAAATGTAATTTTGATGTTAACTCCCAAACCGCTGCGCAGAAGTCAACCAAACTTCACCCAATAGTGTATTGTATCACAATCTAGTAGTTACATTTGAAAATTTTGTTCTAGGATATTTTGTTTGAGCGCAATCATCAAACTTAATTAAAAAAGTCATTTAAGCCTTTTCACAGTGAGATCTATGCGATATGGCCGAGAAATGTAATTTTGATGTTAACTCCCAAACCGCTGCGCAGAAGTCAACTAAACTTCACCCAATAGTGTATTGTATCACATTCTAGTAGTTACATTTGAAAATTTCGTTCTAGGACATTTGGTTTGAGCGCAATCATTAAACTTAATTAAAAAAGTCATTTAAGCCTTTTCACAGTGAGATCTATGCGATATGGCCGAGAAATGTAATTTTGATGTTAACTCCCAAACCGCTGCGCAGAAGTAAACCAAACTTCACCCATTAGTGTATTGTATCACAATCTAGTAATTACATGTGGAAATTTGGTTCTACGACATTTGATTTGAGCGCAATCCTCAAACTTAGGTCAAAAAAGCCATTTAAGCCTTTTCACAGTGAGATCTCTGCGATATGGCCGAGAAATGTAATTTTGATGTTAACTCCCAAACCGCTGCGCAGAAGTCAACCAAACTTCACCCAATAGTGTATTGTATCACAATCTAGTAGTTACATTTGAAAATTTTGTTCTATGACATTTTGTTTGAACGCAATCATCAAACTTAATTAAAAAAGTCATTTAAGCCTTTTCACAGTGAGATCTATGCGATATGGCCGAGAAATGTAATTTTGATGTTAACTCCCAAACCGCTGCGCAGAAGTCAACCAAACTTCACCCATTAGTGTATTGTATCACAATCTAGTAGTTACATGTGGAAATTTGGTTATTGGACATTTGATTTGAGCGCAATCCTCAAACTTAGGTCAAAAAAGCCATTTAAGCCTTTTCACAGTGAGATCTATGCGATATGGCCGAGAAATGTAATTTTGATGTTAACTCCCAAACCGCTGCGCAGAAGTCAACCAAACTTCACCCATTAGTGTATTGTATCACAATCTAGTAGTTACATGTAGAAATTTGGTTCTAGGACATTTGATTTGAGCGCAATCCTCAAACTTAGGTCAAAAAAGCCATTTAAGCCTTTTCACAGTGAGATCTATGCGATATGGCCGAGAAATGTAATTTTGATGTTAACTCCCAAACCGCTGCGCAGAAGTCAACCAAACTTCACCCAATAGTGTATTGTATCACAATCTAGTAGTTACATTTGAAAATTTTGTTCTAGGATATTTTGTTTGAGCGCAATCATCAAACTTAATTAAAAAAGTCATTTAAGCCTTTTCACAGTGAGATCTATGCGATATGGCCGAGAAATGTAATTTTGATGTTAACTCCCAAACCGCTGCGCAGAAGTCAACCAAACTTCACCCATTAGTGTATTGTATCACAATCTAGTAGTTACATGTAGAAATTTGGTTCTAGGACATTTAATTTGAGCGCAATCCTCAAACTCAGGTCAAAAAAGCCATTTAAGCCTTTTCACAGTGAGATCTATGCGATATGGCCGAGAAATGTAATTTTGATGTTAACTCCCAAACCGCTGCGCAGAAGTCAACCAAACTTCACCCAATAGTGTATTGTATCACAATCTAGTAGTTACATTTGAAAATTTTGTTCTATGACATTTTGTTTGAACGCAATCATCAAACTTAATTAAAAAAGTCATTTAAGCCTTTTCACAGTGAGATCTATGCGATATGGCCGAGAAATGTAATTTTGATGTTAACTCCCAAACCGCTGCGCAGAAGTCAACCAAACTTCACCCATTAGTGTATTGTATCACAATCTAGTAGTTACATGTGGAAATTTGGTTATTGGACATTTGATTTGGGCGCAATCCTCAAACTTAGGTCAAAAAAGCCATTTAAGCCTTTTCACAGTGAGATCTATGCGATATGGCCGAGAAATGTAATTTTGATGTTAACTCCCAAACCGCTGCGCAGAAGTCAACCAAACTTCACCCAATAGTGTATTGTATCACATTCTAGTAGTTACATTTGAAAATTTCGTTCTAGGACATTTGGTTTGAGCGCAATCTTTAAACTTAGGTCAAAAAAGCCATTTAAGCCTTTTCACAGTGAGATCTATGCGATATGGCCGAGAAATGTAATTTTGATGTTAACTCCCAAACCGCTGCGCAGAAGTCAACCAAACTTCACCCAATAGTGTATTGTATCACAATCTAGTAGTTACATTTGAAAATTTTGTTCTAGGACATTTTGTTTAAACGCAATCATCAAACTTAATTAAAAAAGTCATTTAAGCCTTTTCACAGTGAGATCTATGCGATATGGCCGAGAAATGTAATTTTGATGTTCACTCCCAAACCGCTGCGCAGAAGTCAACCAAACTTCAACCATTAGTGTATTGTATCACAATCTAGTAGTTACATGTGGAAATTTGGTTCTAGGACATTTGATTTGAGCGCAATCCTCAAACTTAGGTCAAAAAAGCCATTTAAGCCTTTTCACAGTGAGATCTATGCGATATGGCCGAGAAATGTAATTTTGATGTTAACTCCAAAACCGCTGCGCAGAAGTCAACCAAACTTCACCCAATAGTGTATTGTATCACAATCTAGTAGTTACATTTGAAAATTTTGTTCTAGGATATTTTGTTTGAGCGCAATCATCAAACTTAATTAAAAAAGTCATTTAAGCCTTTTCACAGTGAGATCTATGCGATATGGCCGAGAAATGTAATTTTGATGTTAACTCCCAAACCGCTGCGCAGAAGTCAACCAAACTTCACCCATTAGTGTATTGTATCACAATCTAGTAGTTACATGTAGAAATTTGGTTCTAGGACATTTAATTTGAGCGCAATCCTCAAACTTAGGTCAAAAAAGCCATTTAAGCCTTTTCACAGTGAGATCTATGCGATATGGCCGAGAAATGTAATTTTGATGTTAACTCCCAAACCGCTGCACAGAAGTCAATCAAACTTCACCCAATAGTGTATTGTATCACATTCTAGTAGTTACATTTGAAAATTTCGTTCTAGGACATTTGGTTTGAGCGCAATCATTAAACTTAGGTCAAAAAAGCCATTTAAGCCTTTTCACAGTGAGATCTATGCGATATGGCCGAGAAATGTAATTTTGATGTTAACTCCCAAACCGCTGCGCAGAAGTCAACTAAACTTCACCCAATAGTGTATTGTATCACATTCTAGTAGTTACATTTGAAAATTTCGTTCTAGGACATTTGGTTTGAGCGCAATCATTAAACTTAATTAAAAAAGTCATTTAAGCCTTTTCACAGTGAGATCTATGCGATATGGCCGAGAAATGTAATTTTGATGTTAACTCCCAAACCGCTGCGCAGAAGTCAACCAAACTTCACCCATTAGTGTATTGTATCACAATCTAGTAATTAAATGTGGAAATTTGGTTCTAGGACATTTGATTTGAGCGCAATCCTCAAACTTAGGTCAAAAAAGCCATTTAAGCCTTTTCACAGTGAGATCTCTGCGATATGGCCGAGAAATGTAATTTTGATGTTAACTCCCAAACCGCTGCGCAGAAGTCAACCAAACTTCACCCAATAGTGTATTGTATCACAATCTAGTAGTTACATTTGAAAATTTTGTTCTATGACATTTTGTTTGAACGCAATCATCAAACTTAATTAAAAAAGTCATTTAAGCCTTTTCACAGTGAGATCTATGCGATATGGCCGAGAAATGTAATTTTGATGTTAACTCCCAAACCGCTGCGCAGAAGTCAACCAAACTTCACCCATTAGTGTATTGTATCACAATCTAGTAGTTACATGTGGAAATTTGGTTATTGGACATTTGATTTGAGCGCAATCCTCAAACTTAGGTCAAAAAAGCCATTTAAGCCTTTTCACAGTGAGATCTATGCGATATGGCCGAGAAATGTAATTTTGATGTTAACTCCCAAACCGCTGCGCAGAAGTCAACCAAACTTCACCCATTAGTGTATTGTATCACAATCTAGTAGTTACATGTAGAAATTTGGTTCTAGGACATTTGATTTGAGCGCAATCCTCAAACTTAGGTCAAAAAAGCCATTTAAGCCTTTTCACAGTGAGATCTATGCGATATGGCCGAGAAATGTAATTTTGATGTTAACTCCCAAACCGCTGCGCAGAAGTCAACCAAACTTCACCCAATAGTGTATTGTATCACAATCTAGTAGTTACATTTGAAAATTTTGTTCTAGGATATTTTGTTTGAGCGCAATCATCAAACTTAATTAAAAAAGTCATTTAAGCCTTTTCACAGTGAGATCTATGCGATATGGCCGAGAAATGTAATTTTGATGTTAACTCCCAAACCGCTGCGCAGAAGTCAACTAAACTTCACCCAATAGTGTATTGTATCACATTCTAGTAGTTACATTTGAAAATTTCGTTCTAGGACATTTGGTTTGAGCGCAATCATTAAACTTAATTAAAAAAGTCATTTAAGCCTTTTCACAGTGAGATCTATGCGATATGGCCGAGAAATGTAATTTTGATGTTAACTCCCAAACCGCTGCGCAGAAGTCAACCAAACTTCACCCATTAGTGTATTGTATCACAATCTAGTAATTACATGTGGAAATTTGGTTCTAGGACATTTGATTTGAGCGCAATCCTCAAACTTAGGTCAAAAAAGCCATTTAAGCCTTTTCACAGTGAGATCTCTGCGATATGGCCGAGAAATGTAATTTTGATGTTAACTCCCAAACCGCTGCGCAGAAGTCAACCAAACTTCACCCAATAGTGTATTGTATCACAATCTAGTAGTTACATTTGAAAATTTTGTTCTATGACATTTTGTTTGAACGCAATCATCAAACTTAATTAAAAAAGTCATTTAAGCCTTTTCACAGTGAGATCTATGCGATATGGCCGAGAAATGTAATTTTGATGTTAACTCCCAAACCGCTGCGCAGAAGTCAACCAAACTTCACCCATTAGTGTATTGTATCACAATCTAGTAGTTACATGTGGAAATTTGGTTATTGGACATTTGATTTGAGCGCAATCCTCAAACTTAGGTCAAAAAAGCCATTTAAGCCTTTTCACAGTGAGATCTATGCGATATGGCCGAGAAATGTAATTTTGATGTTAACTCCCAAACCGCTGCGCAGAAGTCAACCAAACTTCACCCATTAGTGTATTGTATCACAATCTAGTAGTTACATGTAGAAATTTGGTTCTAGGACATTTGATTTGAGCGCAATCCTCAAACTTAGGTCAAAAAAGCCATTTAAGCCTTTTCACAGTGAGATCTATGCGATATGGCCGAGAAATGTAATTTTGATGTTAACTCCCAAACCGCTGCGCAGAAGTCAACCAAACTTCACCCAATAGTGTATTGTATCACAATCTAGTAGTTACATTTGAAAATTTTGTTCTAGGATATTTTGTTTGAGCGCAATCATCAAACTTAATTAAAAAAGTCATTTAAGCCTTTTCACAGTGAGATCTATGCGATATGGCCGAGAAATGTAATTTTGATGTTAACTCCCAAACCGCTGCGCAGAAGTCAACCAAACTTCACCCATTAGTGTATTGTATCACAATCTAGTAGTTACATGTAGAAATTTGGTTCTAGGACATTTAATTTGAGCGCAATCCTCAAACTTAGGTCAAAAAAGCCATTTAAGCCTTTTCACAGTGAGATCTATGCGATATGGCCGAGAAATGTAATTTTGATGTTAACTCCCAAACCGCTGCGCAGAAGTCAATCAAACTTCACCCAATAGTGTATTGTATCACATTCTAGTAGTTACATTTGAAAATTTCGTTCTAGGACATTTGGTTTGAGCGCAATCATTAAACTTAGGTCAAAAAAGCCATTTAAGCCTTTTCACAGTGAGATCTATGCTATATGGCCGAGAAATGTAATTTTGATGTTAACTCCCAAACCGCTGCGCAGAAGTCAACTAAACTTCACCCAATAGTGTATTGTATCACATTCTAGTAGTTACATTTGAAAATTTCGTTCTAGGACATTTGGTTTGAGCGCAATCATTAAACTTAATTAAAAAAGTCATTTAAGCCTTTTCACAGTGAGATCTATGCGATATGGCCGAGAAATGTAATTTTGATGTTAACTCCCAAACCGCTGCGCAGAAGTAAACCAAACTTCACCCATTAGTGTATTGTATCACAATCTAGTAATTACATGTGGAAATTTGGTTCTAGGACATTTGATTTGAGCGCAATCCTCAAACTTAGGTCAAAAAAGCCATTTAAGCCTTTTCACAGTGAGATCTCTGCGATATGGCCGAGAAATGTAATTTTGATGTTAACTCCCAAACCGCTGCGCAGAAGTCAACCAAACTTCACCCAATAGTGTATTGTATCACAATCTAGTAGTTACATTTGAAAATTTTGTTCTATGACATTTTGTTTGAACGCAATCATCAAACTTAATTAAAAAAGTCATTTAAGCCTTTTCACAGTGAGATCTATGCGATATGGCCGAGAAATGTAATTTTGATGTTCACTCCCAAACCGCTGCGCAGAAGTCAACCAAACTTCAACCATTAGTGTATTGTATCACAATCTAGTAGTTACATGTGGAAATTTGGTTCTAGGACATTTGATTTGAGCGCAATCCTCAAACTTAGGTCAAAAAAGCCATTTAAGCCTTTTCACAGTGAGATCTATGCGATATGGCCGAGAAATGTAATTTTGATGTTAACTCCCAAACCGCTGCGCAGAAGTCAACCAAACTTCACCCAATAGTGTATTGTATCACAATCTAGTAGTTACATTTGAAAATTTTGTTCTAGGATATTTTGTTTGAGCGCAATCATCAAACTTAATTAAAAAAGTCATTTAAGCCTTTTCACAGTGAGATCTATGCGATATGGCCGAGAAATGTAATTTTGATGTTAACTCCCAAACCGCTGCGCAGAAGTCAACCAAACTTCACCCATTAGTGTATTGTATCACAATCTAGTAGTTACATGTAGAAATTTGGTTCTAGGACATTTAATTTGAGCGCAATCCTCAAACTTAGGTCAAAAAAGCCATTTAAGCCTTTTCACAGTGAGATCTATGCGATATGGCCGAGAAATGTAATTTTGATGTTAACTCCCAAACCGCTGCGCAGAAGTCAATCAAACTTCACCCAATAGTGTATTGTATCACATTCTAGTAGTTACATTTGAAAATTTCGTTCTAGGACATTTTGTTTGAACGCAATCATCAAACTTAATTAAAAAAGCCATTTAAGCCTTTTCACAGTGAGATCTATGCGATTTGGCCGGGAAATGTAATTTTGATGTTAACTCCCAAACCGCTGCGCAGAAGTCAACTAAACTTCACCCAATAGTGTATTGTATCACATTCTAGTAGTTACATTTGAAAATTTCGTTCTAGGACATTTGGTTTGAGCGCAATCATTAAACTTAATTAAAAAAGTCATTTAAGCCTTTTCACAGTGAGATCTATGCGATATGGCCGAGAAATGTAATTTTGATGTTAACTCCCAAACCGCTGCGCAGAAGTCAACCAAACTTCACCCATTAGTGTATTGTATCACAATCTAGTAATTACATGTGGAAATTTGGTTCTAGGACATTTGATTTGAGCGCAATCCTCAAACTTAGGTCAAAAAAGCCATTTAAGCCTTTTCACAGTGAGATCTCTGCGATATGGCCGAGAAATGTAATTTTGATGTTAACTCCCAAACCGCTGCGCAGAAGTCAACCAAACTTCACCCAATAGTGTATTGTATCACAATCTAGTAGTTACATTTGAAAATTTTGTTCTATGACATTTTGTTTGAACGCAATCATCAAACTTAATTAAAAAAGTCATTTAAGCCTTTTCACAGTGAGATCTATGCGATATGGCCGAGAAATGTAATTTTGATGTTAACTCCCAAACCGCTGCGCAGAAGTCAACCAAACTTCACCCATTAGTGTATTGTATCACAATCTAGTAGTTACATGTGGAAATTTGGTTATTGGACATTTGATTTGAGCGCAATCCTCAAACTTAGGTCAAAAAAGCCATTTAAGCCTTTTCACAGTGAGATCTATGCGATATGGCCGAGAAATGTAATTTTGATGTTAACTCCCAAACCGCTGCGCAGAAGTCAACCAAACTTCACCCAATAGTGTATTGTATCACATTCTAGTAGTTACATTTGAAAATTTCGTTCTAGGACATTTGGTTTGAGCGCAATCTTTAAACTTAGGTCAAAAAAGCCATTTAAGCCTTTTCACAGTGAGATCTATGCGATATGGCCGAGAAATGTAATTTTGATGTTAACTCCCAAACCGCTGCGCAGAAGTCAACCAAACTTCACCCAATAGTGTATTGTATCACAATCTAGTAGTTACATTTGAAAATTTTGTTCTAGGACATTTTGTTTAAACGCAATCATCAAACTTAATTAAAAAAGTCATTTAAGCCTTTTCACAGTGAGATCTATGCGATATGGCCGAGAAATGTAATTTTGATGTTAACTCCCAAACCGCTGCGCAGAAGTCAACCAAACTTCACCCAATAGTGTATTGTATCACAATCTAGTAGTTACATTTGGAAATTTGGTTCTTGGACATTTGATTTGAGCGCAATCCTCAAACTTAGGTCAAAAAAGCCATTTAAGCCTTTTCACAGTGAGATCTATGCGATATGGCCGAGAAATGTAATTTTGATGTTAACTCCCAAACCGCTGCGCAGAAGTTAACCAAACTTCACCCAATAGTGTATTGTATCACAATCTAGTAGTTACATTTGAAAAATTTGTTCTAGGACATTTTGTTTGAACGCAATCATCAAACTTAATTAAAAAAGTCATTTAAGCCTTTTCACAGTGAGATCTATGCGATATGGCCGAGAAATGTAATTTTGATGTTAACTCCCAAACCGCTGCGCAGAAGTCAACCAAACTTCACCCAATAGTGTATTTTATCACAATCTAGTAGTTACATTTGGAAATTTAGTTATAGGACATTTGATTTGAGCGCAATCTTCAAACTTAATTAAAAAAAGTCATTTAAGCCTTTTCACAGTGAGATCTATGCGATATGGCCGAGAAATGTAATTTTGATGTTCACTCCCAAACCGCTGCGCAGAAGTCAACCAAACTTCAACCATTAGTGTATTGTATCACAATCTAGTAGTTACATGTGGAAATTTGGTTCTAGGACATTTGATTTGAGCGCAATCCTCAAACTTAGGTCAAAAAAGCCATTTAAGCCTTTTCACAGTGAGATCTATGCGATATGGCCGAGAAATGTAATTTTGATGTTAACTCCCAAACCGCTGCGCAGAAGTCAACCAAACTTCACCCATTAGTGTATTGTATCACAATCTAGTAGTTACATGTAGAAATTTGGTTCTAGGACATTTGATTTGAGCGCAATCCTCAAACTTAGGTCAAAAAAGCCATTTAAGCCTTTTCACAGTGAGATCTATGCGATATGGCCGAGAAATGTAATTTTGATGTTAACTCCCAAACCGCTGCGCAGAAGTCAACCAAACTTCACCCAATAGTGTATTGTATCACAATCTAGTAGTTACATTTGAAAATTTTGTTCTAGGATATTTTGTTTGAGCGCAATCATCAAACTTAATTAAAAAAGTCATTTAAGCCTTTTCACAGTGAGATCTATGCGATATGGCCGAGAAATGTAATTTTGATGTTAACTCCCAAACCGCTGCGCAGAAGTCAACCAAACTTCACCCATTAGTGTATTGTATCACAATCTAGTAGTTACATGTAGAAATTTGGTTCTAGGACATTTAATTTGAGCGCAATCCTCAAACTTAGGTCAAAAAAGCCATTTAAGCCTTTTCACAGTGAGATCTATGCGATATGGCCGAGAAATGTAATTTTGATGTTAACTCCCAAACCGCTGCGCAGAAGTCAATCAAACTTCACCCAATAGTGTATTGTATCACATTCTAGTAGTTACATTTGAAAATTTCGTTCTAGGACATTTGGTTTGAGCGCAATCATTAAACTTAGGTCAAAAAAGCCATTTAAGCCTTTTCACAGTGAGATCTATGCGATATGGCCGAGAAATGTAATTTTGATGTTAACTCCCAAACCGCTGCGCAGAAGTCAACTAAACTTCACCCAATAGTGTATTGTATCACATTCTAGTAGTTACATTTGAAAATTTCGTTCTAGGACATTTGGTTTGAGCGCAATCATTAAACTTAATTAAAAAAGTCATTTAAGCCTTTTCACAGTGAGATCTATGCGATATGGCCGAGAAATGTAATTTTGATGTTAACTCCCAAACCGCTGCGCAGAAGTCAACCAAACTTCACCCAATAGTGTATTGTATCACATTCTAGTAGTTACATTTGAAAATTTCGTTCTAGGACATTTGGTTTGAGCGCAATCTTTAAACTTAGGTCAAAAAAGCCATTTAAGCCTTTTCACAGTGAGATCTATGCGATATGGCCGAGAAATGTAATTTTGATGTTAACTCCCAAACCGCTGCGCAGAAGTCAATCAAACTTCACCCAATAGTGTATTGTATCACAATCTAGTAGTTACATTTGAAAATTTTGTTCTAGGACATTTTGTTTGAACGCAATCATCAAACTTAATTAAAAAAGTCATTTAAGCCTTTTCACAGTGAGATCTATGCGATATGGCCGAGAAATGTAATTTTGATGTTAACTCCCAAACCGCTGCGCAGAAGTCAACCAAACTTCACCCAATAGTGTATTGTATCACAATCTAGTAGTTACATTTGGAAATTTGGTTCTTGGACATTTGATTTGAGCGCAATCCTCAAACTTAGGTCAAAAAAGCCATTTAAGCCTTTTCACAGTGAGATCTATGCGATATGGCCGAGAAATGTAATTTTGATGTTAACTCCCAAACCGCTGCGCAGAAGTCAACCAAACTTCACCCAATAGTGTATTGTATCACAATCTAGTAGTTACATTTGAAAATTTTGTTCTAGGACATTTTGTTTGAACGCAATCATCAAACTTAATTAAAAAAGTCATTTAAGCCTTTTCACAGTGAGATCTATGCGATATGGCCGAGAAATGTAATTTTGATGTTAACTCCCAAACCGCTGCGCAGAAGTCAACCAAACTTCACCCAATAGTGTATTGTATCACAATCTAGTAGTTACATTTGGAAATTTGGTTCTTGGACATTTGATTTGAGCGCAATCCTCAAACTTAGGTCAAAAAAGCCATTTAAGCCTTTTCACAGTGAGATCTATGCGATATGGCCGAGAAATGTAATTTTGATGTTAACTCCCAAACCGCTGCGCAGAAGTCAACCAAACTTCACCCAATAGTGTATTGTATCACAATCTAGTAGTTACATTTGAAAATTTTGTTCTAGGATATTTTGTTTGAGCGCAATCATCAGACTTAATTAAAAAAGTCATTTAAGCCTTTTCACAGTGAGATCTATGCGATATGGCCGAGAAATGTAATTTTGATGTTAACTCCCAAACCGCTGCGCAGAAGTCAACCAAACTTCACCCATTAGTGTATTGTATCACAATCTAGTAGTTACATGTAGAAATTTGGTTCTAGGACATTTAATTTGAGCGCAATCCTCAAACTTAGGTCAAAAAAGCCATTTAAGCCTTTTCACAGTGAGATCTATGCGATATGGCCGAGAAATGTAATTTTGATGTTAACTCCCAAACCGCTGCGCAGAAGTCAATCAAACTTCACCCAATAGTGTATTGTATCACATTCTAGTAGTTACATTTGAAAATTTCGTTCTAGGACATTTGGTTTGAGCGCAATCATTAAACTTAGGTCAAAAAAGCCATTTAAGCCTTTTCACAGTGAGATCTATGCGATATGGCCGAGAAATGTAATTTTGATGTTAACTCCCAAACCGCTGCGCAGAAGTCAACTAAACTTCACCCAATAGTGTATTGTATCACATTCTAGTAGTTACATTTGAAAATTTCGTTCTAGGACATTTGGTTTGAGCGCAATCATTAAACTTAATTAAAAAAGTCATTTAAGCCTTTTCACAGTGAGATCTATGCGATATGGCCGAGAAATGTAATTTTGATGTTAACTCCCAAACCGCTGCGCAGAAGTCAACCAAACTTCACCCATTAGTGTATTGTATCACAATCTAGTAGTTACATGTAGAAATTTGGTTCTAGGACATTTGATTTGAGCGCAATCCTCAAACTTAGGTCAAAAAAGCCATTTAAGCCTTTTCACAGTGAGATCTATGCGATATGGCCGAGAAATGTAATTTTGATGTTAACTCCCAAACCGCTGCGCAGAAGTCAACCAAACTTCACCCAATAGTGTATTGTATCACAATCTAGTAGTTACATTTGAAAATTTTTTTCTAGGATATTTTGTTTGAGCGCAATCATCAAACTTAATTAAAAAAGTCATTTAAGCCTTTTCACAGTGAGATCTATGCGATATGGCCGAGAAATGTAATTTTGATGTTAACTCCCAAACCGCTGCGCAGAAGTCAACCAAACTTCACCCATTAGTGTATTGTATCACAATCTAGTAGTTACATGTAGAAATTTGGTTCTAGGACATTTAATTTGAGCGCAATCCTCAAACTTAGGTCAAAAAAGCCATTTAAGCCTTTTCACAGTGAGATCTATGCGATATGGCCGAGAAATGTAATTTTGATGTTAACTCCCAAACCGCTGCGCAGAAGTCAATCAAACTTCACCCAATAGTGTATTGTATCACATTCTAGTAGTTACATTTGAAAATTTCGTTCTAGGACATTTGGTTTGAGCGCAATCATTAAACTTAGGTCAAAAAAGCCATTTAAGCCTTTTCACAGTGAGATCTATGCGATATGGCCGAGAAATGTAATTTTGATGTTAACTCCCAAACCGCTGCGCAGAAGTCAACTAAACTTCACCCAATAGTGTATTGTATCACATTCTAGTAGTTACATTTGAAAATTTCGTTCTAGGACATTTGGTTTGAGCGCAATCATTAAACTTAATTAAAAAAGTCATTTAAGCCTTTTCACAGTGAGATCTATGCGATATGGCCGAGAAATGTAATTTTGATGTTAACTCCCAAACCGATGCGCAGAAGTAAACCAAACTTCACCCATTAGTGTATTGTATCACAATCTAGTAATTACATGTGGAAATTTGGTTTTAGGACATTTGATTTGAGCGCAATCCTCAAACTTAGGTCAAAAAAGCCATTTAAGCCTTTTCACAGTGAGATCTCTGCGATATGGCCGAGAAATGTAATTTTGATGTTAACTCCCAAACCGCTGCGCAGAAGTCAACCAAACTTCACCCAATAGTGTATTGTATCACAATCTAGTAGTTACATTTGAAAATTTTGTTCTATGACATTTTGTTTGAAAGCAATCATCAAACTTAATTAAAAAAGTCATTTAAGCCTTTTCACAGTGAGATCTATGCGATATGGCCGAGAAATGTAATTTTGATGTTAACTCCCAAACCGCTGCGCAGAAGTCAACCAAACTTCACCCATTAGTGTATTGTATCACAATCTAGTAGGTACATGTGGAAATTTGGTTATTGGACATTTGATTTGAGCGCAATCCTCAAACTTAGGTCAAAAAAGCCATTTAAGCCTTTTCACAGTGAGATCTATGCGATATGGCCGAGAAATGTAATTTTGATGTTAACTCCCAAACCGCTGCGCAGAAGTCAACCAAACTTCACCCAATAGTGTATTGTATCACATTCTAGTAGTTACATTTGAAAATTTCGTTCTAGGACATTTGGTTTGATCGCAATCTTTAAACTTAGGTCAAAAAAGCCATTTAAGCCTTTTCACAGTGAGATCTATGCGATATGGCCGAGAAATGTAATTTTGATGTTAACTCCCAAACCGCTGCGCAGAAGTCAATCAAACTTCATCCAATAGTGTATTGTATCACAATCTAGTAGTTACATTTGAAAATTTTGTTCTAGGACATTTTGTTTGAACGCAATCATCAAACTTAATTAAAAAAGTCATTTAAGCCTTTTCACAGTGAGATCTATGCGATATGGCCGAGAAATGTAATTTTGATGTTAACTCCCAAACCGCTGCGCAGAAGTCAACCAAACTTCACCCAATAGTGTATTGTATCACAATCTAGTAGTTACATTTGGAAATTTGGTTCTTGGACATTTGATTTGAGCGCAATCCTCAAACTTAGGTCAAAAAAGCCATTTAAGCCTTTTCACAGTGAGATCTATGCGATATGGCCGAGAAATGTAATTTTGATGTTAACTCCCAAACCGCTGCGCAGAAGTCAACCAAACTTCACCCAATAGTGTATTGTATCACAATCTAGTAGTTACATTTGAAAATTTTGTTCTAGGACATTTTGTTTGAACGCAATCATCAAACTTAATTAAAAAAGTCATTTAAGCCTTTTCACAGTGAGATCTATGCGATATGGCCGAGAAATGTAATTTTGATGTTAACTCCCAAACCGCTGCGCAGAAGTCAACCAAACTTCACCCAATAGTGTATTTTATCACAATCTAGTAGTTACATTTGGAAATTTAGTTATAGGACATTTGATTTGAGCGCAATCTTCAAACTTAATTAAAAAAAGTCATTTAAGCCTTTTCACAGTGAGATCTATGCGATATGGCCGAGAAATGTAATTTTGATGTTCACTCCCAAACCGCTGCGCAGAAGTCAACCAAACTTCAACCATTAGTGTATTGTATCACAATCTAGTAGTTACATGTGGAAATTTGGTTCTAGGACATTTGATTTGAGCGCAATCCTCAAACTTAGGTCAAAAAAGCCATTTAAGCCTTTTCACAGTGAGATCTATGCGATATGGCCGAGAAATGTAATTTTGATGTTAACTCCCAAACCGCTGCGCAGAAGTCAACCAAACTTCACCCAATAGTGTATTGTATCACAATCTAGTAGTTACATTTGAAAATTTTGTTCTAGGATATTTTGTTTGAGCGCAATCATCAAACTTAATTAAAAAAGTCATTTAAGCCTTTTCACAGTGAGATCTATGCGATATGGCCGAGAAATGTAATTTTGATGTTAACTCCCAAACCGCTGCGCAGAAGTCAACTAAACTTCACCCATTAGTGTATTGTATCACATTCTAGTAGTTACATTTGAAAATTTCGTTCTAGGACATTTGGTTTGAGCGCAATCATTAAACCTAATTAAAAAAGTCATTTAAGCCTTTTCACAGTGAGATCTATGCGATATGGCCGAGAAATGTAATTTTGATGTTAACTCCCAAACCGCTGCGCAGAAGTCAACCAAACTTCACCCATTAGTGTATTGTATCACAATCTAGTAATTACATGTGGAAATTTGGTTCTAGGACATTTGATTTGAGCGCAATCCTCAAACTTAGGTCAAAAAAGCCATTTAAGCCTTTTCACAGTGAGATCTATGCGATATGGCCGAGAAATGTAATTTTGATGTTAACTCCCAAACCGCTGCGCAGAAGTCAATCAAACTTCACCCAATAGTGTATTGTATCACATTCTAGTAGTTACATTTGAAAATTTCGTTCTAGGACATTTGGTTTGAGCGCAATCATTAAACTCAGGTCAAAAAAGCCATTTAAGCCTTTTCACAGTGAGATCTATGCGATATGGCCGAGAAATGTAATTTTGATGTTAACTCCCAAACCGCTGCGCAGAAGTCAACTAAACTTCACCCATTAGTGTATTGTATCACATTCTAGTAGTTACATTTGAAAATTTCGTTCTAGGACATTTGGTTTGAGCGCAATCATTAAACCTAATTAAAAAAGTCATTTAAGCCTTTTCACAGTGAGATCTATGCGATATGGCCGAGAAATGTAATTTTGATGTTAACTCCCAAACCGCTGCGCAGAAGTCAACCAAACTTCACCCATTAGTGTATTGTATCACAATCTAGTAATTACATGTGGAAATTTGGTTCTAGGACATTTGATTTGAGCGCAATCCTCAAACTTAGGTCAAAAAAGCCATTTAAGCCTTTTCACAGTGAGATCTCTGCGATATGGCCGAGAAATGTAATTTTGATGTTAACTCCCAAACCGCTGCGCAGAAGTCAACCAAACTTCACCCAATAGTGTATTGTATCACAATCTAGTAGTTACATTTGAAAATTTTGTTCTATGACATTTTGTTTGAACGCAATCATCAAACTTAATTAAAAAAGTCATTTAAGCCTTTTCACAGTGAGATCTATGCGATATGGCCGAGAAATGTAATTTTGATGTTAACTCCCAAACCGCTGCGCAGAAGTCAACCAAACTTCACCCATTAGTGTATTGTATCACAATCTAGTAGTTACATGTGGAAATTTGGTTATTGGACATTTGATTTGAGCGCAATCCTCAAACTTAGGTCAAAAAAGCCATTTAAGCCTTTTCACAGTGAGATCTATGCGATATGGCCGAGAAATGTAATTTTGATGTTAACTCCCAAACCGCTGCGCAGAAGTCAACCAAACTTCACCCATTAGTGTATTGTATCACAATCTAGTAGTTACATGTAGAAATTTGGTTCTAGGACATTTGATTTGAGCGCAATCCTCAAACTTAGGTCAAAAAAGCCATTTAAGCCTTTTCACAGTGAGATCTATGCGATATGGCCGAGAAATGTAATTTTGATGTTAACTCCCAAACCGCTGCGCAGAAGTCAACCAAACTTCACCCAATAGTGTATTGTATCACAATCTAGTAGTTACATTTGAAAATTTTGTTCTATGACATTTTGTTTGAACGCAATCATCAAACTTAATTAAAAAAGTCATTTAAGCCTTTTCACAGTGAGATCTATGCGATATGGCCGAGAAATGTAATTTTGATGTTCACTCCCAAACCGCTGTGCAGAAGTCAACCAAACTTCAACCATTAGTGTATTGTATCACAATCTAGTAGTTACATGTGGAAATTTGGTTCTAGGACATTTGATTTGAGCGCAATCCTCAAACTTAGGTCAAAAAAGCCATTTAAGCCTTTTCACAGTGAGATCTATGCGATATGGCCGAGAAATGTAATTTTGATGTTAACTCCCAAACCGCTGCGCAGAAGTCAACTAAACTTCACCCATTAGTGTATTGTATCACATTCTAGTAGTTACATTTGAAAATTTCGTTCTAGGACATTTGGTTTGAGCGCAATCATTAAACCTAATTAAAAAAGTCATTTAAGCCTTTTCACAGTGAGATCTATGCGATATGGCCGAGAAATGTAATTTTGATGTTAACTCCCAAACCGCTGCGCAGAAGTCAACCAAACTTCACCCATTAGTGTATTGTATCACAATCTAGTAGTTACATGTAGAAATTTGGTTCTAGGACATTTAATTTGAGCGCAATCCTCAAACTTAGGTCAAAAAAGCCATTTAAGCCTTTTCACAGTGAGATCTATGCGATATGGCCGAGAAATGTAATTTTGATGTTAACTCCCAAACCGCTGCGCAGAAGTCAATCAAACTTCACCCAATAGTGTATTGTATCACATTCTAGTAGTTACATTTGAAAATTTCGTTCTAGGACATTTGGTTTGAGCGCAATCATTAAACTTAGGTCAAAAAAGCCATTTAAGCCTTTTCACAGTGAGATCTATGCGATATGGCCGAGAAATGTAATTTTGATGTTAACTCCCAAACCGCTGCGCAGAAGTCAACTAAACTTCACCCAATAGTGTATTGTATCACATTCTAGTAGTTACATTTGAAAATTTCGTTCTAGGACATTTGGTTTGAGCGCAATCATTAAACTTAATTAAAAAAGTCATTTAAGCCTTTTCACAGTGAGATCTATGCGATATGGCCGAGAAATGTAATTTTGATGTTAACTCCCAAACCGCTGCTCAGAAGTCAACCAAACTTCACCCATTAGTGTATTGTATCACAATCTAGTAGTTACATGTGGAAATTTGGTTATTGGACATTTGATTTGAGCGCAATCCTCAAACTTAGGTCAAAAAAGCCATTTAAGCCTTTTCACAGTGAGATCTATGCGATATGGCCGAGAAATGTAATTTTGATGTTAACTCCCAAACCGCTGCGCAGAAGTCAACCAAACTTCACCCATTAGTGTATTGTATCACAATCTAGTAGTTACATGTGGAAATTTGGTTCTAGGACATTTGATTTGAGCGCAATCCTCAAACTTAGGTCAAAAAAGCCATTTAAGCCTTTTCACAGTGAGATCTATGCGATATGGCCGAGAAATGTAATTTTGATGTTAACTCCCAAACCGCTGCGCAGAAGTAAACCAAACTTCACCCAATAGTGTATTGTATCACATTCTAGTAGTTACATTTGAAAATTTCGTTCTAGGACATTTGGTTTGAGCGCAATCATTAAACTTAGGTCAAAAAAGCCATTTAAGCCTTTTCACAGTGAGATCTATGCGATATGGCCGAGAAATGTAATTTTGATGTTAACTCCCAAACCGCTGCGCAGAAGTCAACCAAACTTCACCCAATAGTGTATTGTATCACAATCTAGTAGTTACATGTGAAAATTTGGTTCTAGGACATTTGATTTGAGCGCAATCCTCAAACTTAGGTCAAAAAAGCCATTTAAGCCTTTTCACAGTGAGATCTATGCGATATGGCCGAGAAATGTAATTTTGATGTTAACTCCCAAACCGCTGCGCAGAAGTCAACCAAACTTCACCCAATAGTGTATTGTATCACAATCTAGTTACATTTGAAAATTTTGTTCTAGGACATTTGGTTTGAGCGCAATCATTAAACTTAATTAAAAAAGTCATTTAAGCCTTTTCACAGTGAGATCTATGCGATATGGCCGAGAAATGTAATTTTGATGTTAACTCCCAAACCGCTGCGCAGAAGTCAACCAAACTTCACCCAATAGTGTATTGTATCACAATCTAGTAGTTACATTTGAAAATTTTGTTCTAGGACATTTTGTTTGAACGCAATCATCAAACTTAATTAAAAAAGTCATTTAAGCCTTTTCACAGTGAGATCTATGCGATATGGCCGAGAAATGTAATTTTGATGTTAACTCCCAAACCGCTGCGCAGAAGTCAACCAAACTTCACCCATTAGTGTATTGTATCACAATCTAGTAGTTACATGTAGAAATTTGGTTCTAGGACATTTAATTTGAGCGCAATCCTCAAACTTAGGTCAAAAAAGCCATTTAAGCCTTTTCACAGTGAGATCTATGCGATATGGCCGAGAAATGTAATTTTGATGTTAACTCCCAAACCGCTGCGCAGAAGTCAATCAAACTTCACCCAATAGTGTATTGTATCACATTCTAGTAGTTACATTTGAAAATTTCGTTCTAGGACATTTGGTTTGAGCGCAATCATTAAACTTAGGTCAAAAAAGCCATTTAAGCCTTTTCACAGTGAGATCTATGCGATATGGCCGAGAAATGTAATTTTGATGTTAACTCCCAAACCGCTGCGCAGAAGTCAACTAAACTTCACCCAATAGTGTATTGTATCACATTCTAGTAGTTACATTTGAAAATTTCGTTCTAGGACATTTTGTTTGAGCGCAATCATTAAACTTAATTAAAAAAGTCATTTAAGCCTTTTCACAGTGAGATCTATGCGATATGGCCGAGAAATGTAATTTTGATGTTAACTCCCAAACCGCTGCGCAGAAGTCAACCAAACTTCACCCATTAGTGTATTGTATCACAATCTAGTAATTACATGTGGAAATTTGGTTCTAGGACATTTGATTTGAGCGCAATCCTCAAACTTAGGTCAAAAAAGCCATTTAAGCCTTTTCACAGTGAGATCTCTGCGATATGGCCGAGAAATGTAATTTTGATGTTAACTCCCAAACCGCTGCGCAGAAGTCAACCAAACTTCACCCAATAGTGTATTGTATCACAATCTAGTAGTTACATTTGAAAATTTTGTTCTATGACATTTTGTTTGAACGCAATCATCAAACTTAATTAAAAAAGTCATTTAAGCCTTTTCACAGTGAGATCTATGTGATATGGCCGAGAAATGTAATTTTGATGTTAACTCCCAAACCGCTGCTCAGAAGTCAACCAAACTTCACCCATTAGTGTATTGTATCACAATCTAGTAGTTACATGTGGAAATTTGGTTATTGGACATTTGATTTGAGCGCAATCCTCAAACTTAGGTCAAAAAAGCCATTTAAGCCTTTTCACAGTGAGATCTATGCGATATGGCCGAGAAATGTAATTTTGATGTTAACTCCCAAACCGCTGCGCAGAAGTCAACCAAACTTCACCCATTAGTGTATTGTATCACAATCTAGTAGTTACATGTGGAAATTTGGTTCTAGGACATTTGATTTGAGCGCAATCCTCAAACTTAGGTCAAAAAAGCCATTTAAGCCTTTTCACAGTGAGATCTATGCGATATGGCCGAGAAATGTAATTTTGATGTTAACTCCCAAACCGCTGCGCAGAAGTCAACCAAACTTCACCCAATAGTGTATTGTATCACATTCTAGTAGTTACATTTGAAAATTTCGTTCTAGGACATTTGGTTTGAGCGCAATCATTAAACTTAGGTCAAAAAAGCCATTTAAGCCTTTTCACAGTGAGATCTATGCGATATGGCCGAGAAATGTAATTTTGATGTTAACTCCCAAACCGCTGCACAGAAGTCAACCAAACTTCACCCAATAGTGTATTGTATCACAATCTAGTAGTTACATTTGAAAATTTTGTTCTAGGAAATTTTGTTTGAGCGCAATCATCAAACTTAATTAAAAAAGTCATTTAAGCCTTTTCACAGTGAGATCTATGCGATATGGCCGAGAAATGTAATTTTGATGTTAACTCCCAAACCGCTGCGCAGAAGTCAACCAAACTTCACCCAATAGTGTATTGTATCACAATCTAGTAGTTACATGTGAAAATTTGGTTCTAGGACATTTGATTTGAGCGCAATCCTCAAACTTAGGTCAAAAAAGCCATTTAAGCCTTTTCACAGTGAGATCTATGCGATATGGCCGAGAAATGTAATTTTGATGTTAACTCCCAAACCGCTGCGCAGAAGTCAACCAAACTTCACCCAATAGTGTATTGTATCACAATCTAGTTACATTTGAAAATTTTGTTCTAGGACATTTGGTTTGAGCGCAATCATTAAACTTAATTAAAAAAGTCATTTAAGCCTTTTCACAGTGAGATCTATGCGATATGGCCGAGAAATGTAATTTTGATGTTAACTCCCAAACCGCTGCGCAGAAGTCAACCAAACTTCACCCATTAGTGTATTGTATCACAATCTAGTAATTACATTTGAAAATTTGGTTATAGGACATTTGATTTGAGCGCAATCATTAAACTTAGGTCAAAAAAGCCATTTAAGCCTTTTCACAGTGAGATCTATGCGATATGGCCGAGAAATGTAATTTTGATGTTAACTCCCAAACCGCTGCGCAGAAGTCAACCAAACTTCACCCAATAGTGTATTGTATCACAATCTAGTAGTTACATTTGAAAATTTTGTTCTATGACATTTTGTTTGAACGCAATCATCAAACTTAATTAAAAAAGTCATTTAAGCCTTTTCACAGTGAGATCTATGCGATATGGCCGAGAAATGTAATTTTGATGTTAACTCCCAAACCGCTGCGCAGAAGTCAACCAAACTTCACCCATTAGTGTATTGTATCACAATCTAGTAGTTACATGTGGAAATTTGGTTATTGGACATTTGATTTGAGCGCAATCCTCAAACTTAGGTCAAAAAAGCCATTTAAGCCTTTTCACAGTGAGATCTATGCGATATGGCCGAGAAATGTAATTTTGATGTTAACTCCCAAACCGCTGCGCAGAAGTCAACCAAACTTCACCCATTAGTGTATTGTATCACAATCTAGTAGTTACATGTGGAAATTTGGTTCTAGGACATTTGATTTGAGCGCAATCCTCAAACCTAGGTCAAAAAAGCCATTTAAGCCTTTTCACAGTGAGATCTATGCGATATGGCCGAGAAATGTAATTTTGATGTTAACTCCCAAACCGCTGCGCAGAAGTCAACCAAACTTCACCCAATAGTGTATTGTATCACATTCTAGTAGTTACATTTGAAAATTTCGTTCTAGGACATTTGGTTTGAGCGCAATCATTAAACTTAGGTCAAAAAAGCCATTTAAGCCTTTTCACAGTGAGATCTATGCGATATGGCCGAGAAATGTAATTTTGATGTTAACTCCCAAACCGCTGCGCAGAAGTCAACCAAACTTCACCCAATAGTGTATTGTATCACAATCTAGTAGTTACATTTGAAAATTTTGTTCTAGGAAATTTTGTTTGAGCGCAATCATCAAACAATTAAAAAAGTCATTTAAGCCTTTTCACAGTGAGATCTATGCGATATGGCCGAGAAATGTAATTTTGATGTTAACTCCCAAACCGCTGCGCAGAAGTCAACCAAACTTCACCCAATAGTGTATTGTATCACATTCTAGTAGTTACATTTGAAATTTGGTTCTAGGACATTTGGTTTGAGCACAATTATTAAACTTAGGTCAAAAAAGCCATTTAAGCCTTTTCACAGTGAGATCTATGAGATTATGGCCGAGAAATGTAATTTTGATGTTAACTCCCAAACCGCTGCGCAGAAGTCAACCAAACTTCACCCAATAGTGTATTGTATCACAATCTAGTAGTTACATTTGAAAATTTTGTTCTAGGACATTTTGTTTGAACGCAATCATCAAACTTAATTAAAAAAGTCATTTAAGCCTTTTCACAGTGAGATCTATGCGATATGGCCGAGAAATGTAATTTTGATGTTAACTCCCAAACCGCTGCGCAGAAGTCAACCAAACTTCACCCATTAGTGTATTGTAATCACAATCTAGTAGTTACATGTGGAAATTTGGTTCTAGGACATTTGATTTGAGCGCAATCCTCAAACTTAGGTCAAAAAAGCCATTTAAGCCTTTTCACAGTGAGATCTATGCGATATGGCCGAGAAATGTAATTTTGATGTTAACTCCCAAACCGCTGCGCAGAAATCAACCAAACTTCACCCAATAGTGTATTGTATCACATTCTAGTAGTTACATTTGAAAATTTCGTTCTAGGACATTTGGTTTGAGCGCAATCTTTAAACTTAGGTCAAAAAAGCCATTTAAGCCTTTTCACAGTGAGATCTATGCGATATGGCCGAGAAATGTAATTTTGATGTTAACTCCCAAACCGCTGCGCAGAAGTCAATCAAACTTCACCCAATAGTGTATTGTATCACAATCTAGTAGTTACATTTGAAAATTTTGTTCTAGGACATTTTGTTTGAACGCAATCATCAAACTTAATTAAAAAAGTCATTTAAGCCTTTTCACAGTGAGATCTATGCGATATGGCCGAGAAATGTAATTTTGATGTTAACTCCCAAACCGCTGCGCTGAAGACAACCAAACTTCACCCAATAGTGTATTGTATCACAATCTAGTAGTTACATTTGGAAATTTGGTTCTTGGACATTTGATTTGAGCGCAATCCTCAAACTTAGGTCAAAAAAGCCATTTAAGCCTTTTCACAGTGAGATCTCTGCGATATGGCCGAGAAATGTAATTTTGATGTTAACTCCCAAACCGCTGCGCAGAAGTCAACCAAACTTCACCCAATAGTGTATTGTGTCACATTCTAGTAGTTACATTTTAAAATTTGGTTATAGGACATTTGATTTGAGCGCAATCATTAAACTTAGGTCAAAAAAGCCATTTAAGCCTTTTCACAGTGAGATCTATGCGATATGGCCGAGAAATGTAATTTTGATGTTAACTCCCAAACCGCTGCGCAGAAGTCAACCAAACTTCACCCAATAGTGTATTGTTACACAATCTAGTAGTTACATTTGAAAATTTTGTACTAGGACATTTTGTTTGAGCGCAATCATCAAACTTAATTAAAAAAGTCATTTAAGCCTTTTCACAGTGAGATCTATGCGATATGGCCGAGAAATGTAATTTTGATGTTAACTCCCAAACCGCTGCGCAGAAGTCAACCAAACTTCACCCATTAGTGTATTGTATCACAATCTAGTAGTTACATGTGGAAATTTGGTTCTAGGACATTTGATTTGAGCGCAATCATCAAACTTAGGTCAAAAAAGCCATTTAAGCCTTTTCACAGTGAGATCTATGCGATATGGCCGAGAAATGTAATTTTGATGTTAACTCCCAAACCGCTGCGCAGAAGTCAACCAAACTTCACCCAATAGTGTATTGTATCACATTCTAGTAGTTACATTTGAAAATTTGGTTATAGGACATTTGATTTGAGCGCAATCATTAAACTTAGGTCAAAAAAGCCATTTAAGCCTTTTCACAGTGAGATCTATGCGATATGGCCGAGAAATGTAATTTTGATGTTAACTCCCAAACCGCTGCGCAGAAGTCAACCAAACTTCACCCAATAATGTATTTTATCACAATCTAGTAGTTACATTTGGAAATTTAGTTCTAGGACATTTGATTTGAGCGCAATCTTCAAACTTAATTAAAAAAAGTCATTTAAGCCTTTTCACAGTGAGATCTATGCGATAGTGCCGAGAAATGTAATTTTGATGTTCACTCCCAAACCGCTGCGCAGAAGTCAACCAAACTTCACCCAATAGTGTATTGTATCACATTCTAGTAGTTACATTTGAAAATTTCGTTCTAGGACATTTGGTTTGAGCGCAATCTTTAAACTTAGGTCAAAAAAGCCATTTAAGCCTTTTCACAGTGAGATCTATGCGATATGGCCGAGAAATGTAATTTTGATGTTAACTCCCAAACCGCTGCGCAGAAGTCAATCAAACTTCACCCAATAGTGTATTGTATCACAATCTAGTAGTTACATTTGAAAATTTTGTTCTAGGACATTTTGTTTGAACGCAATCATCAAACTTAATTAAAAAAGTCATTTAAGCCTTTTCACAGTGAGATCTATGCGATATGGCCGAGAAATGTAATTTTGATGTTAACTCCCAAACCGCTGCGCAGAAGTCAACCAAACTTCACCCAATAGTGTATTTTATCACAATCTAGTAGTTACAATTGGAAATTTAGTTATAGGACATTTGATTTGAGCGCAATCTTCAAACTTAATTAAAAAAAGTCATTTAAGCCTTTTCACTGTGAGATCTATGCGATATGGCCGAGAAATGTAATTTTGATGTTCACTCCCAAACCGCTGCGCAGAAGTCAACCAAACTTCAACCATTAGTGTATTGTATCACAATCTAGTAGTTACATGTGGAAATTTGGTTCTAGGACATTTGATTTGAGCGCAATCCTCAAACTTAGGTCAAAAAAGCCATTTAAGCCTTTTCACAGTGAGATCTATGCGATATGGCCGAGAAATGTAATTTTGATGTTAACTCCCAAACCGCTGCGCAGAAGTAAACCAAACTTCACCCAATAGTGTATTGTATCACAATCTAGTAGTTACATTTGAAAATTTTGTTCTAGGATATTTTGTTTGAGCGCAATCATCAAACTTAATTAAAAAAGTCATTTAAGCCTTTTCACAGTGAGATCTATGCGATATGGCCGAGAAATGTAATTTTGATGTTAACTCCCAAACCGCTGCGCAGAAGTCAACCAAACTTCACCCATTAGTGTATTGTATCACAATCTAGTAGTTACATGTAGAAATTTGGTTCTAGGACATTTAATTTGAGCGCAATCCTCAAACTTAGGTCAAAAAAGCCATTTAAGCCTTTTCACAGTGAGATCTATGCGATATGGCCGAGAAATGTAATTTTGATGTTAACTCCCAAACCGCTGCGCAGAAGTCAATCAAACTTCACCCAATAGTGTATTGTATCACATTCTAGTAGTTACATTTGAAAATTTCGTTCTAGGACATTTGGTTTGAGCGCAATCATTAAACTTAGGTCAAAAAAGCCATTTAAGCCTTTTCACAGTGAGATCTATGCGATATGGCCGAGAAATGTAATTTTGATGTTAACTCCCAAACCGCTGCGCAGAAGTCAACTAAACTTCACCCAATAGTGTATTGTATCACATTCTAGTAGTTACATTTGAAAATTTCGTTCTAGGACATTTGGTTTGAGCGCAATCATTAAACTTAATTAAAAAAGTCATTTAAGCCTTTTCACAGTGAGATCTATGCGATATGGCCGAGAAATGTAATTTTGATGTTAACTCCCAAACCGCTGCGCAGAAGTCAACCAAACTTCACCCATTAGTGTATTGTATCACAATCTAGTAATTACATGTGGAAATTTGGTTCTAGGACATTTGATTTGAGCGCAATCCTCAAACTTAGGTCAAAAAAGCCATTTAAGCCTTTTCACAGTGAGATCTCTGCGATATGGCCGAGAAATGTAATTTTGATGTTAACTCCCAAACCGCTGCGCAGAAGTCAACCAAACTTCACCCAATAGTGTATTGTATCACAATCTAGTAGTTACATTTGAAAATTTTGTTCTATGACATTTTGTTTGAACGCAATCATCAAACTTAATTAAAAAAGTCATTTAAGCCTTTTCACAGTGAGATCTATGCGATATGGCCGAGAAATGTAATTTTGATGTTAACTCCCAAACCGCTGCTCAGAAGTCAACCAAACTTCACCCATTAGTGTATTGTATCACAATCTAGTAGTTACATGTGGAAATTTGGTTATTGGACATTTGATTTGAGCGCAATCCTCAAACTTAGGTCAAAAAAGCCATTTAAGCCTTTTCACAGTGAGATCTATGCGATATGGCCGAGAAATGTAATTTTGATGTTAACTCCCAAACCGCTGCGCAGAAGTCAACCAAACTTCACCCATTAGTGTATTGTATCACAATCTAGTAGTTACATGTGGAAATTTGGTTCTAGGACATTTGATTTGAGCGCAATCCTCAAACTTAGGTCAAAAAAGCCATTTAAGCCTTTTCACAGTGAGATCTATGCGATATGGCCGAGAAATGTAATTTTGATGTTAACTCCCAAACCGCTGCGCAGAAGTCAACCAAACTTCACCCAATAGTGTATTGTATCACATTCTAGTAGTTACATTTGAAAATTTCGTTCTAGGACATTTGGTTTGAGCGCAATCATTAAACTTAGGTCAAAAAAGCCATTTAAGCCTTTTCACAGTGAGATCTATGCGATATGGCCGAGAAATGTAATTTTGATGTTAACTCCCAAACCGCTGCACAGAAGTCAACCAAACTTCACCCAATAGTGTATTGTATCACAATCTAGTAGTTACATTTGAAAATTTTGTTCTAGGAAATTTTGTTTGAGCGCAATCATCAAACTTAATTAAAAAAGTCATTTAAGCCTTTTCACAGTGAGATCTATGCGATATGGCCGAGAAATGTAATTTTGATGTTAACTCCCAAACCGCTGCGCAGAAGTCAACCAAACTTCACCCAATAGTGTATTGTATCACAATCTAGTAGTTACATGTGAAAATTTGGTTCTAGGACATTTGATTTGAGCGCAATCCTCAAACTTAGGTCAAAAAAGCCATTTAAGCCTTTTCACAGTGAGATCTATGCGATATGGCCGAGAAATGTAATTTTGATGTTAACTCCCAAACCGCTGCGCAGAAGTCAACCAAACTTCACCCAATAGTGTATTGTATCACAATCTAGTTACATTTGAAAATTTTGTTCTAGGACATTTGGTTTGAGCGCAATCATTAAACTTAATTAAAAAAGTCATTTAAGCCTTTTCACAGTGAGATCTATGCGATATGGCCGAGAAATGTAATTTGGATGTTAACTCCCAAACCGCTGCGCAGAAGTCAACCAAACTTCACCCATTAGTGTATTGTATCACAATCTAGTAATTACATTTGAAAATTTGGTTATAGGACATTTGATTTGAGCGCAATCATTAAACTTAGGTCAAAAAAGCCATTTAAGCCTTTTCACAGTGAGATCTATGCGATATGGCCGAGAAATGTAATTTTGATGTTAACTCCCAAACCGCTGCGCAGAAGTCAACCAAACTTCACCCAATAGTGTATTGTATCACAATCTAGTAGTTACATTTGAAAATTTTGTTCTATGACATTTTGTTTGAACGCAATCATCAAACTTAATTAAAAAAGTCATTTAAGCCTTTTCACAGTGAGATCTATGCGATATGGCCGAGAAATGTAATTTTGATGTTAACTCCCAAACCGCTGCGCAGAAGTCAACCAAACTTCACCCATTAGTGTATTGTATCACAATCTAGTAGTTACATGTGGAAATTTGGTTATTGGACATTTGATTTGAGCGCAATCCTCAAACTTAGGTCAAAAAAGCCATTTAAGCCTTTTCACAGTGAGATCTATGCGATATGGCCGAGAAATGTAATTTTGATGTTAACTCCCAAACCGCTGCGCAGAAGTCAACCAAACTTCACCCATTAGTGTATTGTATCACAATCTAGTAGTTACATGTGGAAATTTGGTTCTAGGACATTTGATTTGAGCGCAATCCTCAAACCTAGGTCAAAAAAGCCATTTAAGCCTTTTCACAGTGAGATCTATGCGATATGGCCGAGAAATGTAATTTTGATGTTAACTCCCAAACCGCTGCGCAGAAGTCAACCAAACTTCACCCAATAGTGTATTGTATCACATTCTAGTAGTTACATTTGAAAATTTCGTTCTAGGACATTTGGTTTGAGCGCAATCATTAAACTTAGGTCAAAAAAGCCATTTAAGCCTTTTCACAGTGAGATCTATGCGATATGGCCGAGAAATGTAATTTTGATGTTAACTCCCAAACCGCTGCGCAGAAGTCAACCAAACTTCACCCATTAGTGTATTTTATCACAATCTAGTAGTTACATTTGAAAATTTTGTTCTAGGACATTTTGTTTGAGCGCAATCATCAAACTTAATTAAAAAAGTCATTTAAGCCTTTTCATAGTGAGATCTATGCGATATGGCCGAGAAATGTAATTTTGATGTTAACTCCCAAACCGCTGCGCAGAAGTCAACCAAACGTCACCCATTAGTGTATTGTATCACAATCTAGTAGTTACATGTGGAAATTAGGTTCTAGGACATTTGATTTGAGCGCAATCCTCAAACTTAGGTCAAAAAAGCCATTTAAGCCTTTTCACAGTGAGATCTATGCGATATGGCCGAGAAATGTAATTTTGATGTTAACTCCCAAACCGCTGCGCAGAAATCAACCAAACTTCACCCAATAGTGTATTGTATCACATTCTAGTAGTTACATTTGAAAATTTCGTTCTAGGACATTTGGTTTGAGCGCAATCTTTAAACTTAGGTCAAAAAAGCCATTTAAGCCTTTTCACAGTGAGATCTATGCGATATGGCCGAGAAATGTAATTTTGATGTTAACTCCCAAACCGCTGCGCAGAAGTCAATCAAACTTCACCCAATAGTGTATTGTATCACAATCTAGTAGTTACATTTGAAAATTTTGTTCTAGGACATTTGATTTGAGCGCAATCTTCAAACTTAATTAAAAAAGTCATTTAAGCCTTTTCACAGTGAGATCTATGCGATATGGCCGAGAAATGTAATTTTGATGTTAACTCCCAAACCGCTGCGCTGAAGACAACCAAACTTCACCCAATAGTGTATTGTATCACAATCTAGTAGTTACATTTGGAAATTTGGTTCTTGGACATTTGATTTGAGCGCAATCCTCAAACTTAGGTCAAAAAAGCCATTTAAGCCTTTTCACAGTGAGATCTCTGCGATATGGCCGAGAAATGTAATTTTGATGTTAACTCCCAAACCGCTGCGCAGAAGTCAACCAAACTTCACCCAATAGTGTATTGTGTCACATTCTAGTAGTTACATTTTAAAATTTGGTTATAGGACATTTGATTTGAGCGCAATCATTAAACTTAGGTCAAAAAAGCCATTTAAGCCTTTTCACAGTGAGATCTATGCGATATGGCCGAGAAATGTAATTTTGATGTTAACTCCCAAACCGCTTCGCAGAAGTCAACCAAACTTCACCCAATAGTGTATTGTATCACAATCTAGTAGTTACATTTGGAAATTTGGTTCTTGGACATTTGATTTGAGCGCAATCCTCAAACTTAGGTCAAAAAAGCCATTTAAGCCTTTTCACAGTGAGATCTATGCGATATGGCCGAGAAATGTAATTTTGATGTTAACTCCCAAACCGCTGCGCAGAAGTCAACCAAACTTCACCCAATAGTGTATTGTTACACAATCTAGTAGTTACATTTGAAAATTTTGTACTAGGACATTTTGTTTGAGCGCAATCATCAAACTTAATTAAAAAAGTCATTTAAGCCTTTTCACAGTGAGATCTATGCGATATGGCCGAGAAATGTAATTTTGATGTTAACTCCCAAACCGCTGCGCAGAAGTCAACCAAACTTCACCCATTAGTGTATTGTATCACAATCTAGTAGTTACATGTGGAAATTTGGTTCTAGGACATTTGATTTGAGCGCAATCATCAAACTTAGGTCAAAAAAGCCATTTAAGCCTTTTCACAGTGAGATCTATGCGATATGGCCGAGAAATGTAATTTTGATGTTAACTCCCAAACCGCTGCGCAGAAGTCAACCAAACTTCACCCAATAGTGTATTGTATCACATTCTAGTAGTTACATTTGAAAATTTGGTTATAGGACATTTGATTTGAGCGCAATCATTAAACTTAGGTCAAAAAAGCCATTTAAGCCTTTTCACAGTGAGATCTATGCGATATGGCCGAGAAATGTAATTTTGATGTTAACTCCCAAACCGCTGCGCAGAAGTCAACCAAACTTCACCCAATAATGTATTTTATCACAATCTAGTAGTTACATTTGGAAATTTAGTTCTAGGACATTTGATTTGAGCGCAATCTTCAAACTTAATTAAAAAAAGTCATTTAAGCCTTTTCACAGTGAGATCTATGCGATAGTGCCGAGAAATGTAATTTTGATGTTCACTCCCAAACCGCTGCGCAGAAGTCAACCAAACTTCACCCAATAGTGTATTGTATCACATTCTAGTAGTTACATTTGAAAATTTCGTTCTAGGACATTTGGTTTGAGCGCAATCTTTAAACTTAGGTCAAAAAAGCCATTTAAGCCTTTTCACAGTGAGATCTATGCGATATGGCCGAGAAATGTAATTTTGATGTTAACTCCCAAACCGCTGCGCAGAAGTCAATCAAACTTCACCCAATAGTGTATTGTATCACAATCTAGTAGTTACATTTGAAAATTTTGTTCTAGGACATTTTGTTTGAACGCAATCATCAAACTTAATTAAAAAAGTCATTTAAGCCTTTTCACAGTGAGATCTATGCGATATGGCCGAGAAATGTAATTTTGATGTTAACTCCCAAACCGCTGCGCAGAAGTCAACCAAACTTCACCCAATAGTGTATTGTATCACAATCTAGTAGTTACATGTGGAAATTTGGTTCTAGGACATTTGATTTGAGCGCAATCCTCAAACTTAGGTCAAAAAAGCCATTTAAGCCTTTTCACAGTGAGATCTATGCGATATGGCCGAGAAATGTAATTTTGATGTTAACTCCCAAACCGCTGCGCAGAAGTCAACCAAACTTCAACCAATAGTGTATTGTATCACAATCTAGTAGTTACATTTGAAAATTTTGTTCTAGGACATTTTGTTTGAACGCAATCATCAAACTTAATTAAAAAAGTCATTTAAGCCTTTTCACAGTGAGATCTATGCGATATGGCCGAGAAATGTAATTTTGATGTTAACTCCCAAACCGCTGCGCAGAAGTCAACCAAACTTCACCCAATAGTGTATTTTATCACAATCTAGTAGTTACATTTGGAAATTTAGTTCTAGGACATTTGATTTGAGCGCAATCTTCAAACTTAATTAAAAAAAGTCATTTAAGCCTTTTCACAGTGAGATCTATGCGATATGGCCGAGAAATGTAATTTTGATGTTCACTCCCAAACCGCTGCGCAGAAGTCAACCAAACTTCAACCATTAGTGTATTGTATCACAATCTAGTAGTTACATGTGGAAATTTGGTTCTAGGACATTTGATTTGAGCGCAATCCTCAAACTTAGGTCAAAAAAGCCATTTAAGCCTTTTCACAGTGAGATCTATGCGATATGGCCGAGAAATGTAATTTTGATGTTAACTCCCAAACCGCTGCGCAGAAGTCAACCAAACTTCACCCAATAGTGTATTGTATCACAATCTAGTAGTTACATTTGAAAATTTTGTTCTAGGACATTTTGTTTGAGCGCAATCATCAAACTTAATTAAAAAAGTCATTTAAGCCTTTTCACAGTGAGATCAATGCGATATGGCCGAGAAATGTAATTTTGATGTTAACTCCCAAACCGCTGCGCAGAAGTCAACCAAACTTCACCCATTAGTGTATTGTATCACAATCTAGTAGTTACATGTAGAAATTTGGTTCTAGGACATTTGATTTGAGCGCAATCCTCAAACTTAGGTCAAAAAAGCCATTTAAGCCTTTTCACAGTGAGATCTATGCGATATGGCCGAGAAATGTAATTTTGATGTTAACTCCCAAACCGCTGCGCAGAAGTCAATCAAACTTCACCCAAAAGTGTATTGTATCACATTCTGGTAGTTACATTTAAAAATTTCGTTCTAGGACATTTGGTTTGAGCGCAATCATTAAACTTAGGTCAAAAAAGCCATTTAAGCCTTTTCACAGTGAGATCTATGCGATATGGCCGAGAAATGTAATTTTGATGTTAACTCCCAAACCGCTGCGCAGAAGTCAACTAAACTTCGCCCAATAGTGTATTGTATCACATTCTAGTAGTTACATTTGAAAATTTCGTTCTAGGACATTTGGTTTGAGCGCAATCATTAAACTTAATTAAAAAAGTCATTTAAGCCTTTTCACAGTGAGATCTATGCGATATGGCCGAGAAATGTAATTTTGATGTTAACTCCCAAACCGCTGCGCAGAAGTCAACCAAACTTCACCCATTAGTAAATTGTATCACAATCTAGTAGTTACATTTGAAAATTTTGTTCTAGGACATTTTGTTTGAACGCAATCATCAAACTTAATTAAAAAAGTCATTTAAGCCTTTTCACAGTGAGATCTATGCGATATGGCCGAGAAATGTAATTTTGATGTTAACTCCCAAACCGCTGCGCAGAAGTCAACCAAACTTCACCCAATAGTGTATTGTATCACAATCTAGTAGTTACATGTGGAAATTTGGTTCTAGGACATTTGATTTGAGCGCAATCCTCAAACTTAGGTCAAAAAAGCCATTTAAGCCTTTTCACAGTGAGATCTATGCGATATGGCCGAGAAATGTAATTTTGATGTTAACTCCCAAACCGCTGCGCAGAAGTCAACCAAACTTCACCCAATAGTGTATTGTATCACAATCTAGTAGTTACATTTGAAAATTTTGTTCTAGGACATTTTGTTTGAACGCAATCATCAAACTTAATTAAAAAAGTCATTTAAGCCTTTTCACAGTGAGATCTATGCGATATGGCCGAGAAATGTAATTTTGATGTTAACTCCCAAACCGCTGCGCAGAAGTCAACCAAACTTCACCCAATAGTGTATTTTATCACAATCTAGTAGTTACATTTGGAAATTTAGTTCTAGGACATTTGATTTGAGCGCAATCTTCAAACTTAATTAAAAAAAGTCATTTAAGCCTTTTCACAGTGAGATCTATGCGATATGGCCGAGAAATGTAATTTTGATGTTAACTCCCAAACCGCTGCGCAGAAGTCAACCAAACTTCACCCATTAGTGTATTGTATCACAATCTAGTAGTTACATGTAGAAATTTGGTTCTAGGACATTTGATTTGAGCGCAATCCTCAAACTTAGGTCAAAAAAGCCATTTAAGCCTTTTCACAGTGAGATCTATGCGATATGGCCGAGAAATGTAATTTTGATGTTAACTCCCAAACCGCTGCGCAGAAGTCAACCAAACTTCACCCAATAGTGTATTGTATCACAATCTAGTAGTTACATGTGGAAATTTGGTTCTAGGACATTTGATTTGAGCGCAATCCTCAAACTTAGGTCAAAAAAGCCATTTAAGCCTTTTCACAGTGAGATCTATGCGATATGGCCGAGAAATGTAATTTTGATGTTAACTCCCAAACCGCTGCGCAGAAGGCAACCAAACTTCATCCAATAGTGTATTGTATCACATTCTAGTAGTTACATTTGAAAATTTCGTTCTAGGACATTTGGTTTGAGCGCAATTATTAAACTTAGGTCAAAAAAGTCATTTAAGCCTTTTCACAGTGAGATCTATGCGATATGGCCGAGAAATGTAATTTTGATGTTAACTCCCAAACCGCTGCGCAGAAGTCAACCAAACTTCACCCAATAGTGTATTTTATCACAATCTAGTAGTTACATTTGGAAATTTAGTTCTAGGACATTTGATTTGAGCGCAATCTTCAAACTTAATTAAAAAAAGTCATTTAAGCCTTTTCACAGTGAGATCTATGCGATATGGCCGAGAAATGTAATTTTGATGTTCACTCCCAAACCGCTGCGCAGAAGTCAACCAAACTTCAACCATTAGTGTATTGTATCACAATCTAGTAGTTACATGTGGAAATTTGGTTCTAGGACATTTGATTTGAGCGCAATCCTCAAACTTAGGTCAAAAAAGCCATTTAAGCCTTTTCACAGTGAGATCTATGCGATATGGCCGAGAAATGTAATTTTGATGTTAACTCCCAAACCGCTGCGCAGAAGTCAACCAAACTTCACCCAATAGTGTATTGTATCACAATCTAGTAGTTACATTTGAAAATTTTGTTCTAGGACATTTTGTTTGAGCGCAATCATCAAACTTAATTAAAAAAGTCATTTAAGCCTTTTCACAGTGAGATCAATGCGATATGGCCGAGAAATGTAATTTTGATGTTAACTCCCAAACCGCTGCGCAGAAGTCAACCAAACTTCACCCATTAGTGTATTGTATCACAATCTAGTAGTTACATGTAGAAATTTGGTTCTAGGACATTTGATTTGAGCGCAATCCTCAAACTTAGGTCAAAAAAGCCATTTAAGCCTTTTCACAGTGAGATCTATGCGATATGGCCGAGAAATGTAATTTTGATGTTAACTCCCAAACCGCTGCGCAGAAGTCAATCAAACTTCACCCAAAAGTGTATTGTATCACATTCTGGTAGTTACATTTAAAAATTTCGTTCTAGGACATTTGGTTTGAGCGCAATCATTAAACTTAGGTCAAAAAAGCCATTTAAGCCTTTTCACAGTGAGATCTATACGATATGGCCGAGAAATGTAATTTTGATGTTAACTCCCAAACCGCTGCGCAGAAGTCAACTAAACTTCACCCAATAGTGTATTGTATCACATTCTAGTAGTTACATTTGAAAATTTCGTTCTAGGACATTTGGTTTGAGCGCAATCATTAAACTTAATTAAAAAAGTCATTTAAGCCTTTTCACAGTGAGATCTATGCGATATGGCCGAGAAATGTAATTTTGATGTTAACTCCCAAACCGCTGCGCAGAAGTCAACCAAACTTCACCCATTAGTGTATTGTATCACAATCTAGTAATTACATGTGGAAATTTGGTTCTAGGACATTTGATTTGAGCGCAATCCTCAAACTTAGGTCAAAAAAGCCATTTAAGCCTTTTCACAGTGAGATCTATGCGATATGGCCGAGAAATGTAATTTTGATGTTAACTCCCAAACCGCTGCGCAGAAGGCAACCAAACTTCATCCAATAGTGTATTGTATCACATTCTAGTAGTTACATTTGAAAATTTCGTTCTAGGACATTTGGTTTGAGCGCAATTATTAAACTTAGGTCAAAAAAGCCATTTAAGCCTTTTCACAGTGAGATCTATGCGATATGGCCGAGAAATGTAATTTTGATGTTAACTCCCAAACCGCTGCGCAGAAGTCAACCAAACTTCAACCATTAGTGTATTGTATCACAATCTAGTAGTTACATGTGGAAATTTGGTTCTAGGACATTTGATTTGAGCGCAATCCTCAAACTTAGGTCAAAAAAGCCATTTAAGCCTTTTCACAGTGAGATCTATGCGATATGGCCGAGAAATGTAATTTTGATGTTAACTCCCAAACCGCTGCGCAGAAGTCAACCAAACTTCACCCAATAGTGTATTGTAACACAATCTAGTAGTTACATTTGAAAATTTGGTTCTAGGACATTTTGTTTGAGCGCAATCATCAAACTTAATTAAAAAAGTCATTTAAGCCTTTTCACAGTGAGATCTATGCGATATGGCCGAGAAATGTAATTTTGATGTTAACTCCCAAACCGCTGCGCAGAAGTCAACCAAACTTCAACCATTAGTGTATTGTATCACAATCTAGTAGTTACATGTGGAAATTTGGTTATTGGACATTTGATTTGAGCGCAATCCTCAAACTTAGGTCAAAAAAGCCATTTAAGCCTTTTCACAGTGAGATCTATGCGATATGGCCGAGAAATGTAATTTTGATGTTAACTCCCAAACCGCTGCGCAGAAGTCAACCAAACTTCACCCATTAGTGTATTGTATCACAATCTAGTAGTTACATGTGGAAATTTGGTTCTAGGACATTTGATTTGAGCGCAATCCTCAAACTTAGGTCAAAAAAGCCATTTAAGCCTTTTCACAGTGAGATCTATGCGATATGGCCGAGAAATGTAATTTTGATGTTAACTCCCAAACCGCTGCGCAGAAGTCAACCAAACTTCACCCAATAGTGTATTGTATCACATTCTAGTAGTTACATTTTAAAATTTGGTTATAGGACATTTGATTTGAGCGCAATCATTAAACTTAGGTCAAAAAAGCCATTTAAGCCTTTTCACAGTGAGATCTATGCGATATGGCCGAGAAATGTAATTTTGATGTTAACTCCCAAACCGCTGCGCAGAAGTCAACCAAACTTCACCCAATAATGTATTTTATCACAATCTAGTAGTTACATTTGGAAATTTAGTTCTAGGACATTTGATTTGAGCGCAATCTTCAAACTTAATTAAAAAAAGTCATTTAAGCCTTTTCACAGTGAGATCTATGCGATATGGCCGAGAAATGTAATTTTGATGTTCACTCCCAAACCGCTGCGCAGAAGTCAACCAAACTTCACCCAATAGTGTATTGTATCACATTCTAGTAGTTACATTTGAAAATTTCGTTCTAGGACATTTGGTTTGAGCGCAATCTTTAAACTTAGGTCAAAAAAGCCATTTAAGCCTTTTCACAGTTAGATCTATGCGATATGGCCGAGAAATGTAATTTTGATGTTAACTCCCAAACCGCTGCGCAGAAGTCAACCAAACTTCACCCATTAGTGTATTGTATCACAATCTAGTAATTACATGTGGAAATTTGGTTCTAGGACATTTGATTTGAGCGCAATCCTCAAACTTAGGTCAAAAAAGCCATTTAAGCCTTTTCACAGTGAGATCTATGCGATATGGCCGAGAAATGTAATTTTGATGTTAACTCCCAAACCGCTGCGCAGAAGGCAACCAAACTTCATCCAATAGTGTATTGTATCACATTCTAGTAGTTACATTTGAAAATTTCGTTCTAGGACATTTGGTTTGAGCGCAATTATTAAACTTAGGTCAAAAAAGCCATTTAAGCCTTTTCACAGTGAGATCTATGCGATATGGCCGAGAAATGTAATTTTGATGTTAACTCCCAAACCGCTGCGCAGAAGTCAACCAAACTTCACCCAATAGTGTATTGTAACACAATCTAGTAGTTACATTTGAAAATTTTGTTCTAGGACATTTTGTTTGAGCGCAATCATCAAACTTAATTAAAAAAGTCATTTAAGCCTTTTCACAGTGAGATCTATGCGATATGGCCGAGAAATGTAATTTTGATGTTAACTCCCAAACCGCTACGCAGAAGTCAACCAAACTTCACCCATTAGTGTATTGTATCACAATCTAGTAGTTACATGTGGAAATTTGGTTCTAGGACATTTGATTTGAGCGCAATCCTCAAACTTAGGTTAAAAAAGCCATTTAAGCCTTTTCACAGTGAGATCTCTGCGATATGGCCGAGAAATGTAATTTTGATGTTAACTCCCAAACCGCTGCGCAGAAGTCAACCAAACTTCACCCAATAGTGTATTGTATCACAATCTAGTAGTTACATTTGAAAATTTTGTTCTATGACATTTTGTTTGAACGCAATCATCAAACTTAATTAAAAAAGTCATTTAGGCCTTTTCACAGTGAGATCTATGCGATATGGCCGAGAAATGTAATTTTGATGTTAACTCCCAAACCGCTGCGCAGAAGTCAACCAAACTTCACCCATTAGTGTATTGTATCACAATCTAGTAGTTACATGTGGAAATTTGGTTATTGGACATTTGATTTGAGCGCAATCCTCAAACTTAGGTCAAAAAAGCCATTTAAGCCTTTTCACAGTGAGATCTATGCGATATGGCCGAGAAATGTAATTTTGATGTTAACTCCCAAACCGCTGCGCAGAAGTCAACCAAACTTCACCCATTAGTGTATTGTATCACAATCTAGTAGTTACATGTGGAAATTTGGTTCTAGGACATTTGATTTGAGCGCAATCCTCAAACTTAGGTCAAAAAAGCCATTTAAGCCTTTTCACAGTGAGATCTATGCGATATGGCCGAGAAATGTAATTTTGATGTTAACTCCCAAACCGCTGCGCAGAAGTCAACCAAACTTCACCCAATAGTGTATTGTATCACATTCTAGTAGTTACATTTTAAAATTTGGTTATAGGACATTTGATTTGAGCGCAATCATTAAACTTAGGTCAAAAAAGCCATTTAAGCCTTTTCACAGTGAGATCTATGCGATATGGCCGAGAAATGTAATTTTGATGTTAACTCCCAAACCGCTGCGCAGAAGTCAACCAAACTTCACCCAATAATGTATTTTATCACAATCTAGTAATTACATTTGGAAATTTAGTTCTAGGACATTTGATTTGAGCGCAATCTTCAAACTTAATTAAAAAAAGTCATTTAAGCCTTTTCACAGTGAGATCTATGCGATATGGCCAAGAAATGTAATTTTGATGTTCACTCCCAAACCGCTGCGCAGAAGTCAACCAAACTTCACCCAATAGTGTATTGTATCACATTCTAGTAGTTACATTTGAAAATTTCGTTCTAGGACATTTGGTTTGAGCGCAATCTTTAAACTTAGGTCAAAAAAGCCATTTAAGCCTTTTCACAGTGAGATCTATGCGATATGGCCGAGAAATGTAATTTTGATGTTAACTCCCAAACCGCTGCGCAGAAGTCAACCAAACTTCACCCAATAGTGTATTGTATCACAATCTAGTAGTTACATTTGAAAATTTTGTTCTAGGACATTTTGTTTGAACGCAATCATCAAACTTAATTAAAAAAGTCATTTAAGCCTTTTCACAGTGAGATCTATGCGATATGGCCGAGAAATGTAATTTTGATGTTAACTCCCAAACCGCTGCGCAGAAGTCAACCAAACTTCACCCAATAGTGTATTGTATCACAATCTAGTAGTTACATTTGGAAATTTGGTTCTTGGACATTTGATTTGAGCGCAATCCTCAAACTTAGGTCAAAAAAGCCATTTAAGCCTTTTCACAGTGAGATCTCTGCGATATGGCCGAGAAATGTAATTTTGATGTTAACTCCCAAACCGCTGCGCAGAAGTCAACCAAACTTCACCCAATAGTGTATTGTATCACAATCTAGTAGTTACATTTGAAAATTTCGTTCTAGGACATTTGGTTTGAGCGCAATCATTAAACTTAATTAAAAAAGTCATTTAAGCCTTTTCACAGTGAGATCTATGCGATATGGCCGAGAAATGTAATTTTGATGTTAACTCCCAAACCGCTGCGCAGAAGTCAACCAAACTTCACACATTAGTGTATTGTATCACAATCTAGTAATTACATGTGGAAATTTGGTTCTAGGACATTTGATTTGAGCGCAATCCTCAAACGTAGGTCAAAAAAGCCATTTAAGCCTTTTCACAGTGAGATCTCTGCGATATGGCCGAGAAATGTAATTTTGATGTTAACTCCCAAACCGCTGCGCAGAAGTCAACCAAACTTCACCCAATAGTGTATTGTATCACAATCTAGTAGTTACATTTGAAAATTTTGTTCTATGACATTTTGTTTGAACGCAATCATCAAACTTAATTAAAAAAGTCATTTAAGCCTTTTCACAGTGAGATCTATGCGATATGGCCGAGAAATGTAATTTTGATGTTAATTCCCAAACCGCTGCGCAGAAGTCAACCAAACTTCACCCATTAGTGTATTGTATCACAATCTAGTAGTTACATGTGGAAATTTGGTTCTAGGACATTTGATTTGAGCGCAATCCTCAAACTTAGGTCAAAAAAGCCATTTAAGCCTTTTCACAGTGAGATCTATGCGATATGGCCGAGAAATGTAATTTTGATGTTAACTCCCAAACCGCTGCGCAGAAGTCAACCAAACTTCACCCAATAGTGTATTGTATCACATTCTAGTAGTTACATTTTAAAATTTGGTTATAGGACATTTGATTTGAGCGCAATCATTAAACTTAGGTCAAAAAAGCCATTTAAGCCTTTTCACAGTGAGATCTATGCGATATGGCCGAGAAATGTAATTTTGATGTTAACTCCCAAACCGCTGCGCAGAAGTCAACCAAACTTCACCCAATAATGTATTTTATCACAATCTAGTAGTAACATTTGGAAATTTAGTTCTAGGACATTTGATTTGAGCGCAATCTTCAAACTTAATTAAAAAAAGTCATTTAAGCCTTTTCACAGTGAGATCTATGCGATATGGCCGAGAAATGTAATTTTGATGTTCACTCCCAAACCGCTGCGCAGAAGTCAACCAAACTTCACCCAATAGTGTATTGTATCACATTCTAGTAGTTACATTTGAAAATTTCGTTCTAGGACATTTGGTTTGAGCGCAATCTTTAAACTTAGGTCAAAAAAGCCATTTAAGCCTTTTCACAGTTAGATCTATGCGATATGGCCGAGAAATGTAATTTTGATGTTAACTCCCAAACCGCTGCGCAGAAGTCAACCAAACTTCACCCATTAGTGTATTGTATCACAATCTAGTAATTACATGTGGAAATTTGGTTCTAGGACATTTGATTTGAGCGCAATCCTCAAACTTAGGTCAAAAAAGCCATTTAAGCCTTTTCACAGTGAGATCTATGCGATATGGCCGAGAAATGTAATTTTGATGTTAACTCCCAAACCGCTGCGCAGAAGGCAACCAAACTTCATCCAATAGTGTATTGTATCACATTCTAGTAGTTACATTTGAAAATTTCGTTCTAGGACATTTGGTTTGAGCGCAATTATTAAACTTAGGTCAAAAAAGCCATTTAAGCCTTTTCACAGTGAGATCTATGCGATATGGCCGAGAAATGTAATTTTGATGTTAACTCCCAAACCGCTGCGCAGAAGTCAACCAAACTTCACCCAATAGTGTATTGTAACACAATCTAGTAGTTACATTTGAAAATTTTGTTCTAGGACATTTTGTTTGAGCGCAATCATCAAACTTAATTAAAAAAGTCATTTAAGCCTTTTCACAGTGAGATCTATGCGATATGGCCGAGAAATGTAATTTTGATGTTAACTCCCAAACCGCTACGCAGAAGTCAACCAAACTTCACCCATTAGTGTATTGTATCACAATCTAGTAGTTACATGTGGAAATTTGGTTCTAGGACATTTGATTTGAGCGCAATCCTCAAACTTAGGTTAAAAAAGCCATTTAAGCCTTTTCACAGTGAGATCTCTGCGATATGGCCGAGAAATGTAATTTTGATGTTAACTCCCAAACCGCTGCGCAGAAGTCAACCAAACTTCACCCAATAGTGTATTGTATCACAATCTAGTAGTTACATTTGAAAATTTTGTTCTATGACATTTTGTTTGAACGCAATCATCAAACTTAATTAAAAAAGTCATTTAGGCCTTTTCACAGTGAGATCTATGCGATATGGCCGAGAAATGTAATTTTGATGTTAACTCCCAAACCGCTGCGCAGAAGTCAACCAAACTTCACCCATTAGTGTATTGTATCACAATCTAGTAGTTACATGTGGAAATTTGGTTATTGGACATTTGATTTGAGCGCAATCCTCAAACTTAGGTCAAAAAAGCCATTTAAGCCTTTTCACAGTGAGATCTATGCGATATGGCCGAGAAATGTAATTTTGATGTTAACTCCCAAACCGCTGCGCAGAAGTCAACCAAACTTCACCCATTAGTGTATTGTATCACAATCTAGTAGTTACATGTGGAAATTTGGTTCTAGGACATTTGATTTGAGCGCAATCCTCAAACTTAGGTCAAAAAAGCCATTTAAGCCTTTTCACAGTGAGATCTATGCGATATGGCCGAGAAATGTAATTTTGATGTTAACTCCCAAACCGCTGCGCAGAAGTCAACCAAACTTCACCCAATAATGTATTTTATCACAATCTAGTAATTACATTTGGAAATTTAGTTCTAGGACATTTGATTTGAGCGCAATCTTCAAACTTAATTAAAAAAAGTCATTTAAGCCTTTTCACAGTGAGATCTATGCGATATGGCCAAGAAATGTAATTTTGATGTTCACTCCCAAACCGCTGCGCAGAAGTCAACCAAACTTCACCCAATAGTGTATTGTATCACATTCTAGTAGTTACATTTGAAAATTTCGTTCTAGGACATTTGGTTTGAGCGCAATCTTTAAACTTAGGTCAAAAAAGCCATTTAAGCCTTTTCACAGTGAGATCTATGCGATATGGCCGAGAAATGTAATTTTGATGTTAACTCCCAAACCGCTGCGCAGAAGTCAACCAAACTTCACCCAATAGTGTATTGTATCACAATCTAGTAGTTACATTTGAAAATTTTGTTCTAGGACATTTTGTTTGAACGCAATCATCAAACTTAATTAAAAAAGTCATTTAAGCCTTTTCACAGTGAGATCTATGCGATATGGCCGAGAAATGTAATTTTGATGTTAACTCCCAAACCGCTGCGCAGAAGTCAACCAAACTTCACCCAATAGTGTATTGTATCACAATCTAGTAGTTACATTTGGAAATTTGGTTCTTGGACATTTGATTTGAGCGCAATCCTCAAACTTAGGTCAAAAAAGCCATTTAAGCCTTTTCACAGTGAGATCTCTGCGATATGGCCGAGAAATGTAATTTTGATGTTAACTCCCAAACCGCTGCGCAGAAGTCAACCAAACTTCACCCAATAGTGTATTGTATCACAATCTAGTAGTTACATTTGAAAATTTCGTTCTAGGACATTTGGTTTGAGCGCAATCATTAAACTTAATTAAAAAAGTCATTTAAGCCTTTTCACAGTGAGATCTATGCGATATGGCCGAGAAATGTAATTTTGATGTTAACTCCCAAACCGCTGCGCAGAAGTCAACCAAACTTCACACATTAGTGTATTGTATCACAATCTAGTAATTACATGTGGAAATTTGGTTCTAGGACATTTGATTTGAGCGCAATCCTCAAACGTAGGTCAAAAAAGCCATTTAAGCCTTTTCACAGTGAGATCTCTGCGATATGGCCGAGAAATGTAATTTTGATGTTAACTCCCAAACCGCTGCGCAGAAGTCAACCAAACTTCACCCAATAGTGTATTGTATCACAATCTAGTAGTTACATTTGAAAATTTTGTTCTATGACATTTTGTTTGAACGCAATCATCAAACTTAATTAAAAAAGTCATTTAAGCCTTTTCACAGTGAGATCTATGCGATATGGCCGAGAAATGTAATTTTGATGTTAATTCCCAAACCGCTGCGCAGAAGTCAACCAAACTTCACCCATTAGTGTATTGTATCACAATCTAGTAGTTACATGTGGAAATTTGGTTATTGGACATTTGATTTGAGCGCAATCCTCAAACTTAGGTCAAAAAAGCCATTTAAGCCTTTTCACAGTGAGATCTATGCGATATGGCCGAGAAATGTAATTTTGATGTTAACTCCCAAACCGCTGCGCAGAAGTCAACCAAACTTCACCCATTAGTGTATTGTATCACAATCTAGTAGTTACATGTTGAAATTTGGTTCTAGGACATTTGATTTGAGCGCAATCCTCAAACTTAGGTCAAAAAAGCCATTTAAGCCTTTTCACAGTGAGATCTATGCGATATGGCCGAGAAATGTAATTTTGATGTTAACTCCCAAACCGCTGCGCAGAAGTCAACCAAACTTCACCCAATAGTGTATTGTATCACATTCTAGTAGTTACATTTGAAAATTTGGTTATAGGACATTTGATTTGAGCGCAATCATTAAACTTAGGTCAAAAAAGCCATTTAAGCCTTTTCACAGTGAGATCTATGCGATATGGCCGAGAAATGTAATTTTGATGTTAACTCCCAAACCGCTGCGCAGAAGTCAACCAAACTTCACCCATTAGTGTATTGTATCACAATCTAGTAGTTACATGTGGAAATTTGGTTATTGGACATTTGATTTGAGCGCAATCCTCAAACTTAGGTCAAAAAAGCCATTTAAGCCTTTTCACAGTGAGATCTATGCGATATGGCCGAGAAATGTAATTTTGATGTTAACTCCCAAACCGCTGCGCAGAAGTCAACCAAACTTCACCCATTAGTGTATTGTATCACAATCTAGTAGTTACATGTGGAAATTTGGTTCTAGGACATTTGATTTGAGCGCAATCCTCAAACTTAGGTCAAAAAAGCCATTTAAGCCTTTTCACAGTGAGATCTATGCGATATGGCCGAGAAATGTAATTTTGATGTTAACTCACAAACCGCTGCGCAGAAGTCAACCAAACTTCACCCAAAAGTGTATTGTATCACATTCTGGTAGTTACATTTGAAAATTTCGTTCTAGGACATTTGGTTTGAGCGCAATCATTAAACTTAGGTCAAAAAAGCCATTTAAGTCTTTTCACAGTGAGATCTATGCGATATGGCCGAGAAATGTAATTTTGATGTTAACTCCCAAACCGCTGCGCAGAAGTCAACTAAACTTCACCCAATAGTGTATTGTATCACATTCTAGTAGTTACATTTGAAAATTTCGTTATAGGACATTTGGTTTGAGCGCAATCATTAAACTTAATTAAAAAAGTCATTTAAGCCTTTTCACAGTGAGATCTATGCGATATGGCCGAGAAATGTAATTTTGATGTTAACTCCCAAACCGCTGCGCAGAAGTCAACCAAACTTCACCCATTAGTGTATTGTATCACAATCTAGTAATTACATGTGGAAATTTGGTTCTAGGACATTTGATTTGAGCGCAATCCTCAAACTTAGGTCAAAAAAGCCATTTAAGCCTTTTCACAGTGAGATCTATGCGATATGGCCGAGAAATGTAATTTTGATGTTAACTCCCAAACCGCTGCGCAGAAGGCAACCAAACTTCATCCAATAGTGTATTGTATCACATTCTAGTAGTTACATTTGAAAATTTCGTTCTAGGACATTTGGTTTGAGCGCAATTATTAAACTTAGGTCAAAAAAGCCATTTAAGCCTTTTCACAGTGAGATCTATGCGATATGGCCGAGAAATGTAATTTTGATGTTAACTCCCAAACCGCTGCGCAGAAGTCAACCAAACTTCAACCATTAGTGTATTGTATCACAATCTAGTAGTTACATGTGGAAATTTGGTTCTAGGACATTTGATTTGAGCGCAATCCTCAAACTTAGGTCAAAAAAGCCATTTAAGCCTTTTCACAGTGAGATCTATGCGATATGGCCGAGAAATGTAATTTTGATGTTAACTCCCAAACCGCTGCGCAGAAGTCAACCAAACTTCACCCAATAGTGTATTGTAACACAATCTAGTAGTTACATTTGAAAATTTTGTTCTAGGACATTTTGTTTGAGCGCAATCATCAAACTTAATTAAAAAAGTCATTTAAGCCTTTTTACAGTGAGATCTATGCGATATGGCCGAGAAATGTAATTTTGATGTTAACTCCCAAACCGCTGCGCAGAAGTCAACCAAACTTAACCCATTAGTGTATTGTATCACAATCTAGTAGTTACATGTAGTAATTTGGTTCTAGGACATTTGATTTGAGCGCAATCCTCAAACTTAGGTCAAAAAAGCCAATTAAGCCTTTTCACAGTGAGATCTCTGCGATATGGCCGAGAAATGTAATTTTGATGTTAACTCCCAAACCGCTGCGCAGAAGTCAACCAAACTTCACCCAATAGTGTATTGTATCACAATCTAGTAGTTACATTTGAAAATTTTGTTCTATGACATTTTGTTTGAACGCAATCATCAAACTTAATTAAAAAAGTCATTTAAGCCTTTTCACAGTGCGATCTATGCGATATGGCCGAGAAATGTAATTTTGATGTTAACTCCCAAACCGCTGCGCAGAAGTCAACCAAACTTCACCCATTAGTGTATTGTATCACAATCTAGTAGTTACATGTGGAAATTTGGTTATTGGACATTTGATTTGAGCGCAATCCTCAAACTTAGGTCAAAAAAGCCATTTAAGCCTTTTCACAGTGAGATCTATGCGATATGGCCGAGAAATGTAATTTTGATGTTAACTCCCAAACCGCTGCGCAGAAGTCAACCAAACTTCACCCAATAGTGTATTGTATCACATTCTAGTAGTTACATTTTAAAATTTGGTTATAGGACATTTGATTTGAGCGCAATCATTAAACTTAGGTCAAAAAAGCCATTTAAGCCTTTTCACAGTGAGATCTATGCGATATGGCCGAGAAATGTAATTTTGATGTTAACTCCCAAACCGCTGCGCAGAAGTCAACCAAACTTAACCCAATAATGTATTTTATCACAATCTAGTAGTTACATTTGGAAATTTAGTTCTAGGACATTTGATTTGAGCGCAATCTTCAAACTTAATTAAAAAAAGTCATTTAAGCCTTTTCACAGTGAGATCTATGCGATATGGCCGAGAAATGTAATTTTGATGTTCACTCCCAAACCGCTGCGCAGAAGTCAACCAAACTTCACCCAATAGTGTATTGTATCACATTCTAGTAGTTATATTTGAAAATTTCGTTCTAGGACATTTGGTTTGAGCGCAATCTTTAAACTTAGGTCAAAAAAGCCATTTAAGCCTTTTCACAGTGAGATCAATGCGATATGGCCGAGAAATGTAATTTTGATGTTAACTCCCAAACCGCTGCGCAGAAGTCAATCAAACTTCACCCAATAGTGTATTGTATCACAATCTAGTAGTTACATTTGAAAATTTGGTTATAGGACATTTGATTTGAGCGCAATCATTAAACTTAGGTCAAAAAAGCCATTTAAGCCTTTTCACAGTGAGATCTATGCGATATGGCCGAGAAATGTAATTTTGATGTTAACTCCCAAACCGCTGCGCAGAAGTCAACCAAACTTCACCCAATAATGTATTTTATCACAATCTAGTAGTTACATTTGGAAATTTAGTTCTAGGACATTTGATTTGAGCGCAATCTTCAAACTTAATTAAAAAAAGTCATTTAAGCCTTTTCACAGTATGATCTATGCGATATGGCCGAGAAATGTAATTTTGATGTTCACTCCCAAACCGCTGCGCAGAAGTCAACCAAACTTCACCCAATAGTGTATTGTATCACATTCTAGTAGTTACATTTGAAAATTTCGTTCTAGGACATTTGGTTTGAGCGCAATCTTTAAACTTAGGTCAAAAAAGCCATTTAAGCCTTTTCACAGTGAGATCTATGCGATATGGCCGAGAAATGTAATTTTGATGTTAACTCCCAAACCGCTGCGCAGAAGTCAACCAAACTTCACCCAATAGTGTATTGTATCACAATCTAGTAGTTACATTTGAAAATTTCGTTCTAGGACATTTGGTTTGAGCGCAATCATTAAACTTAATTAAAAAAGTCATTTAAGCCTTTTCACAGTGAGATCTATGCGATATGGCCGAGAAATGTAATTTTGATGTTAACTCCCAAACCGCTGCGCAGAAGTCAACCAAACTTCACCCATTAGTGTATTGTATCACAATCTAGTAATTACATGTGGAAATTTGGTTCTAGGACATTTGATTTGAGCGCAATCCTCAAACTTAGGTCAAAAAAGCCATTTAAGCCTTTTCACAGTGAGATCTCTGCGATATGGCCGAGAAATGTAATTTTGATGTTAACTCCCAAACCGCTGCGCAGAAGTCAACCAAACTTCACCCAATAGTGTATTGTATCACAATCTAGTAGTTATATTTAAAAATTTTGTTCTATGACATTTTGTTTGAACGCAATCATCAAACTTAATTAAAAAAGTCATTTAAGCCTTTTCACAGTGAGATCTATGCGATATGGCCGAGAAATGTAATTTTGATGTTAACTCCCAAACCGCTGCGCAGAAGTCAACCAAACTTCACCCATTAGTGTATTGTATCACAATCTAGTAGTTACATGTGGAAATTTGGTTCTAGGACATTTGATTTGAGCGCAATCCTCAAACTTAGGTCAAAAAAGCCATTTAAGCCTTTTCACAGTGAGATCTATTCGATATGGCCGAGAAATGTAATTTTGATGTTAACTCCCAAACCGCTGCGCAGAAGTCAACTAAACTTCACCCAATAGTGTATTGTATCACATTCTAGTAGTTACATTTGAAAATTTCGTTCTAGGACATTTGGTTTGAGCGCAATCATTAAACTTAATTAAAAAAGTCATTTAAGCCTTTTCACAGTTAGATCTATGCGATATGGCCGAGAAATGTAATTTTGATGTTAACTCCCAAACCGCTGCGCAGAAGTCAACCAAACTTCACCCATTAGTGTATTGTATCACAATCTAGTAGTTACATGTGAAAATTTGGTTCTAGGACATTTGAATTTAGCGCAATCCTCAAACTTAGGTCAAAAAAGCCATTTAAGCCTTTTCACAGTGAGATCTATGCGATATGGCCGAGAAATGTAATTTTGATGTTAACTCCCAAACCGCTGCGCAGAAGTCAACCAAACTTCACCCAATAGTGTATTGTATCACATTCTAGTAGTTACATTTGAAAATTTCGTTCTAGGACATTTGGTTTGAGCGCAATCATTAAACTTAATTAAAAAAGTCATTTAAGCCTTTTCACAGTGAGATCTATGCGATATGGCCGAGAAATGTAATTTTGATGTTAACTCCCAAACCGCTGCGCAGAAGTCAATCAAACTTCACCCAATAGTGTATTGTATCACAATCTAGTAGTTACATTTAAAAATTTTGTTCTAGGACATTTTGTTTGAACGCAATCATCAAACTTAATTAAAAAAGTCATTTAAGCCTTTTCACAGTGAGATCTATGCGATATGGCCGAGAAATGTAATTTTGATGTTAACTCCCAAACCGCTGCGCTGAAGACAACCAAACTTCACCCAATAGTGTATTGTATCACAATCTAGTAGTTACATTTGGAAATTTGGTTCTTGGACATTTGATTTGAGCGCAATCCTCAAACTTAGGTCAAAAAAGCCATTTAAGCCTTTTCACAGTGAGATCTCTGCGATATGGCCGAGAAATGTAATTTTGATGTTAACTCCCAAACCGCTGCGCAGAAGTCAACCAAACTTCACCCAATAGTGTATTGTATCACATTCTAGTAGTTACATTTGAAAATTTCGTTCTAGGACATTTGATTTGAGCGCAATCATTAAACTTAGGTCAAAAAAGCCATTTAAGCCTTTTCACAGTGAGATCTATGCGATATGGCCGAGAAATGTAATTTTGATGTTAACTCCCAAACCGCTGCGCAGAAGTCAACCAAACTTCACCCAATAGTGTATTGTATCACAATCTAGTAGTTACATTTGAAAATTTTGTTCTAGGAAATTTTGTTTGAGCGCAATCATCAAACTTAATTAAAAAAGTCATTTAAGCCTTTTCACAGTGAGATCTATGCGATATGGCCGAGAAATGTAATTTTGATGTTAACTCCCAAACCGCTGCGCAGAAGTCAACCAAACTTCACCCATTAGTGTATTGTATCACAATCTAGTAGTTACATGTGAAAATTTGGTTCTAGGACATTTGATTTGAGCGCAATCCTCAAACTTAGGTCAAAAAAGCCATTTAAGCCTTTTCACAGTGAGATCTATGCGATATGGCCGAGAAATGTAATTTTGATGTTAACTCCCAAACCGCTGCGCAGAAGTCAACCAAACTTCACCCAATAGTGTATTGTATCACATTCTAGTAGTTACATTTGAAAATTTCGTTCTAGGACATTTGGTTTGAGCGCAATCATTAAACTTAGGTCAAAAAAGCCATTTAAGCCTTTTCACAGTGAGATCTATTCGATATGGCCGAGAAATGTAATTTTGATGTTAACTCCCAAACCGCTGCGCAGAAGTCAACTAAACTTCACCCAATAGTGTATTGTATCACATTCTAGTAGTTACATTTGAAAATTTCGTTCTAGGACATTTGGTTTGAGCGCAATCATTAAACTTAATTAAAAAAGTCATTTAAGCCTTTTCACAGTTAGATCTATGCGATATGGCCGAGAAATGTAATTTTGATGTTAACTCCCAAACCGCTGCGCAGAAGTCAACCAAACTTCACCCATTAGTGTATTGTATCACAATCTAGTAGTTACATGTGAAAATTTGGTTCTAGGACATTTGAATTTAGCGCAATCCTCAAACTTAGGTCAAAAAAGCCATTTAAGCCTTTTCACAGTGAGATCTATGCGATATGGCCGAGAAATGTAATTTTGATGTTAACTCCCAAACCGCTGCGCAGAAGTCAACCAAACTTCACCCAATAGTGTATTGTATCACATTCTAGTAGTTACATTTGAAAATTTCGTTCTAGGACATTTGGTTTGAGCGCAATCATTAAACTTAATTAAAAAAGTCATTTAAGCCTTTTCACAGTGAGATCTATGCGATATGGCCGAGAAATGTAATTTTGATGTTAACTCCCAAACCGCTGCGCAGAAGTCAATCAAACTTCACCCAATAGTGTATTGTATCACAATCTAGTAGTTACATTTAAAAATTTTGTTCTAGGACATTTTGTTTGAACGCAATCATCAAACTTAATTAAAAAAGTCATTTAAGCCTTTTCACAGTGAGATCTATGCGATATGGCCGAGAAATGTAATTTTGATGTTAACTCCCAAACCGCTGCGCTGAAGACAACCAAACTTCACCCAATAGTGTATTGTATCACAATCTAGTAGTTACATTTGGAAATTTGGTTCTTGGACATTTGATTTGAGCGCAATCCTCAAACTTAGGTCAAAAAAGCCATTTAAGCCTTTTCACAGTGAGATCTCTGCGATATGGCCGAGAAATGTAATTTTGATGTTAACTCCCAAACCGCTGCGCAGAAGTCAACCAAACTTCACCCAATAGTGTATTGTATCACATTCTAGTAGTTACATTTGAAAATTTCGTTCTAGGACATTTGATTTGAGCGCAATCATTAAACTTAGGTCAAAAAAGCCATTTAAGCCTTTTCACAGTGAGATCTATGCGATATGGCCGAGAAATGTAATTTTGATGTTAACTCCCAAACCGCTGCGCAGAAGTCAACCAAACTTCACCCAATAGTGTATTGTATCACAATCTAGTAGTTACATTTGAAAATTTTGTTCTAGGAAATTTTGTTTGAGCGCAATCATCAAACTTAATTAAAAAAGTCATTTAAGCCTTTTCACAGTGAGATCTATGCGATATGGCCGAGAAATGTAATTTTGATGTTAACTCCCAAACCGCTGCGCAGAAGTCAACCAAACTTCACCCATTAGTGTATTGTATCACAATCTAGTAGTTACATGTGAAAATTTGGTTCTAGGACATTTGGTTTGAGCGCAATTATTAAACTTAGGTCAAAAAAGCCATTTAAGCCTTTTCACAGTGAGATCTATGCGATATGGCCGAGAAATGTAATTTTGATGTTAACTCCCAAACCGCTGCGCAGAAGTCAACCAAACTTCAACCATTAGTGTATTGTATCACAATCTAGTAGTTACATGTGGAAATTTGGTTCTAGGACATTTGATTTGAGCGCAATCCTCAAACTTAGGTCAAAAAAGCCATTTAAGCCTTTTCACAGTGAGATCTATGCGATATGGCCGAGAAATGTAATTTTGATGTTAACTCCCAAACCGCTGCGCAGAAGTCAACCAAACTTCACCCAATAGTGTATTGTAACACAATCTAGTAGTTACATTTGAAAATTTTGTTCTAGGACATTTTGTTTGAGCGCAATCATCAAACTTAATTAAAAAAGTCATTTAAGCCTTTTTACAGTGAGATCTATGCGATATGGCCGAGAAATGTAATTTTGATGTTAACTCCCAAACCGCTGCGCAGAAGTCAACCAAACTTAACCCATTAGTGTATTGTATCACAATCTAGTAGTTACATGTAGTAATTTGGTTCTAGGACATTTGATTTGAGCGCAATCCTCAAACTTAGGTCAAAAAAGCCATTTAAGCCTTTTCACAGTGAGATCTCTGCGATATGGCCGAGAAATGTAATTTTGATGTTAACTCCCAAACCGCTGCGCAGAAGTCAACCAAACTTCACCCAATAGTGTATTGTATCACAATCTAGTAGTTACATTTGAAAATTTTGTTCTATGACATTTTGTTTGAACGCAATCATCAAACTTAATTAAAAAAGTCATTTAAGCCTTTTCACAGTGAGATCTATGCGATATGGCCGAGAAATGTAATTTTGATGTTAACTCCCAAACCGCTGCGCAGAAGTCAACCAAACTTCACCCATTAGTGTATTGTATCACAATCTAGTAGTTACATGTGGAAATTTGGTTATTGGACATTTGATTTGAGCGCAATCCTCAAACTTAGGTCAAAAAAGCCATTTAAGCCTTTTCACAGTGAGATCTATGCGATATGGCCGAGAAATGTAATTTTGATGTTAACTCCCAAACCGCTGCGCAGAAGTCAACCAAACTTCACCCAATAGTGTATTGTATCACATTCTAGTAGTTACATTTTAAAATTTGGTTATAGGACATTTGATTTGAGCGCAATCATTAAACTTAGGTCAAAAAAGCCATTTAAGCCTTTTCACAGTGAGATCTATGCGATATGGCCGAGAAATGTAATTTTGATGTTCACTCCCAAACCGCTGCGCAGAAGTCAATCAAACTTCACCCAATAGTGTATTGTATCACAATCTAGTAATTACATTTGAAAATTTTGTTCTAGGACATTTTGTTTGAACGCAATCATCAAACTTAATTAAAAAAGTCATTTAAGCCTTTTCACAGTGAGATCTATGCGATATGGCCGAGAAATGTAATTTTGATGTTAACTCCCAAACCGCTGCGCTGAAGACAACCAAACTTCACCCAATAGTGTATTGTATCACAATCTAGTAGTTACATTTGGAAATTTGGTTCTTGGACATTTGATTTGAGCGCAATCCTCAAACTTAGGTCAAAAAAGCCATTTAAGCCTTTTCACAGTGAGATCTCTGCGATATGGCCGAGAAATGTAATTTTGATGTTAACTCCCAAACCGCTGCGCAGAAGTCAACCAAACTTCACCCAATAGTGTATTGTATCACATTCTAGTAGTTACATTTTTAAAATTTCGTTCTAGGACATTTGATTTGAGCGCAATCATTAAACTTAGGTCAAAAAAGCCATTTAAGCCTTTTCACAGTGAGATCTATGCGATATGGCCGAGAAATGTAATTTTGATGTTAACTCCCAAACCGCTGCGCAGAAGTCAACCAAACTTCACCCAATAGTGTATTGTATCACAATCTAGTAGTTACATTTGAAAATTTTGTTCTAGGAAATTTTGTTTGAGCGCAATCATCAAACTTAATTAAAAAAGTCATTTAAGCCTTTTCACAGTGAGATCTATGCGATATGGCCGAGAAATGTAATTTTGATGTTAACTCCCAAACCGCTGCGCAGAAGTCAACCAAACTTCACCCATTAGTGTATTGTATCACAATCTAGTAGTTACATGTGAAAATTTGGTTCTAGGACATTTGATTTGAGCGCAATCCTCAAACTTAGGTCAAAAAAGCCATTTAAGCCTTTTCACAGTGAGATCTATGCGATATGGCCGAGAAATGTAATTTTGATGTTAACTCCCAAACCGCTGCGCAGAAGTCAACCAAACTTCACCCAATAGTGTATTGTATCACATTCTAGTAGTTACATTTGAAAATTTCGTTCTAGGACATTTGGTTTGAGCGCAATCATTAAACTTAGGTCAAAAAAGCCATTTAAGCCTTTTCACAGTGAGATCTATTCGATATGGCCGAGAAATGTAATTTTGATGTTAACTCCCAAACCGCTGCGCAGAAGTCAACTAAACTTCACCCAATAGTGTATTGTATCACATTCTAGTAGTTACATTTGAAATTTTCGTTCTAGGACATTTGGTTTGAGCGCAATCATTAAACTTAATTAAAAAAGTCATTTAAGCCTTTTCACAGTTAGATCTATGCGATATGGCCGAGAAATGTAATTTTGATGTTAACTCCCAAACCGCTGCGCAGAAGTCAACCAAACTTCACCCATTAGTGTATTGTATCACAATCTAGTAATTACATGTGGAAATTTGGTTCTAGGACATTTGATTTGAGCGCAATCCTCAAACTTAGGTCAAAAAAGCCATTTAAGCCTTTTCACAGTGAGATCTATGCGATATGGCCGAGAAATGTAATTTTGATGTTAACTCCCAAACCGCTGCGCAGAAGTCAACCAAACTTCACCCAATAGTGTATTGTATCACAATCTAGTAGTTACATTTGAAAATTTTGTTCTATGACATTTTGTTTGAACGCAATCATCAAACTTAATTAAAAAAGTCATTTAAGCCTTTTCACAGTGAGATCTATGCGATATGGCCGAGAAATGTAATTTTGATGTTAACTCCCAAACCGCTGCGCAGAAGTCAACCAAACTTCACCCATTAGTGTATTGTATCACAATCTAGTAGTTACATGTGGAAATTTGGTTATTGGACATTTGATTTGAGCGCAATCCTCAAACTTAGGTCAAAAAAGCCATTTAAGCCTTTTCACAGTGATATCTATGCGATATGGCCGAGAAATGTAATTTTCATGTTAACTCCAAAACCGCTGCGCAGAAGTCAACCAAACTTCACCCATTAGTGTATTGTATCACAATCTAGTAGTTACATGTGAAAATTTGGTTCTAGGACATTTGATTTGAGCGCAATCCTCAAACTTAGGTCAAAAAAGCCATTTAAGCCTTTTCACAGTGAGATCTATGCGATATGGCCGAGAAATGTAATTTTGATGTTAACTCCCAAACCACTGCGCAGAAGTCAACCAAACTTCACCCAATAGTGTATTGTATCACATTCTAGTAGTTACATTTGAAAATTTCGTTCTAGGACATTTGGTTTGAGCACAATTATTAAACTTAGGTCAAAAAAGCCATTTAAGCCTTTTCACAGTGAGATCTATTCGATATGGCCGAGAAATGTAATTTTGATGTTAACTCCCAAACCGCTGCGCAGAAGTCAACTAAACTTCACCCAATAGTGTATTGTATCACATTCTAGTAGTTACATTTGAAAATTTCGTTCTAGGACATTTGGTTTGAGCGCAATCATTAAACTTAATTAAAAAAGTCATTTAAGCCTTTTCACAGTTAGATCTATGCGATATGGCCGAGAAATGTAATTTTGATGTTAACTCCCAAACCGCTGCGCAGAAGTCAACCAAACTTCACCCATTAGTGTATTGTATCACAATCTAGTAGTTACATGTGAAAATTTGGTTCTAGGACATTTGATTTGAGCGCAATCCTCAAACTTAGGTCAAAAAAGCCATTTAAGCCTTTTCACAGTGAGATCTATGCGATATGGCCGAGAAATGTAATTTTGATGTTAACTCCCAAACCGCTGCGCAGAAGTCAACCAAACTTCACCCAATAGTGTATTGTATCACATTCTAGTAGTTACATTTGAAAATTTCGTTCTAGGACATTTGGTTTGAGCGCAATCATTAAACTTAATTAAAAAAGTCATTTAAGCCTTTTCACAGTGAGATCTATGCGATATGGCCGAGAAATGTAATTTTGATGTTCACTCCCAAACCGCTGCGCAGAAGTCAACCAAACTTCACCCAATAGTGTATTGTATCACAATCTAGTAGTTACATTTGAAGATTTTGTTCTAGGACATTTTGTTTGAGCGCAATCATCAAACTTAATTAAAAAAGTCATTTAAGCCTTTTCACAGTGAGATCTATGCGATATGGCCGAGAAATGTAATTTTGATGTTAACTCCCAAACCGCTGCGCAGAAGTCAACCAAACTTCACCCATTAGTGTATTGTATCACAATCTAGTAGTTACATGTGGAAATTTGGTTCTAGGACATTTGATTTGAGCGCAATCCTCAAACTTAGGTCAAAAAAGCCATTTAAGCCTTTTCACAGTGAGATCTATGCGATATGGCCGAGAAATGTAATTTTGATGTTAACTCCCAAACCGCTGCGCAGAAGTCAACCAAACTTCACCCAATAGTGTATTGTATCACATACTAGTAGTTACATTTGAAAATTTCGTTCTAGGACATTTGGTTTGAGCGCAATCTTTAAACTTAGGTCAAAAAAGCCATTTAAGCCTTTTCACAGTGAGATCTATGCGATATGGCCGAGAAATGTAATTTTGATGTTAACTCCCAAACCGCTGCGCAGAAGTCAACCAAACTTCACCCAATATTGTATTGTATCACAATCTAGTAGTTACATTTGGAAATTTGGTTCTTGGACATTTGATTTGAGCGCAATCCTCAAACTTAGGTCAAAAAAGCCATTTAAGCCTTTTCACAGTGAGATCTATGCGATATGGCCGAGAAATGTAATTTTGATGTTAACTCCCAAACCGCTGCGCAGAAGTCAACCAAACTTCACCCATTAGTGTATTGTATCACAATCTAGTAGTTACATGTGGAAATTTGGTTCTAGGACATTTGATTTGAGCGCAATCCTCAAACTTAGGTCAAAAAAGCCATTTAAGCCTTTTCACAGTGAGATCTATGTGATATGGCCGAGAAATGTAATTTTGATGTTAACTCCCAAACCGCTGCGCAGAAGTCAACCAAACTTCACCCAATAGTGTATTGTATCACATTCTAGTAGTTACATTTGAAAATTTCGTTCTAGGACATTTGGTTTGAGCGCAATCTTTAAACTTAGGTCAAAAAAGCCATTTAAGCCTTTTCACAGTGAGATCTATGCGATATGGCCGAGAAATGTAATTTTGATGTTCACTCCCAAACCGCTGCGCAGAAGTCAACCAAACTTCAACCATTAGTGTATTGTATCACAATCTAGTAGTTAAATGTGGAAATTTGGTTCTAGGACATTTGATTTGAGCGCAATCCTCAAACTTAGGTCAAAAAAGCCATTTAAGCCTTTTCACAGTGAGATCTATGCGATATGGCCGAGAAATGTAATTTTGATGTTAACTCCCAAACCGCTGCGCAGAAGTCAACCAAACTTCACCCAATAGTGTATTGTATCACAATCTAGTAGTTACATTTGAAAATTTTGTTCTATGACATTTTGTTTGAACGCAATCATCAAACTTAATTAAAAAAGTCATTTAAGCCTTTTCACAGTGAGATCTATGCGATATGGCCGAGAAATGTAATTTTGATGTTAACTCCCAAACCGCTGCGCAGAAGTCAACCAAACTTCACCCATTAGTGTATTGTATCACAATCTAGTAGTTACATGTGGAAATTTGGTTATTGGACATTTGATTTGAGCGCAATCCTCAAACTTAGGTCAAAAAAGCCATTTAAGCCTTTTCACAGTGAGATCTATGCGATATGGCCGAGAAAAGTAATTTTGATGTTAACTCCCAAACCGCTGCGCAGAAGTCAACCAAACTTCACCCAATAGTGTATTGTATCACATTCTAGTAGTTACATTTTAAAATTTGGTTATAGGACATTTGATTTGAGCGCAATCATTAAACTTAGGTCAAAAAAGCCATTTAAGCCTTTTCACAGTGAGATCTATGCGATATGGCCGAGAAATGTAATTTTGATGTTAACTCCCAAACCGCTGCGCAGAAGTCAACCAAACTTAACCCAATAATGTATTTTATCACAATCTAGTAGTTACATTTGGAAATTTAGTTCTAGGACATTTGATTTGAGCGCAATCTTCAAACTTAATTAAAAAAAGTCATTTAAGCCTTTTCACAGTGAGATCTATGCGATATGGCCGAGAAATGTAATTTTGATGTTCACTCCCAAACCGCTGCGCAGAAGTCAACCAAACTTCACCCAATAGTGTATTGTATCACATTCTAGTAGTTACATTTGAAAATTTCGTTCTAGGACATTTGGTTTGAGCGCAATCTTTAAACTTAGGTCAAAAAAGCCATTTAAGCCTTTTCACAGTGAGATCTATGCGATATGGCCGAGAAATGTAATTTTGATGTTAACTCCCAAACCGCTGCGCAGAAGTCAACCAAACTTCACCCAATAGTGTATTGTATCACAATCTAGTAGTTACATTTGAAAATTTCGTTCTAGGACATTTGGTTTGAGCGCAATCATTAAACTTAATTAAAAAAGTCATTTAAGCCTTTTCGCAGTGAGATCTATGCGATATGGCCGAGAAATATAATTTTGATGTTAACTCCCAAACCGCTGCGCAGAAGTCAACCAAACTTCACCCATTAGTGTATTGTATCACAATCTAGTAATTACATGTGGAAATTTGGTTCTAGGACATTTGATTTGAGCGCAATCCTCAAACTTAGGTCAAAAAAGCCATTTAAGCCTTTTCACAGTGAGATCTATGCGATATGGCCGAGAAATGTAATTTTGATGTTAACTCCCAAACCGCTGCGCAGAAGTCAACCAAACTTCACCCATTAGTGTATTGTATCACAATCTAGTAGTTACATGTGGAAATTTGGTTCTAGGACATTTGATTTGAGCGCAATCCTCAAACTTAGGTCAAAAAAGCCATTTAAGCCTTTTCACAGTGAGATCTATGCGATATGGCCGAGAAATGTAATTTTGATGTTAACTCCCAAACCGCTGCGCAGAAGTCAACCAAACTTCACCCAATAGTGTATTGTATCACATTCTAGTAGTTACATTTGAAAATTTGGTTATAGGACATTTGATTTGAGCGCAATCATTAAACTTAGGTCAAAAAAGCCATTTAAGCCTTTTCACAGTGAGATCTATGCGATATGGCCGAGAAATGTAATTTTGATGTTAACTCCCAAACCGCTGCGCAGAAGTCAACCAAACTTCACCCAATAATGTATTTTATCACAATCTAGTAGTTACATTTGGAAATTTAGTTCTAGGACATTTGATTTGAGCGCAATCTTCAAACTTAATTAAAAAAAGTCATTTAAGCCTTTTCACAGTGAGATCTATGCGATATGGCCGAGAAATGTAATTTTGATGTTCACTCCCAAACCGCTGCGCAGAAGTCAATCAAACTTCACCCAATAGTGTATTGTATCACAATCTAGTAATTACATTTGAAAATTTTGTTCTAGGACATTTTGTTTGAACGCAATCATCAAACTTAATTAAAAAAGTCATTTAAGCCTTTTCACAGTGAGATCTATGCGATATGGCCGAGAAATGTAATTTTGATGTTAACTCCCAAACCGCTGCGCTGAAGACAACCAAACTTCACCCAATAGTGTATTGTATCACAATCTAGTAGTTACATTTGGAAATTTGGTTCTTGGACATTTGATTTGAGCGCAATCCTCAAACTTAGGTCAAAAAAGCCATTTAAGCCTTTTCACAGTGAGATCTCTGCGATATGGCCGAGAAATGTAATTTTGATGTTAACTCCCAAACCGCTGCGCAGAAGTCAACCAAACTTCACCCAATAGTGTATTGTATCACATTCTAGTAGTTACATTTGAAAATTTCGTTCTAGGACATTTGATTTGAGCGTAATCATTAAACTTAGGTCAAAAAAGCCATTTAAGCCTTTTCACAGTGAGATCTATGCGATATGGCCGAGAAATGTAATTTTGATGTTAACTCCCAAACCGCTGCGCAGAAGTCAACCAAACTTCACCCAATAGTGTATTGTATCACAATCTAGTAGTTACATTTGAAAATTTTGTTCTAGGAAATTTTGTTTGAGCGCAATCATCAAACTTAATTAAAAAAGTCATTTAAGCCTTTTCACAGTGAGATCTATGCGATATGGCCGAGAAATGTAATTTTGATGTTAACTCCCAAACCGCTGCGCAGAAGTCAACCAAACTTCACCCATTAGTGTATTGTATCACAATCTAGTAGTTACATGTGAAAATTTGGTTCTAGGACATTTGATTTGAGCGCAATCCTCAAACTTAGGTCAAAAAAGCCATTTAAGCCTTTTCACAGTAAGATCTATGCGATATGGCCGAGAAATGTAATTTTGATGTTAACTCCCAAACCGCTGCGCAGAAGTCAACCAAACTTCACCCAATAGTGTATTGTATCACATTCTAGTAGTTACATTTGAAAATTTCGTTCTAGGACATTTGGTTTGAGCGCAATCATTAAACTTAGGTCAAAAAAGCCATTTAAGCCTTTTCACAGTGAGATCTATTCGATATGGCCGAGAAATGTAATTATGATGTTAACTCCCAAACCGCTGCGCAGAAGTCAACTAAACTTCACCCAATAGTGTATTGTATCACATTCTAGTAGTTACATTTGAAAATTTCGTTCTAGGACATTTGGTTTGAGCGCAATCATTAAACTTAATTAAAAAAGTCATTTAAGCCTTTTCACAGTTAGATCTATGCGATATGGCCGAGAAATGTAATTTTGATGTTAACTCCCAAACCGCTGCGCAGAAGTCAACCAAACTTCACCCATTAGTGTATTGTATCACAATCTAGTAGTTACATGTGAAAATTTGGTTCTAGGACATTTGATTTGAGCGCAATCCTCAAACTTAGGTCAAAAAAGCCATTTAAGCCTTTTCACAGTGAGATCTATGCGATGTGGCCGAGAAATGTAATTTTGATGTTAACTCCCAAACCGCTGCGCAGAAGTCAACCAAACTTCACCCAATAGTGTATTGTATCACATTCTAGTAGTTACATTTGAAAATTTCGTTCTAGGACATTTGGTTTGAGCGCAATCATTAAACTTAATTAAAAAAGTCATTTAAGCCTTTTCACAGTGAGATCTATGCGATATGGCCGAGAAATGTAATTTTGATGTTCACTCCCAAACCGCTGCGCAGAAGTCAATCAAACTTCACCCAATAGTGTATTGCAGGGGTTTTCAACCCAGTCCTCAAGGCACACTGTGGGTCCTGGTTTTTGTTCCAGCCGATCCAGCAGAGACAGTTGAACCAATGAGGCTTCTGCTAAAACAAGCCACACCTGACTGCAATCAACTGATTGCACTTGTAAAACACCAGATTGGGGAAAAAGTGTTGTCATCTTGTTTGGTAAGAATGAAATCCTGCACCCACAGTGTGCCTTAGTGGAATAGGTTGGGGACCCCTGGTGTATTGTATCACAATCTAGTAGTTACATTTGAAAATTTTGTTCTAGGACATTTTGTTTGAACGCAATCATCAAACTTAATTAAAAAAGTCATTTAAGCCTTTTCACAGTGAGATCTATGCGATATGGCCGAGAAATGTAATTTTGATGTTAACTCCCAAACCGCTGCGCAGAAGTCAACCAAACTTCACCCATTAGTGTATTGTATCACAATCTAGTAATTACATGTGAAAATTTGGTTCTAGGACATTTGATTTGAGCGCAATCCTCAAACTTAGGTCAAAAAAGCCATTTAAGCCTTTTCACAGTGAGATCTATGCGATATGGCCGAGAAATGTAATTTTGATGTTAACTCCCAAACCGCTGCGCAGAAGTCAACCAAACTTCACCCAATAGTGTATTGTATCACATTCTAGTAGTTACATTTGAAAATTTCGTTCTAGGACATTTGATTTGAGCGCAATCATTAAACTTAGGTCAAAAAAGCCATTTAAGCCTTTTCACAGTGAGATCTATGCGATATGGCCGAGAAATGTAATTTTGATGTTAACTCCCAAACCGCTGCGCAGAAGTCAACCAAACTTCACCCAATAGTGTATTGTATCACAATCTAGTAGTTACATTTGAAAATTTTGTTCTAGGACATTTTGTTTGAGCGCAATCCTCAAACTTCGGTCAAAAAAGCCATTTAAGCCTTTTCACAGTGAGATCTATGCGATATGGCCGAGAAATGTAATTTTGATGTTAACTCCCAAACCGCTGCGCAGAAGTCAACCAAACTTCACCCAATAGTGTATTGTATCACAATCTAGTAGTTACATTTGAAAATTTTGTTCTATGACATTTTGTTTGAACGCAATCATCAAACTTAATTAAAAAAGTCATTTAAGCCTTTTCACAGTGAGATCTATGCGATATGGCCGAGAAATGTAATTTTGATGTTAACTCCCAAACCGCTGCGCAGAAGTCAACCAAACTTCACCCATTAGTGTATTGTATCACAATCTAGTAGTTACATGTGGAAATTTGGTTATTGGACATTTGATTTGAGCGCAATCCTCAAACTTAGGTCAAAAAAGCCATTTAAGCCTTTTCACAGTGATATCTATGCGATATGGCCGAGAAATGTAATTTTGATGTTAACTCCCAAACCGCTGCGCAGAAGTCAACCAAACTTCACCCATTAGTGTATTGTATCACAATCTAGTAGTTACATGTGAAAATTTGGTTCTAGGACATTTGATTTGAGCGCAATCCTCAAACTTAGGTCAAAAAAGCCATTTAAGCCTTTTCACAGTGAGATCTATGCGATATGGCCGAGAAATGTAATTTTGATGTTAACTCCCAAACCGCTGCGCAGAAGTCAACCAAACTTCACCCAATAGTGTATTGTATCACATTCTAGTAGTTACATTTGAAAATTTCGTTCTAGGACATTTGATTTGAGCGCAATCATTAAACTTAGGTCAAAAAAGCCATTTAAGCCTTTTCACAGTGAGATCTATGCGATATGGCCGAGAAATGTAATTTTGATGTTAACTCCCAAACCGCTGCGCAGAAGTCAACCAAACTTCACCCAATAGTGTATTGTATCACAATCTAGTAGTTACATTTGAAAATTTTGTTCTAGGACATTTTGTTTGAGCGCAATCCTCAAACTTCGGTCAAAAAAGCCATTTAAGCCTTTTCACAGTGAGATCTATGCGATATGGCCGAGAAATGTAATTTTGATGTTAACTCCCAAACCGCTGCGCAGAAGTCAACCAAACTTCACCCAATAGTGTATTGTATCACAATCTAGTAGTTACATTTGAAAATTTTGTTCTATGACATTTTGTTTGAACGCAATCATCAAACTTAATTAAAAAAGTCATTTAAGCCTTTTCACAGTGAGATCTATGCGATATGGCCGAGAAATGTAATTTTGATGTTAACTCCCAAACCGCTGCGCAGAAGTCAACCAAACTTCACCCATTAGTGTATTGTATCACAATCTAGTAGTTACATGTGGAAATTTGGTTATTGGACATTTGATTTGAGCGCAATCCTCAAACTTAGGTCAAAAAAGCCATTTAAGCCTTTTCACAGTGATATCTATGCGATATGGCCGAGAAATGTAATTTTGATGTTAACTCCCAAACCGCTGCGCAGAAGTCAACCAAACTTCACCCATTAGTGTATTGTATCACAATCTAGTAGTTACATGTGAAAATTTGGTTCTAGGACATTTGATTTGAGCGCAATCCTCAAACTTAGGTCAAAAAAGCCATTTAAGCCTTTTCACAGTGAGATCTATGCGATATGGCCGAGAAATGTAATTTTGATGTTAACTCCCAAACCACTGCGCAGAAGTCAACCAAACTTCACCCAATAGTGTATTGTATCACATTCTAGTAGTTACATTTGAAAATTTCGTTCTAGGACATTTGGTTTGAGCACAATTATTAAACTTAGGTCAAAAAAGCCATTTAAGCCTTTTCACAGTGAGATCTATTCGATATGGCCGAGAAATGTAATTTTGATGTTAACTCCCAAACCGCTGCGCAGAAGTCAACTAAACTTCACCCAATAGTGTATTGTATCACATTCTAGTAGTTACATTTGAAAATTTCGTTCTAGGACATTTGGTTTGAGCGCAATCATTAAACTTAATTAAAAAAGTCATTTAAGCCTTTTCACAGTTAGATCTATGCGATATGGCCGAGAAATGTAATTTTGATGTTAACTCCCAAACCGCTGCGCAGAAGTCAACCAAACTTCACCCAATAGTGTATTGTATCACATTCTAGTAGTTACATTTGAAAATTTCGTTCTAGGACATTTGGTTTGAGAGCAATCATTAAACTTAATTAAAAAAGTCATTTAAGCCTTTTCACAGTGAGATCTATGCGATATGGCCGAGAAATGTAATTTTGATGTTCACTCCCAAACCGCTGCGCAGAAGTCAATCAAACTTCACCCAATAGTGTATTGTATCACAATCTAGTAGTTACATTTGAAAATTTTGTTCTAGGACATTTTGTTTGAACGCAATCATCAAACTTAATTAAAAAAGCCATTTAAGCCTTTTCACAGTGAGATCTATGCGATATGGCCGAGAAATGTAATTTTGATGTTAACTCCCAAACCGCTGCGCTGAAGACAACCAAACTTCACCCAATAGTGTATTGTATCACAATCTAGTAGTTACATTTGGAAATTTGGTTCTTGGACATTTGATTTGAGCGCAATCCTCAAACGTAGGTCAAAAAAGCCATTTAAGCCTTTTCACAGTGAGATCTCTGCGATATGGCCGAGAAATGTAATTTTGATGTTAACTCCCAAACCGCTGCGCAGAAGTCAACCAAACTTCACCCAATAGTGTATTGTATCACATTCTAGTAGTTACATTTGAAAATTTCGTTCTAGGACATTTGATTTGAGCGCAATCATTAAACTTAGGTCAAAAAAGCCATTTAAGCCTTTTCACAGTGAGATCTATGCGATATGGCCGAGAAATGTAATTTTGATGTTAACTCCCAAACCGCTGCGCAGAAGTCAACCAAACTTCACCCAATAGTGTATTGTATCACAATCTAGTAGTTACATTTGAAAATTTTGTTCTAGGAAATTTTGTTTGAGCGCAATCATCAAACTTAATTAAAAAAGTCATTTAAGCCTTTTCACAGTGAGATCTATGCGATATGGCCGAGAAATGTAATTTTGATGTTAACTCCCAAACCGCTGCGCAGAAGTCAACCAAACTTCACCCATTAGTGTATTGTATCACAATCTAGTAGTTACATGTGAAAATTTGGTTCTAGGACATTTGATTTGAGCGCAATCCTCAAACTTAGGTCAAAAAAGCCATTTAAGCCTTTTCACAGTGAGATCTATGCGATATGGCCGAGAAATGTAATTTTGATGTTAACTCCCAAACCGCTGCGCAGAAGTCAACCAAACTTCACCCAATAGTGTATTGTATCACATTCTAGTAGTTACATTTGAAAATTTCGTTCTAGGACATTTAGTTTGAGCGCAATCATTAAACTTAGGTCAAAAAAGCCATTTAAGCCTTTTCACAGTGAGATCTATTCGATATGGCCGAGAAATGTAATTTTGATGTTAACTCCCAAACCGCTGCGCAGAAGTCAACTAAACCACCCAATAGTGTATTGTATCACATTCTAGTAGTTACATTTGAAAATTTCGTTCTAGGACTTTTGGTTTGAGCGCAATCATTAAACTTAATTAAAAAAGTCATTTAAGCCTTTTCACAGTTAGATCTATGCGATATGGCCGAGAAATGTAATTTTGATGTTAACTCCCAAACCGCTGCGCAGAAGTCAACCAAACTTCACCCATTAGTGTATTGTATCACAATCTAGTAATTACATGTGGAAATTTGGTTCTAGGACATTTGATTTGAGCGCAATCCTCAAACTTAGGTCAAAAAAGCCATTTAAGCCTTTTCACAGTGAGATCTATGCGATATGGCCGAGAAATGTAATTTTGATGTTAACTCCCAAACCGCTGCGCAGAAGTCAACCAAACTTCACCCAATAGTGTATTGTATCACAATCTAGTAGTTACATTTGAAAATTTTGTTCTATGACATTTTGTTTGAACGCAATCATCAAACTTAATTAAAAAAGTCATTTAAGCCTTTTCACAGTGAGATCTATGCGATATGGCCGAGAAATGTAATTTTGATGTTAACTCCCAAACCGCTGCGCAGAAGTCAACCAAACTTCACCCATTAGTGTATTGTATCACAATCTAGTAGTTACATGTGGAAATTTGGTTATTGGACATTTGATTTGAGCGCAATCCTCAAACTTAGGTCAAAAAAGCCATTTAAGCCTTTTCACAGTGATATCTATGCGATATGGCCGAGAAATGTAATTTTCATGTTAACTCCCAAACCGCTGCGCAGAAGTCAACCAAACTTCACCCATTAGTGTATTGTATCACAATCTAGTAGTTACATGTGAAAATTTGGTTCTAGGAAATTTGATTTGAGCGCAATCCTCAAACTTAGGTCAAAAAAGCCATTTAAGCCTTTTCACAGTGATATCTATGCGATATGGCAGAGAAATGTAATTTTGATGTTAACTCCCAAACCGCTCCGCAGAAGTCAACCAAACTTCACCCAATAGTGTATTTTATCACAATCTAGTAGTTACATTTGGAAATTTAGTTCTAGGACATTTGATTTGAGCGCAATCTTCAAACTTAATTAAAAAAAGTCATTTAAGCCTTTTCACAGTGAGATCTATGCGATATGGCCGAGAAATGTAATTTTGATGTTCACTCCCAAACCGCTGCGCAGAAGTCAACCAAACTTCAAACATTAGTGTATTGTATCACAATCTAGTAGTTACATGTGGAAATTTGGTTCTAGGACATTTGATTTGAGCGCAATCCTCAAACTTAGGTCAAAAAAGCCATTTAAGCCTTTTCACAGTGAGATCTATGCGAAATGGCCGAGAAATGTAATTTTGATGTTAACTCCCAAACCGCTGCGCAGAAGTCAACCAAACTTCACCCAATAGTGTATTGTATCACAATCTAGTAGTTACATTTGAAAATTTTGTTCTAGGACATTTTGTTTGAGCGCTATCATCAAACTTAATTAAAAAAGTCATTTAAGCCTTTTCACAGTGAGATCTATGCGATATGGCCGAGAAATGTAATTTTGATGTTAACTCCCAAACCGCTGCGCAGAAGTCAACCAAACTTCACCCATTAGTGTATTGTATCACAATCTAGTAGTTACATGTGGAAATTTGGTTCTAGGACATTTGATTTGAGCGCAATCCTCAAACTTAGGTCAAAAAAGCCATTTAAGCCTTTTCACAGTGAGATCTATGCAATATGGCCGAGAAATGTAATTTTGATGTTAACTCCCAAACCGCTGCGCAGAAGTCAACCAAACTTCACCCAATAGTGTATTGTATCACATACTAGTAGTTACATTTGAAAATTTCGTTCTAGGACATTTGGTTTGAGCGCAATCTTTAAACTTAGGTCAAAAAAGCCATTTAAGCCTTTTCACAGTGAGATCTATGCGATATGGCCGAGAAATGTAATTTTGATGTTAACTCCCAAACCGCTGCGCAGAAGTCAACCAAACTTCACCCAATATTGTATTGTATCACAATCTAGTAGTTACATTTGGAAATTTGGTTCTTGGACATTTGATTTGAGCGCAATCCTCAAACTTAGGTCAAAAAAGCCATTTAAGCCTTTTCACAGTGAGATCTATGCGATATGGCCGAGAAATGTAATTTTGATGTTAACTCCCAAACCGCTGCGCAGAAGTCAACCAAACTTCACCCAATAGTGTATTTTATCACAATCTAGTAGTTACATTTGAAAATTTAGTTCTAGGACATTTGATTTGAGCGCAATCTTCAAACTTAATTAAAAAAAGTCATTTAAGCCTTTTCACAGTGAGATCTATGCGATATGGCCGAGAAATGTAATTTTGATGTTCACTCCCAAACCGCTGCGCAGAAGTCAACCAAACTTCAACCATTAGTGTATTGTATCACAATCTAGTAGTTACATGTGGAAATTTGGTTCTAGGACATTTGATTTGAGCGCAATCCTCAAACTTAGGTCAAAAAAGCCATTTAAGCCTTTTCACAGTGAGATCTATGCGATATGGCCGAGAAATGTAATTTTGATGTTAACTCCCAAACCGCTGCGCAGAAGTCAACCAAACTTCACCCAATAGTGTATTGTATCACAATCTAGTAGTTACATTTGAAAATTTTGTTCTAGGACATTTTGTTTGAGCGCAATCATCAAACTTAATTAAAAAAGTCATTTAAGCCTTTTCACAGTGAGATCTATGCGATATGGCCGAGAAATGTAATTTTGATGTTAACTCCCAAACCGCTGCGCAGAAGTCAACCAAACTTCACCCATTAGTGTATTGTATCACAATCTAGTAGTTACATGTGGAAATTTGGTTCTAGGACATTTGATTTGAGCGCAATCCTCAAACTTAGTTCAAAAAAGCCATTTAAGCCTTTTCACAGTGAGATCTATGCGATATGGCCGAGAAATGTAATTTTGATGTTAACTCCCAAACAGCTGCGCAGAAGTCAACCAAACTTCACCCAATAGTGTATTGTATCACATTCTAGTAGTTACATTTGAAAATTTTGTTCTAGGACATTTGGTTTGAGCGCAATCATTAAACTTAGGTCAAAAAAGCCATTTAAGCCTTTTCACAGTGAGATCTATGCGATATGGCCGAGAAATGTAATTTTGATGTTAACTCCCAAACCGCTGCGCAGAAGTCAACTAAACTTCACCCAATAGTGTATTGTATCACATTCTAGTAGTTACATTTGAAAATTTTGTTCTAGGACATTTGGTTTGAGCGCAATCATTAAACTTAATTAAAAAAGTCATTTAAGCCTTTTCACAGTGAGATCTATGCGATATGGCCGAGAAATGTAATTTTGATGTTAACTCCCAAACCGCTGCGCAGAAGTCAACCAAACTTCACCCATTAGTGTATTGTATCACAATCTAGTAATTACATGTGAAAATTTGGTTCTAGGACATTTGATTTGAGCGCAATCCTCAAACTTAGGTCAAAAAAGCCATTTAAGCCTTTTCACAGTGAGATCTATGCGATATGGCCGAGAAATGTAATTTTGATGTTAACTCCCAAACCGCTGCGCAGAAGTCAACCAAACTTCACCCAATAGTGTATTGTATCACAATCTAGTAGTTACATTTGAAAATTTTGTTCTATGACATTTTGTTTGAACGCAATCATCAAACTTATTTAAAAAAGTCATTTAAGCCTTTTCACAGTGAGATCTATGCGATATGGCCGAGAAATGTAATTTTGATGTTAACTCCCAAACCGCTGCGCAGAAGTCAACCAAACTTCACCCATTAGTGTATTGTATCACAATCTAGTAGTTACATGTGGAAATTTGGTTCTAGGACATTTGATTTGAGCGCAATCCTCAAACTTAGGTCAAAAAAGCCATTTAAGCCTTTTCACAGTGAGATCTATGCGATATGGCCGAGAAATGTAATTTTGATGTTAACTCCCAAACCGCTGCGCAGAAGTCAACTAAACCACCCAATAGTGTATTGTATCACATTCTAGTAGTTACATTTGAAAATTTCGTTCTAGGACTTTTGGTTTGAGCGCAATCATTAAACTTAATTAAAAAAGTCATTTAAGCCTTTTCACAGTTAGATCTATGCGATATGGCCGAGAAATGTAATTTTGATGTTAACTCCCAAACCGCTGCGCAGAAGTCAACCAAACTTCACCCATTAGTGTATTGTATCACAATCTAGTAATTACATGTGGAAATTTGGTTCTAGGACATTTGATTTGAGCGCAATCCTCAAACTTAGGTCAAAAAAGCCATTTAAGCCTTTTCACAGTGAGATCTATGCGATATGGCCGAGAAATGTAATTTTGATGTTAACTCCCAAACCGCTGCGCAGAAGTCAACCAAACTTCACCCAATAGTGTATTGTATCACAATCTAGTAGTTACATTTGAAAATTTTGTTCTATGACATTTTGTTTGAACGCAATCATCAAACTTAATTAAAAAAGTCATTTAAGCCTTTTCACAGTGAGATCTATGCGATATGGCCGAGAAATGTAATTTTGATGTTAACTCCCAAACCGCTGCGCAGAAGTCAACCAAACTTCACCCATTAGTGTATTGTATCACAATCTAGTAGTTACATGTGGAAATTTGGTTATTGGACATTTGATTTGAGCGCAATCCTCAAACTTAGGTCAAAAAAGCCATTTAAGCCTTTTCACAGTGATATCTATGCGATATGGCCGAGAAATGTAATTTTCATGTTAACTCCCAAACCGCTGCGCAGAAGTCAACCAAACTTCACCCATTAGTGTATTGTATCACAATCTAGTAGTTACATGTGAAAATTTGGTTCTAGGAAATTTGATTTGAGCGCAATCCTCAAACTTAGGTCAAAAAAGCCATTTAAGCCTTTTCACAGTGATATCTATGCGATATGGCAGAGAAATGTAATTTTGATGTTAACTCCCAAACCGCTCCGCAGAAGTCAACCAAACTTCACCCAATAGTGTATTTTATCACAATCTAGTAGTTACATTTGGAAATTTAGTTCTAGGACATTTGATTTGAGCGCAATCTTCAAACTTAATTAAAAAAAGTCATTTAAGCCTTTTCACAGTGAGATCTATGCGATATGGCCGAGAAATGTAATTTTGATGTTCACTCCCAAACCGCTGCGCAGAAGTCAACCAAACTTCAAACATTAGTGTATTGTATCACAATCTAGTAGTTACATGTGGAAATTTGGTTCTAGGACATTTGATTTGAGCGCAATCCTCAAACTTAGGTCAAAAAAGCCATTTAAGCCTTTTCACAGTGAGATCTATGCGAAATGGCCGAGAAATGTAATTTTGATGTTAACTCCCAAACCGCTGCGCAGAAGTCAACCAAACTTCACCCAATAGTGTATTGTATCACAATCTAGTAGTTACATTTGAAAATTTTGTTCTAGGACATTTTGTTTGAGCGCTATCATCAAACTTAATTAAAAAAGTCATTTAAGCCTTTTCACAGTGAGATCTATGCGATATGGCCGAGAAATGTAATTTTGATGTTAACTCCCAAACCGCTGCGCAGAAGTCAACCAAACTTCACCCATTAGTGTATTGTATCACAATCTAGTAGTTACATGTGGAAATTTGGTTCTAGGACATTTGATTTGAGCGCAATCCTCAAACTTAGGTCAAAAAAGCCATTTAAGCCTTTTCACAGTGAGATCTATGCGATATGGCCGAGAAATGTAATTTTGATGTTAACTCCCAAACCGCTGCGCAGAAGTCAACCAAACTTCACCCAATAGTGTATTGTATCACATACTAGTAGTTACATTTGAAAATTTCGTTCTAGGACATTTGGTTTGAGCGCAATCTTTAAACTTAGGTCAAAAAAGCCATTTAAGCCTTTTCACAGTGAGATCTATGCGATATGGCCGAGAAATGTAATTTTGATGTTAACTCCCAAACCGCTGCGCAGAAGTCAACCAAACTTCACCCAATAGTGTATTTTATCACAATCTAGTAGTTACATTTGAAAATTTAGTTCTAGGACATTTGATTTGAGCGCAATCTTCAAACTTAATTAAAAAAAGTCATTTAAGCCTTTTCACAGTGAGATCTATGCGATATGGCCGAGAAATGTAATTTTGATGTTCACTCCCAAACCGCTGCGCAGAAGTCAACCAAACTTCAACCATTAGTGTATTGTATCACAATCTAGTAGTTACATGTGGAAATTTGGTTCTAGGACATTTGATTTGAGCGCAATCCTCAAACTTAGGTCAAAAAAGCCATTTAAGCCTTTTCACAGTGAGATCTATGCGATATGGCCGAGAAATGTAATTTTGATGTTAACTCCCAAACCGCTGCGCAGAAGTCAACCAAACTTCACCCAATAGTGTATTGTATCACAATCTAGTAGTTACATTTGAAAATTTTGTTCTAGGACATTTTGTTTGAGCGCAATCATCAAACTTAATTAAAAAAGTCATTTAAGCCTTTTCACAGTGAGATCTATGCGATATGGCCGAGAAATGTAATTTTGATGTTAACTCCCAAACCGCTGCGCAGAAGTCAACCAAACTTCACCCATTAGTGTATTGTATCACAATCTAGTAGTTACATGTGGAAATTTGGTTCTAGGACATTTGATTTGAGCGCAATCCTCAAACTTAGGTCAAAAAAGCCATTTAAGCCTTTTCACAGTGAGATCTATGCGATATGGCCGAGAAATGTAATTTTGATGTTAACTCCCAAACAGCTGCGCAGAAGTCAACCAAACTTCACCCAATAGTGTATTGTATCACATTCTAGTAGTTACATTTGAAAATTTTGTTCTAGGACATTTGGTTTGAGCGCAATCATTAAACTTAGGTCAAAAAAGCCATTTAAGCCTTTTCACAGTGAGATCTATGCGATATGGCCGAGAAATGTAATTTTGATGTTAACTCCCAAACCGCTGCGCAGAAGTCAACCAAACTTCACCCAATAGTGTATTGTATCACAATCTAGTAGTTACATCTGAAAATTTTGTTCTATGACATTTTGTTTGAACGCAATCATCAAACTTATTTAAAAAAGTCATTTAAGCCTTTTCACAGTGAGATCTATGCGATATGGCCGAGAAATGTAATTTTGATGTTAACTCCCAAACCGCTGCGCAGAAGTCAACCAAACTTCACCCATTAGTGTATTGTATCACAATCTAGTAGTTACATGTGGAAATTTGGTTCTAGGACATTTGATTTGAGCGCAATCCTCAAACTTAGGTCAAAAAAGCCATTTAAGCCTTTTCACAGTGAGATCTATGCGATATGGCCGAGAAATGTAATTTTGATGTTAACTCCCAAACCGCTGCGCAGAAGTCAACCAAACTTCACCCATTAGTGTATTGTATCACAATCTAGTAGTTACATGTGGAAATTTGGTTCTAGGACATTTGATTTGAGCGCAATCCTCAAACTTAGGTCAAAAAAGCCATTTAAGCCTTTTCACAGTGAGATCTATGCGATATGGCCGAGAAATGTAATTTTGATGTTAACTCCCAAACCGCTGCGCAGAAGTCAACCAAACTTCACCCAATAGTGTATTGTATCACATTCTAGTAGTTACATTTGAAAATTTCGTTCTAGGACATTTGGTTTGAGCGCAATCATTAAACTTAGGTCAAAAAAGCCATTTAAGCCTTTTCACAGTGAGATCTATGCGATATGGCCGAGAAATGTAATTTTGATGTTAACTCCCAAACCGCTGCGCAGAAGTCAACCAAACTTCACCCAATAGTGTATTGTATCACAATCTAGTAGTTACATTTGAAAATTTTGTTCTATGACATTTTGTTTGAACGCAATCATCAAACTTATTTAAAAAAGTCATTTAAGCCTTTTCACAGTGAGATCTATGCGATATGGCCGAGAAATGTAATTTTGATGTTAACTCCCAAACCGCTGCGCAGAAGTCAACCAAACTTCACCCAATAGTGTATTGTATCACAATCTAGTAGTTACATTTGAAAATTTTGTTCTATGACATTTTGTTTGAACGCAATCATCAAACTTATTTAAAAAAGTCATTTAAGCCTTTTCACAGTGAGATCTATGCGATATGGCCGAGAAATGTAATTTTGATGTTAACTCCCAAACCGCTGCGCAGAAGTCAACCAAACTTCACCCATTAGTGTATTGTATCACAATCTAGTAGTTACATGTGGAAATTTGGTTCTAGGACATTTGATTTGAGCGCAATCCTCAAACTTAGGTCAAAAAAGCCATTTAAGCCTTTTCACAGTGAGATCTATGCGATATGGCCGAGAAATGTAATTTTGATGTTAACTCCCAAACCGCTGCGCAGAAGTCAACCAAACTTCACCCATTAGTGTATTGTATCACAATCTAGTAGTTACATGTGGAAATTTGGTTCTAGGACATTTGATTTGAGCGCAATCCTCAAACTTAGGTCAAAAAAGCCATTTAAGCCTTTTCACAGTGAGATCTATGCGATATGGCCGAGAAATGTAATTTTGATGTTAACTCCCAAACCGCTGCGCAGAAGTCAACTAAACCACCCAATAGTGTATTGTATCACATTCTAGTAGTTACATTTGAAAATTTCGTTCTAGGACTTTTGGTTTGAGCGCAATCATTAAACTTAATTAAAAAAGTCATTTAAGCCTTTTCACAGTTAGATCTATGCGATATGGCCGAGAAATGTAATTTTGATGTTAACTCCCAAACCGCTGCGCAGAAGTCAACCAAACTTCACCCAATAGTGTATTGTATCACAATCTAGTAGTTACATTTGAAAATTTTGTTCTATGACATTTTGTTTGAACGCAATCATCAAACTTATTTAAAAAAGTCATTTAAGCCTTTTCACAGTGAGATCTATGCGATATGGCCGAGAAATGTAATTTTGATGTTAACTCCCAAACCGCTGCGCAGAAGTCAACCAAACTTCACCCAATAGTGTATTGTATCACAATCTAGTAGTTACATTTGAAAATTTTGTTCTATGACATTTTGTTTGAACGCAATCATCAAACTTATTTAAAAAAGTCATTTAAGCCTTTTCACAGTGAGATCTATGCGATATGGCCGAGAAATGTAATTTTGATGTTAACTCCCAAACCGCTGCGCAGAAGTCAACCAAACTTCACCCATTAGTGTATTGTATCACAATCTAGTAGTTACATGTGGAAATTTGGTTCTAGGACATTTGATTTGAGCGCAATCCTCAAACTTAGGTCAAAAAAGCCATTTAAGCCTTTTCACAGTGAGATCTATGCGATATGGCCGAGAAATGTAATTTTGATGTTAACTCCCAAACCGCTGCGCAGAAGTCAACCAAACTTCACCCATTAGTGTATTGTATCACAATCTAGTAGTTACATGTGGAAATTTGGTTCTAGGACATTTGATTTGAGCGCAATCCTCAAACTTAGGTCAAAAAAGCCATTTAAGCCTTTTCACAGTGAGATCTATGCGATATGGCCGAGAAATGTAATTTTGATGTTAACTCCCAAACCGCTGCGCAGAAGTCAACTAAACCACCCAATAGTGTATTGTATCACATTCTAGTAGTTACATTTGAAAATTTCGTTCTAGGACTTTTGGTTTGAGCGCAATCATTAAACTTAATTAAAAAAGTCATTTAAGCCTTTTCACAGTTAGATCTATGCGATATGGCCGAGAAATGTAATTTTGATGTTAACTCCCAAACCGCTGCGCAGAAGTCAACCAAACTTCACCCATTAGTGTATTGTATCACAATCTAGTAATTACATGTGGAAATTTGGTTCTAGGACATTTGATTTGAGCGCAATCCTCAAACTTAGGTCAAAAAAGCCATTTAAGCCTTTTCACAGTGAGATCTATGCGATATGGCCGAGAAATGTAATTTTGATGTTAACTCCCAAACCGCTGCGCAGAAGTCAACCAAACTTCACCCAATAGTGTATTGTATCACAATCTAGTAGTTACATTTGAAAATTTTGTTCTATGACATTTTGTTTGAACGCAATCATCAAACTTAATTAAAAAAGTCATTTAAGCCTTTTCACAGTGAGATCTATGCGATATGGCCGAGAAATGTAATTTTGATGTTAACTCCCAAACCGCTGCGCAGAAGTCAACCAAACTTCACCCATTAGTGTATTGTATCACAATCTAGTAGTTACATGTGGAAATTTGGTTATTGGACATTTGATTTGAGCGCAATCCTCAAACTTAGGTCAAAAAAGCCATTTAAGCCTTTTCACAGTGATATCTATGCGATATGGCCGAGAAATGTAATTTTCATGTTAACTCCCAAACCGCTGCGCAGAAGTCAACCAAACTTCACCCATTAGTGTATTGTATCACAATCTAGTAGTTACATGTGAAAATTTGGTTCTAGGAAATTTGATTTGAGCGCAATCCTCAAACTTAGGTCAAAAAAGCCATTTAAGCCTTTTCACAGTGATATCTATGCGATATGGCAGAGAAATGTAATTTTGATGTTAACTCCCAAACCGCTCCGCAGAAGTCAACCAAACTTCACCCAATAGTGTATTTTATCACAATCTAGTAGTTACATTTGGAAATTTAGTTCTAGGACATTTGATTTGAGCGCAATCTTCAAACTTAATTAAAAAAAGTCATTTAAGCCTTTTCACAGTGAGATCTATGCGATATGGCCGAGAAATGTAATTTTGATGTTCACTCCCAAACCGCTGCGCAGAAGTCAACCAAACTTCAAACATTAGTGTATTGTATCACAATCTAGTAGTTACATGTGGAAATTTGGTTCTAGGACATTTGATTTGAGCGCAATCCTCAAACTTAGGTCAAAAAAGCCATTTAAGCCTTTTCACAGTGAGATCTATGCGAAATGGCCGAGAAATGTAATTTTGATGTTAACTCCCAAACCGCTGCGCAGAAGTCAACCAAACTTCACCCAATAGTGTATTGTATCACAATCTAGTAGTTACATTTGAAAATTTTGTTCTAGGACATTTTGTTTGAGCGCTATCATCAAACTTAATTAAAAAAGTCATTTAAGCCTTTTCACAGTGAGATCTATGCGATATGGCCGAGAAATGTAATTTTGATGTTAACTCCCAAACCGCTGCGCAGAAGTCAACCAAACTTCACCCATTAGTGTATTGTATCACAATCTAGTAGTTACATGTGGAAATTTGGTTCTAGGACATTTGATTTGAGCGCAATCCTCAAACTTAGGTCAAAAAAGCCATTTAAGCCTTTTCACAGTGAGATCTATGCGATATGGCCGAGAAATGTAATTTTGATGTTAACTCCCAAACCGCTGCGCAGAAGTCAACCAAACTTCACCCAATAGTGTATTGTATCACATACTAGTAGTTACATTTGAAAATTTCGTTCTAGGACATTTGGTTTGAGCGCAATCTTTAAACTTAGGTCAAAAAAGCCATTTAAGCCTTTTCACAGTGAGATCTATGCGATATGGCCGAGAAATGTAATTTTGATGTTAACTCCCAAACCGCTGCGCAGAAGTCAACCAAACTTCACCCAATAGTGTATTTTATCACAATCTAGTAGTTACATTTGAAAATTTAGTTCTAGGACATTTGATTTGAGCGCAATCTTCAAACTTAATTAAAAAAAGTCATTTAAGCCTTTTCACAGTGAGATCTATGCGATATGGCCGAGAAATGTAATTTTGATGTTCACTCCCAAACCGCTGCGCAGAAGTCAACCAAACTTCAACCATTAGTGTATTGTATCACAATCTAGTAGTTACATGTGGAAATTTGGTTCTAGGACATTTGATTTGAGCGCAATCCTCAAACTTAGGTCAAAAAAGCCATTTAAGCCTTTTCACAGTGAGATCTATGCGATATGGCCGAGAAATGTAATTTTGATGTTAACTCCCAAACCGCTGCGCAGAAGTCAACCAAACTTCACCCAATAGTGTATTGTATCACAATCTAGTAGTTACATTTGAAAATTTTGTTCTAGGACATTTTGTTTGAGCGCAATCATCAAACTTAATTAAAAAAGTCATTTAAGCCTTTTCACAGTGAGATCTATGCGATATGGCCGAGAAATGTAATTTTGATGTTAACTCCCAAACCGCTGCGCAGAAGTCAACCAAACTTCACCCATTAGTGTATTGTATCACAATCTAGTAGTTACATGTGGAAATTTGGTTCTAGGACATTTGATTTGAGCGCAATCCTCAAACTTAGGTCAAAAAAGCCATTTAAGCCTTTTCACAGTGAGATCTATGCGATATGGCCGAGAAATGTAATTTTGATGTTAACTCCCAAACAGCTGCGCAGAAGTCAACCAAACTTCACCCAATAGTGTATTGTATCACATTCTAGTAGTTACATTTGAAAATTTTGTTCTAGGACATTTGGTTTGAGCGCAATCATTAAACTTAGGTCAAAAAAGCCATTTAAGCCTTTTCACAGTGAGATCTATGCGATATGGCCGAGAAATGTAATTTTGATGTTAACTCCCAAACCGCTGCGCAGAAGTCAACCAAACTTCACCCAATAGTGTATTGTATCACAATCTAGTAGTTACATCTGAAAATTTTGTTCTATGACATTTTGTTTGAACGCAATCATCAAACTTATTTAAAAAAGTCATTTAAGCCTTTTCACAGTGAGATCTATGCGATATGGCCGAGAAATGTAATTTTGATGTTAACTCCCAAACCGCTGCGCAGAAGTCAACCAAACTTCACCCATTAGTGTATTGTATCACAATCTAGTAGTTACATGTGGAAATTTGGTTCTAGGACATTTGATTTGAGCGCAATCCTCAAACTTAGGTCAAAAAAGCCATTTAAGCCTTTTCACAGTGAGATCTATGCGATATGGCCGAGAAATGTAATTTTGATGTTAACTCCCAAACCGCTGCGCAGAAGTCAACCAAACTTCACCCATTAGTGTATTGTATCACAATCTAGTAGTTACATGTGGAAATTTGGTTCTAGGACATTTGATTTGAGCGCAATCCTCAAACTTAGGTCAAAAAAGCCATTTAAGCCTTTTCACAGTGAGATCTATGCGATATGGCCGAGAAATGTAATTTTGATGTTAACTCCCAAACCGCTGCGCAGAAGTCAACCAAACTTCACCCAATAGTGTATTGTATCACATTCTAGTAGTTACATTTGAAAATTTCGTTCTAGGACATTTGGTTTGAGCGCAATCATTAAACTTAGGTCAAAAAAGCCATTTAAGCCTTTTCACAGTGAGATCTATGCGATATGGCCGAGAAATGTAATTTTGATGTTAACTCCCAAACCGCTGCGCAGAAGTCAACCAAACTTCACCCATTAGTGTATTGTATCACAATCTAGTAGTTACATGTGGAAATTTGGTTCTAGGACATTTGATTTGAGCGCAATCCTCAAACTTAGGTCAAAAAAGCCATTTAAGCCTTTTCACAGTGAGATCTATGTGATATGGCCGAGAAATGTAATTTTGATGTTAACTCCCAAACCGCTGCGCAGAAGTCAACCAAACTTCACCCAATAGTGTATTGTATCACATTCTAGTAGTTACATTTGAAAATTTCGTTCTAGGACATTTGGTTTGAGCGCAATCTTTAAACTTAGGTCAAAAAAGCCATTTAAGCCTTTTCACAGTGAGATCTATGCGATATGGCCGAGAAATGTAATTTTGATGTTCACTCCCAAACCGCTGCGCAGAAGTCAACCAAACTTCAACCATTAGTGTATTGTATCACAATCTAGTAGTTAAATGTGGAAATTTGGTTCTAGGACATTTGATTTGAGCGCAATCCTCAAACTTAGGTCAAAAAAGCCATTTAAGCCTTTTCACAGTGAGATCTATGCGATATGGCCGAGAAATGTAATTTTGATGTTAACTCCCAAACCGCTGCGCAGAAGTCAACCAAACTTCACCCAATAGTGTATTGTATCACATTCTAGTAGTTACATTTGAAAATTTCGTTCTAGGACATTTGGTTTGAGCGCAATCTTTAAACTTAGGTCAAAAAAGCCATTTAAGCCTTTTCACAGTGAGATCTATGCGATATGGCCGAGAAATGTAATTTTGATGTTAACTCCCAAACCGCTGCGCTGAAGACAACCAAACTTCACCCAATAGTGTATTGTATCACAATCTAGTAGTTACATTTGGAAATTTGGTTCTTGGACATTTGATTTGAGCGCAATCCTCAAACGTAGGTCAAAAAAGCCATTTAAGCCTTTTCACAGTGAGATCTCTGCGATATGGCCGAGAAATGTAATTTTGATGTTAACTCCCAAACCGCTGCGCAGAAATCAACCAAACTTCACCCAATAGTGTATTGTATCACATTCTAGTAGTTACATTTGAAAATTTCGTTCTAGGACATTTGATTTGAGCGCAATCATTAAACTTAGGTCAAAAAAGCCATTTAAGCCTTTTCACAGTGAGATCTATGCGATATGGCCGAGAAATGTAATTTTGATGTTAACTCCCAAACCGCTGCGCAGAAGTCAACCAAACTTCACCCAATAGTGTATTGTATCACAATCTAGTAGTTACATTTGAAAATTTTGTTCTAGGAAATTTTGTTTGAGCGCAATCATCAAACTTAAAAAAGTCATTTAAGCCTTTTCACAGTGAGATCTATGCGATATGGCCGAGAAATGTAATTTTGATGTTAACTCCCAAACCGCTGCGCAGAAGTCAACCAAACTTCACCCATTAGTGTATTGTATCACAATCTAGTAGTTACATGTGAAAATTTGGTTCTAGGACATTTGATTTGAGCGCAATCCTCAAACTTAGGTCAAAAAAGCCATTTAAGCCTTTTCACAGTGAGATCTATGCGATATGGCCGAGAAATGTAATTTTGATGTTAACTCCCAAACCGCTGCGCAGAAGTCAACCAAACTTCACCCAATAGTGTATTGTATCACAATCTAGTAGTTACATTTGAAAATTCCGTTCTAGGACATTTGGTTTGAGCGCAATCATTAAACTTAGGTCAAAAAAGCCATTTAAGCCTTTTCACATTGAGATCTATTCGATATGGCCGAGAAATGTAATTTTGATGTTAACTCCCAAACCGCTGTGCAGAAGTCAACTAAACTTCACCCAATAGTGTATTGTATCACATTCTAGTAGTTACATTTGAAAATTTCGTTCTAGGACATTTGGTTTGAACGCAATCATCAAACTTAATTAAAAAAGTCATTTAAGCCTTTTCACAGTGAGATCTATGCGATATGGCCGAGAAATGTAATTTTGATGTTAACTCCCAAACCGCTGCGCAGAAGTCAACCAAACTTCACCCATTAGTGTATTGTATCACAATCTAGTAGTTACATGTGGAAATTTGGTTATTGGACATTTGATTTGAGCGCAATCCTCAAACTTAGGTCAAAAAAGCCATTTAAGCCTTTTCACAGTGATATCTATGCGATATGGCCGAGAAATGTAATTTTCATGTTAACTCCCAAACCGCTGCGCAGAAGTCAACCAAACTTCACCCATTAGTGTATTGTATCACAATCTAGTAGTTACATGTGAAAATTTGGTTCTAGGACATTTGATTTGAGCGCAATCCTCAAACTTAGGTCAAAAAAGCCATTTAAGCCTTTTCACAGTGAGATCTATGCGATATGGCCGAGAAATGTAATTTTGATGTTAACTCCCAAACCGCTGCGCAGAAGTCAACCAAACTTCACCCAATAGTGTATTGTATCACAATCTAGTAGTTACATTTGAAAATTTTGTTCTATGACATTTTGTTTGAACGCAATCATCAAACTTAATTAAAAAAGTCATTTAAGCCTTTTCACAGTGAGATCTATGCGATATGGCCGAGAAATGTAATTTTGATGTTAACTCCCAAACCGCTGCGCAGAAGTCAACCAAACTTCACCCATTAGTGTATTGTATCACAATCTAGTAGTTACATGTGGAAATTTGGTTATTGGACATTTGATTTGAGCGCAATCCTCAAACTTAGGTCAAAAAAGCCATTTAAGCCTTTTCACAGTGATATCTATGCGATATGGCCGAGAAATGTAATTTTCATGTTAACTCCCAAACCGCTGCGCAGAAGTCAACCAAACTTCACCCATTAGTGTATTGTATCACAATCTAGTAGTTACATGTGAAAATTTGGTTCTAGGAAATTTGATTTGAGCGCAATCCTCAAACTTAGGTCAAAAAAGCCATTTAAGCCTTTTCACAGTGATATCTATGCGATATGGCAGAGAAATGTAATTTTAATGTTAACTCCCAAACCGCTCCGCAGAAGTCAACCAAACTTCACCCAATAGTGTATTTTATCACAATCTAGTAGTTACATTTGGAAATTTAGTTCTAGGACATTTGATTTGAGCGCAATCTTCAAACTTAATTAAAAAAAGTCATTTAAGCCTTTTCACAGTGAGATCTATGCGATATGGCCGAGAAATGTAATTTTGATGTTCACTCCCAAACCGCTGCGCAGAAGTCAACCAAACTTCAAACATTAGTGTATTGTATCACAATCTAGTAGTTACATGTGGAAATTTGGTTCTAGGACATTTGATTTGAGCGCAATCCTCAAACTTAGGTCAAAAAAGCCATTTAAGCCTTTTCACAGTGAGATCTATGCGAAATGGCCGAGAAATGTAATTTTGATGTTAACTCCCAAACCGCTGCGCAGAAGTCAACCAAACTTCACCCAATAGTGTATTGTATCACAATCTAGTAGTTACATTTGAAAATTTTGTTCTAGGACATTTTGTTTGAGCGCTATCATCAAACTTAATTAAAAAAGTCATTTAAGCCTTTTCACAGTGAGATCTATGCGATATGGCCGAGAAATGTAATTTTGATGTTAACTCCCAAACCGCTGCGCAGAAGTCAACCAAACTTCACCCATTAGTGTATTGTATCACAATCTAGTAGTTACATGTGGAAATTTGGTTCTAGGACATTTGATTTGAGCGCAATCCTCAAACTTAGGTCAAAAAAGCCATTTAAGCCTTTTCACAGTGAGATCTATGCGATATGGCCGAGAAATGTAATTTTGATGTTAACTCCCAAACCGCTGCGCAGAAGTCAACCAAACTTCACCCAATAGTGTATTGTATCACATACTAGTAGTTACATTTGAAAATTTCGTTCTAGGACATTTGGTTTGAGCGCAATCTTTAAACTTAGGTCAAAAAAGCCATTTAAGCCTTTTCACAGTGAGATCTATGCGATATGGCCGAGAAATGTAATTTTGATGTTAACTCCCAAACCGCTGCGCAGAAGTCAACCAAACTTCACCCAATAGTGTATTTTATCACAATCTAGTAGTTACATTTGAAAATTTAGTTCTAGGACATTTGATTTGAGCGCAATCTTCAAACTTAATTAAAAAAAGTCATTTAAGCCTTTTCACAGTGAGATCTATGCGATATGGCCGAGAAATGTAATTTTGATGTTCACTCCCAAACCGCTGCGCAGAAGTCAACCAAACTTCAACCATTAGTGTATTGTATCACAATCTAGTAGTTACATGTGGAAATTTGGTTCTAGGACATTTGATTTGAGCGCAATCCTCAAACTTAGGTCAAAAAAGCCATTTAAGCCTTTTCACAGTGAGATCTATGCGATATGGCCGAGAAATGTAATTTTGATGTTAACTCCCAAACCGCTGCGCAGAAGTCAACCAAACTTCACCCAATAGTGTATTGTATCACAATCTAGTAGTTACATTTGAAAATTTTGTTCTAGGACATTTTGTTTGAGCGCAATCATCAAACTTAATTAAAAAAGTCATTTAAGCCTTTTCACAGTGAGATCTATGCGATATGGCCGAGAAATGTAATTTTGATGTTAACTCCCAAACCGCTGCGCAGAAGTCAACCAAACTTCACCCATTAGTGTATTGTATCACAATCTAGTAGTTACATGTGGAAATTTGGTTCTAGGACATTTGATTTGAGCGCAATCCTCAAACTTAGGTCAAAAAAGCCATTTAAGCCTTTTCACAGTGAGATCTATGCGATATGGCCGAGAAATGTAATTTTGATGTTAACTCCCAAACAGCTGCGCAGAAGTCAACCAAACTTCACCCAATAGTGTATTGTATCACATTCTAGTAGTTACATTTGAAAATTTTGTTCTAGGACATTTGGTTTGAGCGCAATCATTAAACTTAGGTCAAAAAAGCCATTTAAGCCTTTTCACAGTGAGATCTATGCGATATGGCCGAGAAATGTAATTTTGATGTTAACTCCCAAACCGCTGCGCAGAAGTCAACTAAACTTCACCCAATAGTGTATTGTATCACATTCTAGTAGTTACATTTGAAAATTTTGTTCTAGGACATTTGGTTTGAGCGCAATCATTAAACTTAATTAAAAAAGTCATTTAAGCCTTTTCACAGTGAGATCTATGCGATATGGCCGAGAAATGTAATTTTGATGTTAACTCCCAAACCGCTGCGCAGAAGTCAACCAAACTTCACCCATTAGTGTATTGTATCACAATCTAGTAATTACATGTGAAAATTTGGTTCTAGGACATTTGATTTGAGCGCAATCCTCAAACTTAGGTCAAAAAAGCCATTTAAGCCTTTTCACAGTGAGATCTATGCGATATGGCCGAGAAATGTAATTTTGATGTTAACTCCCAAACCGCTGCGCAGAAGTCAACCAAACTTCACCCAATAGTGTATTGTATCACAATCTAGTAGTTACATTTGAAAATTTTGTTCTATGACATTTTGTTTGAACGCAATCATCAAACTTATTTAAAAAAGTCATTTAAGCCTTTTCACAGTGAGATCTATGCGATATGGCCGAGAAATGTAATTTTGATGTTAACTCCCAAACCGCTGCGCAGAAGTCAACCAAACTTCACCCATTAGTGTATTGTATCACAATCTAGTAGTTACATGTGGAAATTTGGTTCTAGGACATTTGATTTGAGCGCAATCCTCAAACTTAGGTCAAAAAAGCCATTTAAGCCTTTTCACAGTGAGATCTATGCGATATGGCCGAGAAATGTAATTTTGATGTTAACTCCCAAACCGCTGCGCAGAAGTCAACCAAACTTCACCCATTAGTGTATTGTATCACAATCTAGTAGTTACATGTGGAAATTTGGTTCTAGGACATTTGATTTGAGCGCAATCCTCAAACTTAGGTCAAAAAAGCCATTTAAGCCTTTTCACAGTGAGATCTATGCGATATGGCCGAGAAATGTAATTTTGATGTTAACTCCCAAACCGCTGCGCAGAAGTCAACCAAACTTCACCCAATAGTGTATTGTATCACATTCTAGTAGTTACATTTGAAAATTTCGTTCTAGGACATTTGGTTTGAGCGCAATCATTAAACTTAGGTCAAAAAAGCCATTTAAGCCTTTTCACAGTGAGATCTATGCGATATGGCCGAGAAATGTAATTTTGATGTTAACTCCCAAACCGCTGCGCAGAAGTCAACCAAACTTCACCCAATAGTGTATTGTATCACATTCTAGTAGTTACATTTGAAAATTTCGTTCTAGGACATTTGGTTTGAGCGCAATCTTTAAACTTAGGTCAAAAAAGCCATTTAAGCCTTTTCACAGTGAGATCTATGCGATATGGCCGAGAAATGTAATTTTGATGTTCACTCCCAAACCGCTGCGCAGAAGTCAACCAAACTTCAACCATTAGTGTATTGTATCACAATCTAGTAGTTAAATGTGGAAATTTGGTTCTAGGACATTTGATTTGAGCGCAATCCTCAAACTTAGGTCAAAAAAGCCATTTAAGCCTTTTCACAGTGAGATCTATGCGATATGGCCGAGAAATGTAATTTTGATGTTAACTCCCAAACCGCTGCGCAGAAGTCAACCAAACTTCACCCAATAGTGTATTGTATCACATTCTAGTAGTTACATTTGAAAATTTCGTTCTAGGACATTTGGTTTGAGCGCAATCTTTAAACTTAGGTCAAAAAAGCCATTTAAGCCTTTTCACAGTGAGATCTATGCGATATGGCCGAGAAATGTAATTTTGATGTTAACTCCCAAACCGCTGCGCTGAAGACAACCAAACTTCACCCAATAGTGTATTGTATCACAATCTAGTAGTTACATTTGGAAATTTGGTTCTTGGACATTTGATTTGAGCGCAATCCTCAAACGTAGGTCAAAAAAGCCATTTAAGCCTTTTCACAGTGAGATCTCTGCGATATGGCCGAGAAATGTAATTTTGATGTTAACTCCCAAACCGCTGCGCAGAAATCAACCAAACTTCACCCAATAGTGTATTGTATCACATTCTAGTAGTTACATTTGAAAATTTCGTTCTAGGACATTTGATTTGAGCGCAATCATTAAACTTAGGTCAAAAAAGCCATTTAAGCCTTTTCACAGTGAGATCTATGCGATATGGCCGAGAAATGTAATTTTGATGTTAACTCCCAAACCGCTGCGCAGAAGTCAACCAAACTTCACCCAATAGTGTATTGTATCACAATCTAGTAGTTACATTTGAAAATTTTGTTCTAGGAAATTTTGTTTGAGCGCAATCATCAAACTTAAAAAAGTCATTTAAGCCTTTTCACAGTGAGATCTATGCGATATGGCCGAGAAATGTAATTTTGATGTTAACTCCCAAACCGCTGCGCAGAAGTCAACCAAACTTCACCCATTAGTGTATTGTATCACAATCTAGTAGTTACATGTGAAAATTTGGTTCTAGGACATTTGATTTGAGCGCAATCCTCAAACTTAGGTCAAAAAAGCCATTTAAGCCTTTTCACAGTGAGATCTATGCGATATGGCCGAGAAATGTAATTTTGATGTTAACTCCCAAACCGCTGCGCAGAAGTCAACCAAACTTCACCCAATAGTGTATTGTATCACATTCTAGTAGTTACATTTGAAAATTCCGTTCTAGGACATTTGGTTTGAGCGCAATCATTAAACTTAGGTCAAAAAAGCCATTTAAGCCTTTTCACATTGAGATCTATTCGATATGGCCGAGAAATGTAATTTTGATGTTAACTCCCAAACCGCTGCGCAGAAGTCAACTAAACTTCACCCAATAGTGTATTGTATCACATTCTAGTAGTTACATTTGAAAATTTCGTTCTAGGACATTTGGTTTGAACGCAATCATCAAACTTAATTAAAAAAGTCATTTAAGCCTTTTCACAGTGAGATCTATGCGATATGGCCGAGAAATGTAATTTTGATGTTAACTCCCAAACCGCTGCGCAGAAGTCAACCAAACTTCACCCATTAGTGTATTGTATCACAATCTAGTAGTTACATGTGGAAATTTGGTTATTGGACATTTGATTTGAGCGCAATCCTCAAACTTAGGTCAAAAAAGCCATTTAAGCCTTTTCACAGTGATATCTATGCGATATGGCCGAGAAATGTAATTTTCATGTTAACTCCCAAACCGCTGCGCAGAAGTCAACCAAACTTCACCCATTAGTGTATTGTATCACAATCTAGTAGTTACATGTGAAAATTTGGTTCTAGGACATTTGATTTGAGCGCAATCCTCAAACTTAGGTCAAAAAAGCCATTTAAGCCTTTTCACAGTGAGATCTATGCGATATGGCCGAGAAATGTAATTTTGATGTTAACTCCCAAACCACTGCGCAGAAGTCAACCAAACTTCACCCAATAGTGTATTGTATCACATTCTAGTAGTTACATTTGAAAATTTCGTTCTAGGACATTTGGTTTGAGCACAATTATTAAACTTAGGTCAAAAAAGCCATTTAAGCCTTTTCACAGTGAGATCTATGCGATATGGCCGAGAAATGTAATTTTGATGTTAACTCACAAACCGCTGCGCAGAAGTCAACCAAACTTCACCCAATAGTGTATTGTATCACAATCTAGTAGTTACATTTGAAAATTTTGTTCTAGGACATTTTGTTTGAACGCAATCATCAAACTTAATTAAAAAAGTCATTTAAGCCTTTTCACAGTGAGATCTATGCGATATGGCCGAGAAATGTAATTTTGATGTTAACTCCCAAACCGCTGCGCAGAAGTCAACCAAACTTCAAACATTAGTGTATTGTATCACAATCTAGTAGTTACATGTGGAAATTTGGTTCTAGGACATTTGATTTGAGCGCAATCCTCAAACTTAGGTCAAAAAAGCCATTTAAGCCTTTTCACAGTGAGATCTATGCGAAATGGCCGAGAAATGTAATTTTGATGTTAACTCCCAAACCGCTGCGCAGAAGTCAACCAAACTTCACCCAATAGTGTATTGTATCACAATCTAGTAGTTACATTTGAAAATTTTGTTCTAGGACATTTTGTTTGAGCGCAATCATCAAACTTAAAAAAGTCATTTAAGCCTTTTCACAGTGAGATCTATGCGATATGGCCGAGAAATGTAATTTTGATGTTAACTCCCAAACCGCTGCGCAGAAGTCAACCAAACTTCACCCATTAGTGTATTGTATCACAATCTAGTAGTTACATGTGGAAATTTGGTTCTAGGACATTTGATTTGAGCGCAATCCTCAAACTTAGGTCAAAAAAGCCATTTAAGCCTTTTCACAGTGAGATCTATGCGATATGGCCGAGAAATGTAATTTTGATGTTAACTCCCAAACCGCTGCGCAGAAGTCAACCAAACTTCACCCAATAGTGTATTGTATCACATTCTAGTAGTTACATTTGAAAATTCCGTTCTAGGACATTTGGTTTGAGCGCAATCATTAAACTTAGGTCAAAAAAGCCATTTAAGCCTTTTCACATTGAGATCTATTCGATATGGCCGAGAAATGTAATTTTGATGTTAACTCCCAAACCGCTGCGCAGAAGTCAACTAAACTTCACCCAATAGTGTATTGTATCACATTCTAGTAGTTACATTTGAAAATTTCGTTCTAGGACATTTGGTTTGAACGCAATCATCAAACTTAATTAAAAAAGTCATTTAAGCCTTTTCACAGTGAGATCTATGCGATATGGCCGAGAAATGTAATTTTGATGTTAACTCCCAAACCGCTGCGCAGAAGTCAACCAAACTTCACCCATTAGTGTATTGTATCACAATCTAGTAGTTACATGTGGAAATTTGGTTATTGGACATTTGATTTGAGCGCAATCCTCAAACTTAGGTCAAAAAAGCCATTTAAGCCTTTTCACAGTGATATCTATGCGATATGGCCGAGAAAGGTAATTTTCATGTTAACTCCCAAACCGCTGCGCAGAAGTCAACCAAACTTCACCCATTAGTGTATTGTATCACAATCTAGTAGTTACATGTGAAAATTTGGTTCTAGGACATTTGATTTGAGCGCAATCCTCAAACTTAGGTCAAAAAAGCCATTTAAGCCTTTTCACAGTGAGATCTATGCGATATGGCCGAGAAATGTAATTTTGATGTTAACTCCCAAACCACTGCGCAGAAGTCAACCAAACTTCACCCAATAGTGTATTGTATCACATTCTAGTAGTTACATTTGAAAATTTCGTTCTAGGACATTTGGTTTGAGCACAATTATTAAACTTAGGTCAAAAAAGCCATTTAAGCCTTTTCACAGTGAGATCTATGCGATATGGCCGAGAAATGTAATTTTGATGTTAACTCCCAAACCGCTGCGCAGAAGTCAACCAAACTTCACCCAATAGTGTATTGTATCACAATCTAGTAGTTACATTTGAAAATTTTGTTCTAGGACATTTTGTTTGAACGCAATCATCAAACTTAATTAAAAAAGTCATTTAAGCCTTTTCACAGTGAGATCTATGCGATATGGCCGAGAAATGTAATTTTGATGTTAACTCCCAAACCGCTGCGCAGAAGTCAACCAAACTTCAAACATTAGTGTATTGTATCACAATCTAGTAGTTACATGTGGAAATTTGGTTCTAGGACATTTGATTTGAGCGCAATCCTCAAACTTAGGTCAAAAAAGCCATTTAAGCCTTTTCACAGTGAGATCTATGCGAAATGGCCGAGAAATGTAATTTTGATGTTAACTCCCAAACCGCTGCGCAGAAGTCAACCAAACTTCACCCAATAGTGTATTGTATCACAATCTAGTAGTTACATTTGAAAATTTTGTTCTAGGACATTTTGTTTGAGCGCAATCATCAAACTTAATTAAAAAAGTCATTTAAGCCTTTTCACAGTGAGATCTATGCGATATGGCCGAGAAATGTAATTTTGATGTTAACTCCCAAACCGCTGCGCAGAAGTCAACCAAACTTCACCCATTAGTGTATTGTATCACAATCTAGTAGTTACATGTGGAAATTTGGTTCTAGGACATTTGATTTGAGCGCAATCCTCAAACTTAGGTCAAAAAAGCCATTTAAGCCTTTTCACAGTGAGATCTATGCGATATGGCCGAGAAATGTAATTTTGATGTTAACTCCCAAACCGCTGCGCAGAAGTCAACCAAACTTCACCCAATATTGTATTGTATCACAATCTAGTAGTTACATTTGGAAATTTGGTTCTTGGACATTTGATTTGAGCGCAATCCTCAAACTTAGGTCAAAAAAGCCATTTAAGCCTTTTCACAGTGAGATCTATGCGATATGGCCGAGAAATGTAATTTTGATGTTAACTCCCAAACCGCTGCGCAGAAGTCAACCAAACTTCACCCAATAGTGTATTTTATCACAATCTAGTAGTTACATTTGAAAATTTAGTTCTAGGACATTTGATTTGAGCGCAATCTTCAAACTTAATTAAAAAAAGTCATTTAAGCCTTTTCACAGTGAGATCTATGCGATATGGCCGAGAAATGTAATTTTGATGTTCACTCCCAAACCGCTGCGCAGAAGTCAACCAAACTTCAACCATTAGTGTATTGTATCACAATCTAGTAGTTACATGTGGAAATTTGGTTCTAGGACATTTGATTTGAGCGCAATCCTCAAACTTAGGTCAAAAAAGCCATTTAAGCCTTTTCACAGTGAGATCTATGCGATATGGCCGAGAAATGTAATTTTGATGTTAACTCCCAAACCGCTGCGCAGAAGTCAACCAAACTTCACCCAATAGTGTATTGTATCACAATCTAGTAGTTACATTTGAAAATTTTGTTCTAGGACATTTTGTTTGAGCGCAATCATCAAACTTAATTAAAAAAGTCATTTAAGCCTTTTCACAGTGAGATCTATGCGATATGGCCGAGAAATGTAATTTTGATGTTAACTCCCAAACCGCTGCGCAGAAGTCAACCAAACTTCACCCATTAGTGTATTGTATCACAATCTAGTAGTTACATGTGGAAATTTGGTTCTAGGACATTTGATTTGAGCGCAATCCTCAAACTTAGGTCAAAAAAGCCATTTAAGCCTTTTCACAGTGAGATCTATGCGATATGGCCGAGAAATGTAATTTTGATGTTAACTCCCAAACCGCTGCGCAGAAGTCAACCAAACTTCACCCAATAGTGTATTGTATCACATTCTAGTAGTTACATTTGAAAATTTTGTTCTAGGACATTTGGTTTGAGCGCAATCATTAAACTTAGGTCAAAAAAGCCATTTAAGCCTTTTCACAGTGAGATCTATGCGATATGGCCGAGAAATGTAATTTTGATGTTAACTCCCAAACCGCTGCGCAGAAGTCAACTAAACTTCACCCAATAGTGTATTGTATCACATTCTAGTAGTTACATTTGAAAATTTTGTTCTAGGACATTTGGTTTGAGCGCAATCATTAAACTTAATTAAAAAAGTCATTTAAGCCTTTTCACAGTGAGATCTATGCGATATGGCCGAGAAATGTAATTTTGATGTTAACTCCCAAACCGCTGCGCAGAAGTCAACCAAACTTCACCCATTAGTGTATTGTATCACAATCTAGTAATTACATGTGGAAATTTGGTTCTAGGACATTTGATTTGAGCGCAATCCTCAAACTTAGGTCAAAAAAGCCATTTAAGCCTTTTCACAGTGAGATCTATGCGATATGGCAGAGAAATGTAATTTTGATGTTAACTCCCAAACCGCTGCGCAGAAGTCAACCAAACTTCACCCATTAGTGTATTGTATCACAATCTAGTAGTTACATGTGGAAATTTGGTTATTGGACATTTGATTTGAGCGCAATCCTCAAACTTAGGTCAAAAAAGCCATTTAAGCCTTTTCACAGTGATATCTATGCGATATGGCCGAGAAATGTAATTTTCATGTTAACTCCCAAACCGCTGCGCAGAAGTCAACCAAACTTCACCCATTAGTGTATTGTATCACAATCTAGTAGTTACATGTGAAAATTTGGTTCTAGGACATTTGATTTGAGCGCAATCCTCAAACTTAGGTCAAAAAAGCCATTTAAGCCTTTTCACAGTGAGATCTATGCGATATGGCCGAGAAATGTAATTTTGATGTTAACTCCCAAACCACTGCGCAGAAGTCAACCAAACTTCACCCAATAGTGTATTGTATCACATTCTAGTAGTTACATTTGAAAATTTCGTTCTAGGACATTTGGTTTGAGCACAATTATTAAACTTAGGTCAAAAAAGCCATTTAAGCCTTTTCACAGTGAGATCTATGCGATATGGCCGAGAAATGTAATTTTGATGTTAACTCCCAAACCGCTGCGCAGAAGTCAACCAAACTTCACCCAATAGTGTATTGTATCACAATCTAGTAGTTACATTTGAAAATTTTGTTCTAGGACATTTTGTTTGAACGCAATCATCAAACTTAATTAAAAAAGTCATTTAAGCCTTTTCACAGTGAGATCTATGCGATATGGCCGAGAAATGTTATTTTGATGTTAACTCCCAAACCGCTGCGCAGAAGTCAACCAAACTTCACCCAATAGTGTATTTTATCACAATCTAGTAGTTACATTTGGAAATTTAGTTCTAGGACATTTGATTTGAGCGCAATCTTCAAACTTAATTTAAAAAAGTCATTTAAGCCTTTTCACAGTGAGATCTATGCGATATGGCCGAGAAATGTAATTTTGATGTTCACTCCCAAACCGCTGCGCAGAAGTCAACCAAACTTCACCCATTAGTGTATTGTATCACAATCTAGTAATTACATGTGGAAATTTGGTTCTAGGACATTTGATTTGAGCGCAATCCTCAAACTTAGGTCAAAAAAGCCATTTAAGCCTTTTCACAGTGAGATCTATGCGATATGGCAGAGAAATGTAATTTTGATGTTAACTCCCAAACCGCTGCGCAGAAGTCAACCAAACTTCACCCATTAGTGTATTGTATCACAATCTAGTAGTTACATGTGGAAATTTGGTTATTGGACATTTGATTTGAGCGCAATCCTCAAACTTAGGTCAAAAAAGCCATTTAAGCCTTTTCACAGTGATATCTATGCGATATGGCCGAGAAATGTAATTTTCATGTTAACTCCCAAACCGCTGCGCAGAAGTCAACCAAACTTCACCCATTAGTGTATTGTATCACAATCTAGTAGTTACATGTGAAAATTTGGTTCTAGGACATTTGATTTGAGCGCAATCCTCAAACTTAGGTCAAAAAAGCCATTTAAGCCTTTTCACAGTGAGATCTATGCGATATGGCCGAGAAATGTAATTTTGATGTTAACTCCCAAACCACTGCGCAGAAGTCAACCAAACTTCACCCAATAGTGTATTGTATCACATTCTAGTAGTTACATTTGAAAATTTCGTTCTAGGACATTTGGTTTGAGCACAATTATTAAACTTAGGTCAAAAAAGCCATTTAAGCCTTTTCACAGTGAGATCTATGCGATATGGCCGAGAAATGTAATTTTGATGTTAACTCCCAAACCGCTGCGCAGAAGTCAACCAAACTTCACCCAATAGTGTATTGTATCACAATCTAGTAGTTACATTTGAAAATTTTGTTCTAGGACATTTTGTTTGAACGCAATCATCAAACTTAATTAAAAAAGTCATTTAAGCCTTTTCACAGTGAGATCTATGCGATATGGCCGAGAAATGTTATTTTGATGTTAACTCCCAAACCGCTGCGCAGAAGTCAACCAAACTTCACCCAATAGTGTATTTTATCACAATCTAGTAGTTACATTTGGAAATTTAGTTCTAGGACATTTGATTTGAGCGCAATCTTCAAACTTAATTTAAAAAAGTCATTTAAGCCTTTTCACAGTGAGATCTATGCGATATGGCCGAGAAATGTAATTTTGATGTTCACTCCCAAACCGCTGCGCAGAAGTCAACCAAACTTCAACCATTAGTGTATTGTATCACAATCTAGTAGTTACATTTGGAAATTTGGTTCTTGGACATTTGATTTGAGCGCAATCCTCAAACTTAGGTCAAAAAAGCCATTTAAGCCTTTTCACAGTGAGATCTATGCGATATGGCCGAGAAATGTAATTTTGATGTTAACTCCCAAACCGCTGCGCAGAAGTCAACCAAACTTCACCCAATAGTGTATTTTATCACAATCTAGTAGTTACATTTGAAAATTTAGTTCTAGGACATTTGATTTGAGCGCAATCTTCAAACTTAATTAAAAAAAGTCATTTAAGCCTTTTCACAGTGAGATCTATGCGATATGGCCGAGAAATGTAATTTTGATGTTCACTCCCAAACCGCTGCGCAGAAGTCAACCAAACTTCAACCATTAGTGTATTGTATCACAATCTAGTAGTTACATGTGGAAATTTGGTTCTAGGACATTTGATTTGAGCGCAATCCTCAAACTTAGGTCAAAAAAGCCATTTAAGCCTTTTCACAGTGAGATCTATGCGATATGGCCGAGAAATGTAATTTTGATGTTAACTCCCAAACCGCTGCGCAGAAGTCAACCAAACTTCACCCAATAGTGTATTGTATCACAATCTAGTAGTTACATTTGAAAATTTTGTTCTAGGACATTTTGTTTGAGCGCAATCATCAAACTTAATTAAAAAAGTCATTTAAGCCTTTTCACAGTGAGATCTATGCGATATGGCCGAGAAATGTAATTTTGATGTTAACTCCCAAACCGCTGCGCAGAAGTCAACCAAACTTCACCCATTAGTGTATTGTATCACAATCTAGTAGTTACATGTGGAAATTTGGTTCTAGGACATTTGATTTGAGCGCAATCCTCAAACTTAGGTCAAAAAAGCCATTTAAGCCTTTTCACAGTGAGATCTATGCGATATGGCCGAGAAATGTAATTTTGATGTTAACTCCCAAACCGCTGCGCAGAAGTCAACCAAACTTCACCCAATAGTGTATTGTATCACATTCTAGTAGTTACATTTGAAAATTTTGTTCTAGGACATTTGGTTTGAGCGCAATCATTAAACTTAGGTCAAAAAAGCCATTTAAGCCTTTTCACAGTGAGATCTATGCGATATGGCCGAGAAATGTAATTTTGATGTTAACTCCCAAACCGCTGCGCAGAAGTCAACTAAACTTCACCCAATAGTGTATTGTATCACATTCTAGTAGTTACATTTGAAAATTTTGTTCTAGGACATTTGGTTTGAGCGCAATCATTAAACTTAATTAAAAAAGTCATTTAAGCCTTTTCACAGTGAGATCTATGCGATATGGCCGAGAAATGTAATTTTGATGTTAACTCCCAAACCGCTGCGCAGAAGTCAACCAAACTTCACCCATTAGTGTATTGTATCACAATCTAGTAATTACATGTGGAAATTTGGTTCTAGGACATTTGATTTGAGCGCAATCCTCAAACTTAGGTCAAAAAAGCCATTTAAGCCTTTTCACAGTGAGATCTATGCGATATGGCAGAGAAATGTAATTTTGATGTTAACTCCCAAACCGCTGCGCAGAAGTCAACCAAACTTCACCCATTAGTGTATTGTATCACAATCTAGTAGTTACATGTGGAAATTTGGTTATTGGACATTTGATTTGAGCGCAATCCTCAAACTTAGGTCAAAAAAGCCATTTAAGCCTTTTCACAGTGATATCTATGCGATATGGCCGAGAAATGTAATTTTCATGTTAACTCCCAAACCGCTGCGCAGAAGTCAACCAAACTTCACCCATTAGTGTATTGTATCACAATCTAGTAGTTACATGTGAAAATTTGGTTCTAGGACATTTGATTTGAGCGCAATCCTCAAACTTAGGTCAAAAAAGCCATTTAAGCCTTTTCACAGTGAGATCTATGCGATATGGCCGAGAAATGTAATTTTGATGTTAACTCCCAAACCACTGCGCAGAAGTCAACCAAACTTCACCCAATAGTGTATTGTATCACATTCTAGTAGTTACATTTGAAAATTTCGTTCTAGGACATTTGGTTTGAGCACAATTATTAAACTTAGGTCAAAAAAGCCATTTAAGCCTTTTCACAGTGAGATCTATGCGATATGGCCGAGAAATGTAATTTTGATGTTAACTCCCAAACCGCTGCGCAGAAGTCAACCAAACTTCACCCAATAGTGTATTGTATCACAATCTAGTAGTTACATTTGAAAATTTTGTTCTAGGACATTTTGTTTGAACGCAATCATCAAACTTAATTAAAAAAGTCATTTAAGCCTTTTCACAGTGAGATCTATGCGATATGGCCGAGAAATGTTATTTTGATGTTAACTCCCAAACCGCTGCGCAGAAGTCAACCAAACTTCACCCAATAGTGTATTTTATCACAATCTAGTAGTTACATTTGGAAATTTAGTTCTAGGACATTTGATTTGAGCGCAATCTTCAAACTTAATTTAAAAAAGTCATTTAAGCCTTTTCACAGTGAGATCTATGCGATATGGCCGAGAAATGTAATTTTGATGTTCACTCCCAAACCGCTGCGCAGAAGTCAACCAAACTTCAACCATTAGTGTATTGTATCACAATCTAGTAGTTACATGTGGAAATTTGGTTCTAGGACATTTGATTTGAGCGCAATCCTCAAACTTAGGTCAAAAAAGCCATTTAAGCCTTTTCACAGTGAGATCTCTGCGATATGGCCGAGAAATGTAATTTTGATGTTAACTCCCAAACCGCTGCGCAGAAGTCAACCAAACTTCACCCAATAGTGTATTGTATCACAATCTAGTAGTTACATTTGAAAATTTCGTTCTAGGACATTTTGTTTGAGCGCAATCCTCAAACTTAATTAAAAAAGTCTTTTAAGCCTTTTCACAGTGAGATCTATGCGATATGGCCGAGAAATGTAATTTTGATGTTAACTCCCAAACCGCTGCGCAGAAGTCAACCAAACTTCACCCATTAGTGTATTGTATCACAATCTAGTAGTTACATGTGGAAATTTGGTTATTGGACATTTGATTTGAGCGCAATCCTCAAACTTAGGTCAAAAAAGCCATTTAAGCCTTTTCACAGTGAGATCTATGCGATATGGCCGAGAAATGTAATTTTGATGTTAACTCCCAAACCGCTGCGCAGAAGTCAACCAAACTTCACCCATTAGTGTATTGTATCACAATCTAGTAGTTACATGTGGAAATTTGGTTCTAGGACATTTGATTTGAGCGCAATCCTCAAACTTAGGTCAAAAAAGCCATTTAAATCTTTTCACAGTGAGATCTATGCGATATGGCCGAGAAATGTAATTTTGATGTTAACTCCCAAACCGCTGCGCAGAAGTCAACCAAACTTCACCCAATAGTGTATTGTATCACAATCTAGTAGTTACATTTGAAAATTTTGTTCTAGGACATTTTGTTTGAACGCAATCATCAAACTTAATTAAAAAAGTCATTTAAGCCTTTTCACAGTGAGATCTATGCGATATGGCCGAGAAATGTAATTTTGATGTTAACTCCCAAACCGCTGCGCAGAAGTCAACCAAACTTCACCCAATAGTGTATTTTATCACAATCTAGTAGTTACATTTGGAAATTTAGTTCTAGGACATTTGATTTGAGCGCAATCTTCAAACTTAATTTAAAAAAGTCATTTAAGCCTTTTCACAGTGAGATCTATGCGATATGGCCGAGAAATATAATTTTGATGTTAACTCCCAAACCGCTGCGCAGAAGTCAACCAAACTTCACCCAATAGTGTATTTTATCACAATCTAGTAGTTACATTTGAAAATTTAGTTCTAGGACATTTGATTTGAGCGCAATCTTCAAACTTAATTAAAAAAAGTCATTTAAGCCTTTTCACAGTGAGATCTATGCGATATGGCCGAGAAATGTAATTTTGATGTTCACTCCCAAACCGCTGCGCAGAAGTCAACCAAACTTCAACCATTAGTGTATTGTATCACAATCTAGTAGTTACATGTGGAAATTTGGTTCTAGGACATTTGATTTGAGCGCAATCCTCAAACTTAGGTCAAAAAAGCCATTTAAGCCTTTTCACAGTGAGATCTATGCGATATGGCCGAGAAATGTAATTTTGATGTTAACTCCCAAACCGCTGCGCAGAAGTCAACCAAACTTCACCCAATAGTGTATTGTATCACAATCTAGTAGTTACATTTGAAAATTTTGTTCTAGGACATTTTGTTTGAGCGCAATCATCAAACTTAATTAAAAAAGTCATTTAAGCCTTTTCACAGTGAGATCTATGCGATATGGCCGAGAAATGTAATTTTGATGTTAACTCCCAAACCGCTGCGCAGAAGTCAACCAAACTTCACCCATTAGTGTATTGTATCACAATCTAGTAGTTACATGTGGAAATTTGGTTCTAGGACATTTGATTTGAGCGCAATCCTCAAACTTAGGTCAAAAAAGCCATTTAAGCCTTTTCACAGTGAGATCTATGCGATATGGCCGAGAAATGTAATTTTGATGTTAACTCCCAAACCGCTGCGCAGAAGTCAACCAAACTTCACCCAATAGTGTATTGTATCACATTCTAGTAGTTACATTTGAAAATTTTGTTCTAGGACATTTGGTTTGAGCGCAATCATTAAACTTAGGTCAAAAAAGCCATTTAAGCCTTTTCACAGTGAGATCTATGCGATATGGCCGAGAAATGTAATTTTGATGTTAACTCCCAAACCGCTGCGCAGAAGTCAACTAAACTTCACCCAATAGTGTATTGTATCACATTCTAGTAGTTACATTTGAAAATTTTGTTCTAGGACATTTGGTTTGAGCGCAATCATTAAACTTAATTAAAAAAGTCATTTAAGCCTTTTCACAGTGAGATCTATGCGATATGGCCGAGAAATGTAATTTTGATGTTAACTCCCAAACCGCTGCGCAGAAGTCAACCAAACTTCACCCATTAGTGTATTGTATCACAATCTAGTAATTACATGTGGAAATTTGGTTCTAGGACATTTGATTTGAGCGCAATCCTCAAACTTAGGTCAAAAAAGCCATTTAAGCCTTTTCACAGTGAGATCTATGCGATATGGCCGAGAAATGTAATTTTGATGTTAACTCCCAAACCGCTGCGCAGAAGTCAACCAAACTTCACCCATTAGTGTATTGTATCACAATCTAGTAGTTACATGTGGAAATTTGGTTCTAGGACATTTGGTTTGAGCGCAATCTTTAAACTTAGGTCAAAAAAGCCATTTAAGCCTTTTCACAGTGAGATCTATGCGATATGGCCGAGAAATGTAATTTTGATGTTAACTCCCAAACCGCTGCGCAGAAGTCAACCAAACTTCACCCAATAGTGTATTTTATCACAATCTAGTAGTTACATTTGAAAATTTATTTCTAGGACATTTGATTTGAGCGCAATCTTCAAACTTAATTAAAAAAAGTCATTTAAGCCTTTTCACAGTGAGATCTATGCGATATGGCCGAGAAATGTAATTTTGATGTTCACTCCCAAACCGCTGCGCAGAAGTCAACCAAACTTCAACCATTAGTGTATTGTATCACAATCTAGTAGTTACATGTGGAAATTTGGTTCTAGGACATTTGATTTGAGCGCAATCCTCAAACTTAGGTCAAAAAAGCCATTTAAGCCTTTTCACAGTGAGATCTATGCGATATGGCCGAGAAATGTAATTTTGATGTTAACTCCCAAACCGCTGCGCAGAAGTCAACCAAACTTCACCCAATAGTGTATTGTATCACAATCTAGTAGTTACATTTGAAAATTTTGTTCTAGGACATTTTGTTTGAGCGCAATCATCAAACTTAATTAAAAAAGTCATTTAAGCCTTTTCACAGTGAGATCTATGCGATATGGCCGAGAAATGTAATTTTGATGTTAACTCCCAAACCGCTGCGCAGAAGTCAACCAAACTTCACCCATTAGTGTATTGTATCACAATCTAGTAGTTACATGTGGAAATTTGGTTCTAGGACATTTGATTTGAGCGCAATCCTCAAACTTAGGTCAAAAAAGCCATTTAAGCCTTTTCACAGTGAGATCTATGCGATATGGCCGAGAAATGTAATTTTGATGTTAACTCCCAAACAGCTGCGCAGAAGTCAACCAAACTTCACCCAATAGTGTATTGTATCACATTCTAGTAGTTACATTTGAAAATTTTGTTCTAGGACATTTGGTTTGAGCGCAATCATTAAACTTAGGTCAAAAAAGCCATTTAAGCCTTTTCACAGTGAGATCTATGCGATATGGCCGAGAAATGTAATTTTGATGTTAACTCCCAAACCGCTGCGCAGAAGTCAACTAAACTTCACCCAATAGTGTATTGTATCACATTCTAGTAGTTACATTTGAAAATTTTGTTCTAGGACATTTGGTTTGAGCGCAATCATTAAACTTAATTAAAAAAGTCATTTAAGCCTTTTCACAGTGAGATCTATGCGATATGGCCGAGAAATGTAATTTTGATGTTAACTCCCAAACCGCTGCGCAGAAGTCAACCAAACTTCACCCATTAGTGTATTGTATCACAATCTAGTAATTACATGTGAAAATTTGGTTCTAGGACATTTGATTTGAGCGCAATCCTCAAACTTAGGTCAAAAAAGCCATTTAAGCCTTTTCACAGTGAGATCTATGCGATATGGCCGAGAAATGTAATTTTGATGTTAACTCCCAAACCGCTGCGCAGAAGTCAACCAAACTTCACCCAATAGTGTATTGTATCACAATCTAGTAGTTACATTTGAAAATTTTGTTCTATGACATTTTGTTTGAACGCAATCATCAAACTTATTTAAAAAAGTCATTTAAGCCTTTTCACAGTGAGATCTATGCGATATGGCCGAGAAATGTAATTTTGATGTTAACTCCCAAACCGCTGCGCAGAAGTCAACCAAACTTCACCCAATAGTGTATTGTATCACATTCTAGTAGTTACATTTGAAAATTTCGTTCTAGGACATTTGGTTTGAGCGCAATCATTAAACTTAGGTCAAAAAAGCCATTTAAGCCTTTTCACAGTGAGATCTATGCGATATGGCCGAGAAATGTAATTTTGATGTTAACTCCCAAACCGCTGCGCAGAAGTCAACCAAACTTCACCCATTAGTGTATTGTATCACAATCTAGTAGTTACATGTGGAAATTTGGTTCTAGGACATTTGATTTGAGCGCAATCCTCAAACTTAGGTCAAAAAAGCCATTTAAGCCTTTTCACAGTGAGATCTATGTGATATGGCCGAGAAATGTAATTTTGATGTTAACTCCCAAACCGCTGCGCAGAAGTCAACCAAACTTCACCCAATAGTGTATTGTATCACATTCTAGTAGTTACATTTGAAAATTTCGTTCTAGGACATTTGGTTTGAGCGCAATCTTTAAACTTAGGTCAAAAAAGCCATTTAAGCCTTTTCACAGTGAGATCTATGCGATATGGCCGAGAAATGTAATTTTGATGTTCACTCCCAAACCGCTGCGCAGAAGTCAACCAAACTTCAACCATTAGTGTATTGTATCACAATCTAGTAGTTAAATGTGGAAATTTGGTTCTAGGACATTTGATTTGAGCGCAATCCTCAAACTTAGGTCAAAAAAGCCATTTAAGCCTTTTCACAGTGAGATCTATGCGATATGGCCGAGAAATGTAATTTTGATGTTAACTCCCAAACCGCTGCGCAGAAGTCAACCAAACTTCACCCAATAGTGTATTGTATCACATTCTAGTAGTTACATTTGAAAATTTCGTTCTAGGACATTTGGTTTGAGCGCAATCTTTAAACTTAGGTCAAAAAAGCCATTTAAGCCTTTTCACAGTGAGATCTATGCGATATGGCCGAGAAATGTAATTTTGATGTTAACTCCCAAACCGCTGCGCTGAAGACAACCAAACTTCACCCAATAGTGTATTGTATCACAATCTAGTAGTTACATTTGGAAATTTGGTTCTTGGACATTTGATTTGAGCGCAATCCTCAAACGTAGGTCAAAAAAGCCATTTAAGCCTTTTCACAGTGAGATCTCTGCGATATGGCCGAGAAATGTAATTTTGATGTTAACTCCCAAACCGCTGCGCAGAAATCAACCAAACTTCACCCAATAGTGTATTGTATCACATTCTAGTAGTTACATTTGAAAATTTCGTTCTAGGACATTTGATTTGAGCGCAATCATTAAACTTAGGTCAAAAAAGCCATTTAAGCCTTTTCACAGTGAGATCTATGCGATATGGCCGAGAAATGTAATTTTGATGTTAACTCCCAAACCGCTGCGCAGAAGTCAACCAAACTTCACCCAATAGTGTATTGTATCACAATCTAGTAGTTACATTTGAAAATTTTGTTCTAGGAAATTTTGTTTGAGCGCAATCATCAAACTTAATTAAAAAAGTCATTTAAGCCTTTTCACAGTGAGATCTATGCGATATGGCCGAGAAATGTAATTTTGATGTTAACTCCCAAACCGCTGCGCAGAAGTCAACCAAACTTCACCCATTAGTGTATTGTATCACAATCTAGTAGTTACATGTGAAAATTTGGTTCTAGGACATTTGATTTGAGCGCAATCCTCAAACTTAGGTCAAAAAAGCCATTTAAGCCTTTTCACAGTGAGATCTATGCGATATGGCCGAGAAATGTAATTTTGATGTTAACTCCCAAACCGCTGCGCAGAAGTCAACCAAACTTCACCCAATAGTGTATTGTATCACATTCTAGTAGTTACATTTGAAAATTCCGTTCTAGGACATTTGGTTTGAGCGCAATCATTAAACTTAGGTCAAAAAAGCCATTTAAGCCTTTTCACATTGAGATCTATTCGATATGGCCGAGAAATGTAATTTTGATGTTAACTCCCAAACCGCTGCGCAGAAGTCAACTAAACTTCACCCAATAGTGTATTGTATCACATTCTAGTAGTTACATTTGAAAATTTCATTCTAGGACATTTGGTTTGAACGCAATCATCAAACTTAATTAAAAAAGTCATTTAAGCCTTTTCACAGTGAGATCTATGCGATATGGCCGAGAAATGTAATTTTGATGTTAACTCCCAAACCGCTGCGCAGAAGTCAACCAAACTTCACCCATTAGTGTATTGTATCACAATCTAGTAGTTACATGTGGAAATTTGGTTATTGGACATTTGATTTGAGCGCAATCCTCAAACTTAGGTCAAAAAAGCCATTTAAGCCTTTTCACAGTGATATCTATGCGATATGGCCGAGAAATGTAATTTTCATGTTAACTCCCAAACCGCTGCGCAGAAGTCAACCAAACTTCACCCATTAGTGTATTGTATCACAATCTAGTAGTTACATGTGAAAATTTGGTTCTAGGACATTTGATTTGAGCGCAATCCTCAAACTTAGGTCAAAAAAGCCATTTAAGCCTTTTCACAGTGAGATCTATGCGATATGGCCGAGAAATGTAATTTTGATGTTAACTCCCAAACCACTGCGCAGAAGTCAACCAAACTTCACCCAATAGTGTATTGTATCACATTCTAGTAGTTACATTTGAAAATTTCGTTCTAGGACATTTGGTTTGAGCACAATTATTAAACTTAGGTCAAAAAAGCCATTTAAGCCTTTTCACAGTGAGATCTATGCGATATGGCCGAGAAATGTAATTTTGATGTTAACTCCCAAACCGCTGCGCAGAAGTCAACCAAACTTCACCCAATAGTGTATTGTATCACAATCTAGTAGTTACATTTGAAAATTTTGTTCTAGGACATTTTGTTTGAACGCAATCATCAAACTTAATTAAAAAAGTCATTTAAGCCTTTTCACAGTGAGATCTATGCGATATGGCCGAGAAATGTAATTTTGATGTTAACTCCCAAACCGCTGCGCAGAAGTCAACCAAACTTCAAACATTAGTGTATTGTATCACAATCTAGTAGTTACATGTGGAAATTTGGTTCTAGGACATTTGATTTGAGCGCAATCCTCAAACTTAGGTCAAAAAAGCCATTTAAGCCTTTTCACAGTGAGATCTATGCGAAATTGCCGAGAAATGTAATTTTGATGTTAACTCCCAAACCGCTGCGCAGAAGTCAACCAAACTTCACCCAATAGTGTATTGTATCACAATCTAGTAGTTACATTTGAAAATTTTGTTCTAGGACATTTTGTTTGAGCGCAATCATCAAACTTAATTAAAAAAGTCATTTAAGCCTTTTCACAGTGAGATCTATGCGATATGGCCGAGAAATGTAATTTTGATGTTAACTCCCAAACCGCTGCGCAGAAGTCAACCAAACTTCACCCATTAGTGTATTGTATCACAATCTAGTAGTTACATGTGGAAATTTGGTTCTAGGACATTTGATTTGAGCGCAATCCTCAAACTTAGGTCAAAAAAGCCATTTAAGCCTTTTCACAGTGAGATCTATGCGATATGGCCGAGAAATGTAATTTTGATGTTAACTCCCAAACCGCTGCGCAGAAGTCAACCAAACTTCACCCAATAGTGTATTGTATCACATACTAGTAGTTACATTTGAAAATTTCGTTCTAGGACATTTGGTTTGAGCGCAATCTTTAAACTTAGGTCAAAAAAGCCATTTAAGCCTTTTCACAGTGAGATCTATGCGATATGGCCGAGAAATGTAATTTTGATGTTAACTCCCAAACCGCTGCGCAGAAGTCAACCAAACTTCACCCAATATTGTATTGTATCACAATCTAGTAGTTACATTTGGAAATTTGGTTCTTGGACATTTGATTTGAGCGCAATCCTCAAACTTAGGTCAAAAAAGCCATTTAAGCCTTTTCACAGTGAGATCTATGCGATATGGCCGAGAAATGTAATTTTGATGTTAACTCCCAAACCGCTGCGCAGAAGTCAACCAAACTTCACCCAATAGTGTATTTTATCACAATCTAGTAGTTACATTTGAAAATTTAGTTCTAGGACATTTGATTTGAGCGCAATCTTCAAACTTAATTAAAAAAAGTCATTTAAGCCTTTTCACAGTGAGATCTATGCGATATGGCCGAGAAATGTAATTTTGATGTTCACTCCCAAACCGCTGCGCAGAAGTCAACCAAACTTCAACCATTAGTGTATTGTATCACAATCTAGTAGTTACATGTGGAAATTTGGTTCTAGGACATTTGATTTGAGCGCAATCCTCAAACTTAGGTCAAAAAAGCCATTTAAGCCTTTTCACAGTGAGATCTATGCGATATGGCCGAGAAATGTAATTTTGATGTTAACTCCCAAACCGCTGCGCAGAAGTCAACCAAACTTCACCCAATAGTGTATTGTATCACAATCTAGTAGTTACATTTGAAAATTTTGTTCTAGGACATTTTGTTTGAGCGCAATCATCAAACTTAATTAAAAAAGTCATTTAAGCCTTTTCACAGTGAGATCTATGCGATATGGCCGAGAAATGTAATTTTGATGTTAACTCCCAAACCGCTGCGCAGAAGTCAACCAAACTTCACCCATTAGTGTATTGTATCACAATCTAGTAGTTACATGTGGAAATTTGGTTCTAGGACATTTGATTTGAGCGCAATCCTCAAACTTAGGTCAAAAAAGCCATTTAAGCCTTTTCACAGTGAGATCTATGCGATATGGCCGAGAAATGTAATTTTGATGTTAACTCCCAAACCGCTGCGCAGAAGTCAACCAAACTTCACCCAATAGTGTATTGTATCACATTCTAGTAGTTACATTTGAAAATTTTGTTCTAGGACATTTGGTTTGAGCGCAATCATTAAACTTAGGTCAAAAAAGCCATTTAAGCCTTTTCACAGTGAGATCTATGCGATATGGCCGAGAAATGTAATTTTGATGTTAACTCCCAAACCGCTGCGCAGAAGTCAACTAAACTTCACCCAATAGTGTATTGTATCACATTCTAGTAGTTACATTTGAAAATTTTGTTCTAGGACATTTGGTTTGAGCGCAATCATTAAACTTAATTAAAAAAGTCATTTAAGCCTTTTCACAGTGAGATCTATGCGATATGGCCGAGAAATGTAATTTTGATGTTAACTCCCAAACCGCTGCGCAGAAGTCAACCAAACTTCACCCATTAGTGTATTGTATCACAATCTAGTAATTACATGTGGAAATTTGGTTCTAGGACATTTGATTTGAGCGCAATCCTCAAACTTAGGTCAAAAAAGCCATTTAAGCCTTTTCACAGTGAGATCTATGCGATATGGCAGAGAAATGTAATTTTGATGTTAACTCCCAAACCGCTGCGCAGAAGTCAACCAAACTTCACCCATTAGTGTATTGTATCACAATCTAGTAGTTACATGTGGAAATTTGGTTATTGGACATTTGATTTGAGCGCAATCCTCAAACTTAGGTCAAAAAAGCCATTTAAGCCTTTTCACAGTGATATCTATGCGATATGGCCGAGAAATGTAATTTTCATGTTAACTCCCAAACCGCTGCGCAGAAGTCAACCAAACTTCACCCATTAGTGTATTGTATCACAATCTAGTAGTTACATGTGAAAATTTGGTTCTAGGACATTTGATTTGAGCGCAATCCTCAAACTTAGGTCAAAAAAGCCATTTAAGCCTTTTCACAGTGAGATCTATGCGATATGGCCGAGAAATGTAATTTTGATGTTAACTCCCAAACCACTGCGCAGAAGTCAACCAAACTTCACCCAATAGTGTATTGTATCACATTCTAGTAGTTACATTTGAAAATTTCGTTCTAGGACATTTGGTTTGAGCACAATTATTAAACTTAGGTCAAAAAAGCCATTTAAGCCTTTTCACAGTGAGATCTATGCGATATGGCCGAGAAATGTAATTTTGATGTTAACTCCCAAACCGCTGCGCAGAAGTCAACCAAACTTCACCCAATAGTGTATTGTATCACAATCTAGTAGTTACATTTGAAAATTTTGTTCTAGGACATTTTGTTTGAACGCAATCATCAAACTTATTTAAAAAAGTCATTTAAGCCTTTTCACAGTGAGATCTATGCGATATGGCCGAGAAATGTTATTTTGATGTTAACTCCCAAACCGCTGCGCAGAAGTCAACCAAACTTCACCCAATAGTGTATTTTATCACAATCTAGTAGTTACATTTGGAAATTTAGTTCTAGGACATTTGATTTGAGCGCAATCTTCAAACTTAATTTAAAAAAGTCATTTAAGCCTTTTCACAGTGAGATCTATGCGATATGGCCGAGAAATGTAATTTTGATGTTCACTCCCAAACCGCTGCGCAGAAGTCAACCAAACTTCAACCATTAGTGTATTGTATCACAATCTAGTAGTTACATGTGGAAATTTGGTTCTAGGACATTTGATTTGAGCGCAATCCTCAAACTTAGGTCAAAAAAGCCATTTAAGCCTTTTCACAGTGAGATCTCTGCGATATGGCCGAGAAATGTAATTTTGATGTTAACTCCCAAACCGCTGCGCAGAAGTCAACCAAACTTCACCCAATAGTGTATTGTATCACAATCTAGTAGTTACATTTGAAAATTTTGTTCTAGGACATTTTGTTTGAGCGCAATCCTCAAACTTAATTAAAAAAGTCTTTTAAGCCTTTTCACAGTGAGATCTATGCGATATGGCCGAGAAATGTAATTTTGATGTTAACTCCCAAACCGCTGCGCAGAAGTCAACCAAACTTCACCCATTAGTGTATTGTATCACAATCTAGTAGTTACATGTGGAAATTTGGTTATTGGACATTTGATTTGAGCGCAATCCTCAAACTTAGGTCAAAAAAGCCATTTAAGCCTTTTCACAGTGAGATCTATGCGATATGGCCGAGAAATGTAATTTTGATGTTAACTCCCAAACCGCTGCGCAGAAGTCAACCAAACTTCACCCATTAGTGTATTGTATCACAATCTAGTAGTTACATGTGGAAATTTGGTTCTAGGACATTTGATTTGAGCGCAATCCTCAAACTTAGGTCAAAAAAGCCATTTAAATCTTTTCACAGTGAGATCTATGCGATATGGCCGAGAAATGTAATTTTGATGTTAACTCCCAAACCGCTGCGCAGAAGTCAACCAAACTTCACCCAATAGTGTATTGTATCACAATCTAGTAGTTACATTTGAAAATTTTGTTCTAGGACATTTTGTTTGAACGCAATCATCAAACTTAATTAAAAAAGTCATTTAAGCCTTTTCACAGTGAGATCTATGCGATATGGCCGAGAAATGTAATTTTGATGTTAACTCCCAAACCGCTGCGCAGAAGTCAACCAAACTTCACCCAATAGTGTATTTTATCACAATCTAGTAGTTACATTTGGAAATTTAGTTCTAGGACATTTGATTTGAGCGCAATCTTCAAACTTAATTTAAAAAAGTCATTTAAGCCTTTTCACAGTGAGATCTATGCGATATGGCCGAGAAATATAATTTTGATGTTAACTCCCAAACCGCTGCGCAGAAGTCAACCAAACTTCACCCAATAGTGTATTTTATCACAATCTAGTAGTTACATTTGAAAATTTAGTTCTAGGACATTTGATTTGAGCGCAATCTTCAAACTTAATTAAAAAAAGTCATTTAAGCCTTTTCACAGTGAGATCTATGCGATATGGCCGAGAAATGTAATTTTGATGTTCACTCCCAAACCGCTGCGCAGAAGTCAACCAAACTTCAACCATTAGTGTATTGTATCACAATCTAGTAGTTACATGTGGAAATTTGGTTCTAGGACATTTGATTTGAGCGCAATCCTCAAACTTAGGTCAAAAAAGCCATTTAAGCCTTTTCACAGTGAGATCTATGCGATATGGCCGAGAAATGTAATTTTGATGTTAACTCCCAAACCGCTGCGCAGAAGTCAACCAAACTTCACCCAATAGTGTATTGTATCACAATCTAGTAGTTACATTTGAAAATTTTGTTCTAGGACATTTTGTTTGAGCGCAATCATCAAACTTAATTAAAAAAGTCATTTAAGCCTTTTCACAGTGAGATCTATGCGATATGGCCGAGAAATGTAATTTTGATGTTAACTCCCAAACCGCTGCGCAGAAGTCAACCAAACTTCACCCATTAGTGTATTGTATCACAATCTAGTAGTTACATGTGGAAATTTGGTTCTAGGACATTTGATTTGAGCGCAATCCTCAAACTTAGGTCAAAAAAGCCATTTAAGCCTTTTCACAGTGAGATCTATGCGATATGGCCGAGAAATGTAATTTTGATGTTAACTCCCAAACCGCTGCGCAGAAGTCAACCAAACTTCACCCAATAGTGTATTGTATCACATTCTAGTAGTTACATTTGAAAATTTTGTTCTAGGACATTTGGTTTGAGCGCAATCATTAAACTTAGGTCAAAAAAGCCATTTAAGCCTTTTCACAGTGAGATCTATGCGATATGGCCGAGAAATGTAATTTTGATGTTAACTCCCAAACCGCTGCGCAGAAGTCAACTAAACTTCACCCAATAGTGTATTGTATCACATTCTAGTAGTTACATTTGAAAATTTTGTTCTAGGACATTTGGTTTGAGCGCAATCATTAAACTTAATTAAAAAAGTCATTTAAGCCTTTTCACAGTGAGATCTATGCGATATGGCCGAGAAATGTAATTTTGATGTTAACTCCCAAACCGCTGCGCAGAAGTCAACCAAACTTCACCCATTAGTGTATTGTATCACAATCTAGTAATTACATGTGGAAATTTGGTTCTAGGACATTTGATTTGAGCGCAATCCTCAAACTTAGGTCAAAAAAGCCATTTAAGCCTTTTCACAGTGAGATCTATGCGATATGGCCGAGAAATGTAATTTTGATGTTAACTCCCAAACCGCTGCGCAGAAGTCAACCAAACTTCACCCAATAGTGTATTGTATCACAATCTAGTAGTTACATTTGAAAATTTTGTTCTATGACATTTTGTTTGAACGCAATCATCAAACTTATTTAAAAAAGTCATTTAAGCCTTTTCACAGTGAGATCTATGCGATATGGCCGAGAAATGTAATTTTGATGTTAACTCCCAAACCGCTGCGCAGAAGTCAACCAAACTTCACCCATTAGTGTATTGTATCACAATCTAGTAGTTACATGTGGAAATTTGGTTCTAGGACATTTGATTTGAGCGCAATCCTCAAACTTAGGTCAAAAAAGCCATTTAAGCCTTTTCACAGTGAGATCTATGCGATATGGCCGAGAAATGTAATTTTGATGTTTACTCCCAAACCGCTGCGCAGAAGTCAACCAAACTTCACCCATTAGTGTATTGTATCACAATCTAGTAGTTACATGTGGAAATTTGGTTCTAGGACATTTGATTTGAGCGCAATCCTCAAACTTAGGTCAAAAAAGCCATTTAAGCCTTTTCACAGTGAGATCTATGCGATATGGCCGAGAAATGTAATTTTGATGTTAACTCCCAAACCGCTGCGCAGAAGTCAACCAAACTTCACCCAATAGTGTATTGTATCACATTCTAGTAGTTACATTTGAAAATTTCGTTCTAGGACATTTGGTTTGAGCGCAATCATTAAACTTAGGTCAAAAAAGCCATTTAAGCCTTTTCACAGTGAGATCTATGCGATATGGCCGAGAAATGTAATTTTGATGTTAACTCCCAAACCGCTGCGCAGAAGTCAACCAAACTTCACCCATTAGTGTATTGTATCACAATCTAGTAGTTACATGTGGAAATTTGGTTCTAGGACATTTGATTTGAGCGCAATCCTCAAACTTAGGTCAAAAAAGCCATTTAAGCCTTTTCACAGTGAGATCTATGTGATATGGCCGAGAAATGTAATTTTGATGTTAACTCCCAAACCGCTGCGCAGAAGTCAACCAAACTTCACCCAATAGTGTATTGTATCACATTCTAGTAGTTACATTTGAAAATTTCGTTCTAGGACATTTGGTTTGAGCGCAATCTTTAAACTTAGGTCAAAAAAGCCATTTAAGCCTTTTCACAGTGAGATCTATGCGATATGGCCGAGAAATGTAATTTTGATGTTCACTCCCAAACCGCTGCGCAGAAGTCAACCAAACTTCAACCATTAGTGTATTATATCACAATCTAGTAGTTAAATGTGGAAATTTGGTTCTAGGACATTTGATTTGAGCGCAATCCTCAAACTTAGGTCAAAAAAGCCATTTAAGCCTTTTCACAGTGAGATCTATGCGATATGGCCGAGAAATGTAATTTTGATGTTAACTCCCAAACCGCTGCGCAGAAGTCAACCAAACTTCACCCAATAGTGTATTGTATCACATTCTAGTAGTTACATTTGAAAATTTCGTTCTAGGACATTTGGTTTGAGCGCAATCTTTAAACTTAGGTCAAAAAAGCCATTTAAGCCTTTTCACAGTGAGATCTATGCGATATGGCCGAGAAATGTAATTTTGATGTTAACTCTCAAACCGCTGCGCAGAAGTCAACCAAACTTCACCCAATAGTGTATTGTATCACAATCTAGTAGTTACATTTGGAAATTTGGTTCTTGGACATTTGATTTGAGCGCAATCCTCAAACTTAGGTCAAAAAAGCCATTTAAGCCTTTTCACAGTGAGATCTATGCGATATGGCCGAGAAATGTAATTTTGATGTTAACTCCCAAACCGCTGCGCAGAAGTCAACCAAACTTCACCCAATAATGTATTGTATCACAATCTAGTAGTTACATTTGAAAATTTTGTTCTAGGACATTTGGTTTGAACGCAATCATCAAACTTAATTAAAAAAGTCATTTAAGCCTTTTCACAGTGAGATCTATGCGATATGGCCGAGAAATGTAATTTTGATGTTAACTCCCAAACCGCTGCGCAGAAGTCAACCAAACTTCACTCAATAGTGTATTTTATCACAATCTAGTAGTTACATTTGGAAATTTAGTTCTAGGACATTTGATTTGAGCGCAATCTTCAAACTTAATTAAAAAAAGTCATTTAAGCCTTTTCACAGTGAGATCTATGCGATATGGCCGAGAAATGTAATTTTGATGTTCACTCCCAAACCGCTGCGCAGAAGTCAACCAAACTTCAACCATTAGTGTATTGTATCACAATCTAGTAGTTACATGTGGAAATTTGGTTCTAGGACATTTGATTTGAGCGCAATCCTCAAACTTAGGTCAAAAAAGTCATTTAAGCCTTTTCACAGTGAGATCTATGCGATATGGCCGAGAAATGTAATTTTGATGTTAACTCCCAAACCGCTGCGCAGAAGTCAACCAAACTTCAAACATTAGTGTATTGTATCACAATCTAGTAGTTACATGTGGAAATTTGGTTCTAGGACATTTGATTTGAGCGCAATCCTCAAACTTAGGTCAAAAAAGCCATTTAAGCCTTTTCACAGTGAGATCTATGCGAAATGGCCGAGAAATGTAATTTTGATGTTAACTCCCAAACCGCTGCGCAGAAGTCAACCAAACTTCACCCAATAGTGTATTGTATCACAATCTAGTAGTTACATTTGAAAATTTTGTTCTAGGACATTTTGTTTGAGCGCAATCATCAAACTTAATTAAAAAAGTCATTTAAGCCTTTTCACAGTGAGATCTATGCGATATGGCCGAGAAATGTAATTTTGATGTTAACTCCCAAACCGCTGCGCAGAAGTCAACCAAACTTCACCCATTAGTGTATTGTATCACAATCTAGTAGTTACATGTGGAAATTTGGTTCTAGGACATTTGATTTGAGCGCAATCCTCAAACTTAGGTCAAAAAAGCCATTTAAGCCTTTTCACAGTGAGATCTATGCGATATGGCCGAGAAATGTAATTTTGATGTTAACTCCCAAACCGCTGCGCAGAAGTCAACCAAACTTCACCCAATAGTGTATTGTATCACATACTAGTAGTTACATTTGAAAATTTCGTTCTAGGACATTTGGTTTGAGCGCAATCTTTAAACTTAGGTCAAAAAAGCCATTTAAGCCTTTTCACAGTGAGATCTATGCGATATGGCCGAGAAATGTAATTTTGATGTTAACTCCCAAACCGCTGCGCAGAAGTCAACCAAACTTAACCCAATAATGTATTTTATCACAATCTAGTAGTTACATTTGGAAATTTAGTTCTAGGACATTTGATTTGAGCGCAATCTTCAAACTTAATTAAAAAAAGTCATTTAAGCCTTTTCACAGTGAGATCTATGCGATATGGCCGAGAAATGTAATTTTGATGTTCACTCCCAAACCGCTGCGCAGAAGTCAACCAAACTTCAACCATTAGTGTATTGTATCACAATCTAGTAGTTACATGTGGAAATTTGGTTCTAGGACATTTGATTTGAGCGCAATCCTCAAACTTAGGTCAAAAAAGCCATTTAAGCCTTTTCACAGTGAGATCTATGCGATATGGCCGAGAAATGTAATTTTGATGTTAACTCCCAAACCGCTGCGCAGAAGTCAACCAAACTTCACCCAATAGTGTATTGTATCACAATCTAGTAGTTACATTTGAAAATTTTGTTCTAGGACATTTTGTTTGAGCGCAATCATCAAACTTAATTAAAAAAGTCATTTAAGCCTTTTCACAGTGAGATCTATGCGATATGGCCGAGAAATGTAATTTTGATGTTAACTCCCAAACCGCTGCGCAGAAGTCAACCAAACTTCACCCATTAGTGTATTGTATCACAATCTAGTAGTTACATGTGGAAATTTGGTTCTAGGACATTTGATTTGAGCGTAATCCTCAAACTTAGGTCAAAAAAGCCATTTAAGCCTTTTCACAGTGAGATCTATGCGATATGGCCGAGAAATGTAATTTTGATGTTAACTCCCAAACCGCTGTGCAGAAGTCAACCAAACTTCACCCAATAGTGTATTGTATCACATTCTAGTAGTTACATTTGAAAATTTTGTTCTAGGACATTTGGTTTGAGCGCAATCATTAAACTTAGGTCAAAAAAGCCATTTAAGCCTTTTCACAGTGAGATCTATGCGATATGGCCGAGAAATGTAATTTTGATGTTAACTCCCAAACCGCTGCGCAGAAGTCAACTAAACTTCACCCAATAGTGTATTGTATCACATTCTAGTAGTTACATTTGAAAATTTTGTTCTAGGACATTTGGTTTGAGCGCAATCATTAAACTTAGGTCAAAAAAGCCATTTAAGCCTTTTCACAGTGAGATCTATGCGATATGGCCGAGAAATGTAATTTTGATGTTAACTCCCAAACCGCTGCGCAGAAGTCAACTAAACTTCACCCAATAATGTATTGTATCACATTCTAGTAGTTACATTTGAAAATTTTGTTCTAGGACATTTGGTTTGAGCGCAATCATTAAACTTAATTAAAAAAGTCATTTAAGCCTTTTCACAGTGAGATCTATGCGATATGGCCGAGAAATGTAATTTTGATGTTAACTCCCAAACCGCTGCGCAGAAGTCAACCAAACTTCACCCAATAGTGTATTGTATCACAATCTAGTAGTTACATGTGAAAATTTGGTTCTAGGACATTTGATTTGAGCGCAATCCTCAAACTTAGGTCAAAAAAGCCATTTAAGCCTTTTCACAGTGAGATCTATGCGATATGGCCGAGAAATGTAATTTTGATGTTAACTCCCAAACCACTGCGCAGAAGTCAACCAAACTTCACCCAATAGTGTATTGTATCACATTCTAGTAGTTACATTTGAAAATTTCGTTCTAGGACATTTGGTTTGAGCACAATTATTAAACTTAGGTCAAAAAAGCCATTTAAGCCTTTTCACAGTGAGATCTATGCGATATGGCCGAGAAATGTAATTTTGATGTTAACTCCCAAACCGCTGCGCAGAAGTCAACCAAACTTCACCCAATAGTGTATTGTATCACAATCTAGTAGTTACATTTGAAAATTTTGTTCTAGGACATTTTGTTTGAACGCAATCATCAAACTTAATTAAAAAAGTCATTTAAGCCTTTTCACAGTGAGATCTATGCGATATGGCCGAGAAATGTTATTTTGATGTTAACTCCCAAACCGCTGCGCAGAAGTCAACCAAACTTCACCCAATAGTGTATTTTATCACAATCTAGTAGTTACATTTGGAAATTTAGTTCTAGGACATTTGATTTGAGCGCAATCTTCAAACTTAATTTAAAAAAGTCATTTAAGCCTTTTCACAGTGAGATCTATGCGATATGGCCGAGAAATGTAATTTTGATGTTCACTCCCAAACCGCTGCGCAGAAGTCAACCAAACTTCAACCATTAGTGTATTGTATCACAATCTAGTAGTTACATGTGGAAATTTGGTTCTAGGACATTTGATTTGAGCGCAATCCTCAAACTTAGGTCAAAAAAGCCATTTAAGCCTTTTCACAGTGAGATCTCTGCGATATGGCCGAGAAATGTAATTTTGATGTTAACTCCCAAACCGCTGCGCAGAAGTCAACCAAACTTCACCCAATAGTGTATTGTATCACAATCTAGTAGTTACATTTGAAAATTTTGTTCTAGGACATTTTGTTTGAGCGCAATCCTCAAACTTAATTAAAAAAGTCTTTTAAGCCTTTTCACAGTGAGATCTATGCGATATGGCCGAGAAATGTAATTTTGATGTTAACTCCCAAACCGCTGCGCAGAAGTCAACCAAACTTCACCCATTAGTGTATTGTATCACAATCTAGTAGTTACATGTGGAAATTTGGTTATTGGACATTTGATTTGAGCGCAATCCTCAAACTTAGGTCAAAAAAGCCATTTAAGCCTTTTCACAGTGAGATCTATGCGATATGGCCGAGAAATGTAATTTTGATGTTAACTCCCAAACCGCTGCGCAGAAGTCAACCAAACTTCACCCATTAGTGTATTGTATCACAATCTAGTAGTTACATGTGGAAATTTGGTTCTAGGACATTTGATTTGAGCGCAATCCTCAAACTTAGGTCAAAAAAGCCATTTAAATCTTTTCACAGTGAGATCTATGCGATATGGCCGAGAAATGTAATTTTGATGTTAACTCCCAAACCGCTGCGCAGAAGTCAACCAAACTTCACCCAATAGTGTATTGTATCACAATCTAGTAGTTACATTTGAAAATTTTGTTCTAGGACATTTTGTTTGAACGCAATCATCAAACTTAATTAAAAAAAGTCATTTAAGCCTTTTCACAGTGAGATCTATGCGATATGGCCGAGAAATGTAATTTTGATGTTAACTCCCAAACCGCTGCGCAGAAGTCAACCAAACTTCACCCAATAGTGTATTTTATCACAATCTAGTAGTTACATTTGGAAATTTAGTTCTAGGACATTTGATTTGAGCGCAATCTTCAAACTTAATTTAAAAAAGTCATTTAAGCCTTTTCACAGTGAGATCTATGCGATATGGCCGAGAAATATAATTTTGATGTTAACTCCCAAACCGCTGCGCAGAAGTCAACCAAACTTCACCCAATAGTGTATTTTATCACAATCTAGTAGTTACATTTGAAAATTTAGTTCTAGGACATTTGATTTGAGCGCAATCTTCAAACTTAATTAAAAAAAGTCATTTAAGCCTTTTCACAGTGAGATCTATGCGATATGGCCGAGAAATGTAATTTTGATGTTCACTCCCAAACCGCTGCGCAGAAGTCAACCAAACTTCAACCATTAGTGTATTGTATCACAATCTAGTAGTTACATGTGGAAATTTGGTTCTAGGACATTTGATTTGAGCGCAATCCTCAAACTTAGGTCAAAAAAGCCATTTAAGCCTTTTCACAGTGAGATCTATGCGATATGGCCGAGAAATGTAATTTTGATGTTAACTCCCAAACCGCTGCGCAGAAGTCAACCAAACTTCACCCAATAGTGTATTGTATCACAATCTAGTAGTTACATTTGAAAATTTTGTTCTAGGACATTTTGTTTGAGCGCAATCATCAAACTTAATTAAAAAAGTCATTTAAGCCTTTTCACAGTGAGATCTATGCGATATGGCCGAGAAATGTAATTTTGATGTTAACTCCCAAACCGCTGCGCAGAAGTCAACCAAACTTCACCCATTAGTGTATTGTATCACAATCTAGTAGTTACATGTGGAAATTTGGTTCTAGGACATTTGATTTGAGCGCAATCCTCAAACTTAGGTCAAAAAAGCCATTTAAGCCTTTTCACAGTGAGATCTATGCGATATGGCCGAGAAATGTAATTTTGATGTTAACTCCCAAACCGCTGCGCAGAAGTCAACCAAACTTCACCCAATAGTGTATTGTATCACATTCTAGTAGTTACATTTGAAAATTTTGTTCTAGGACATTTGGTTTGAGCGCAATCATTAAACTTAGGTCAAAAAAGCCATTTAAGCCTTTTCACAGTGAGATCTATGCGATATGGCCGAGAAATGTAATTTTGATGTTAACTCCCAAACCGCTGCGCAGAAGTCAACTAAACTTCACCCAATAGTGTATTGTATCACATTCTAGTAGTTACATTTGAAAATTTTGTTCTAGGACATTTGGTTTGAGCGCAATCATTAAACTTAATTAAAAAAGTCATTTAAGCCTTTTCACAGTGAGATCTATGCGATATGGCCGAGAAATGTAATTTTGATGTTAACTCCCAAACCGCTGCGCAGAAGTCAACCAAACTTCACCCATTAGTGTATTGTATCACAATCTAGTAATTACATGTGGAAATTTGGTTCTAGGACATTTGATTTGAGCGCAATCCTCAAACTTAGGTCAAAAAAGCCATTTAAGCCTTTTCACAGTGAGATCTATGCGATATGGCCGAGAAATGTAATTTTGATGTTAACTCCCAAACCGCTGCGCAGAAGTCAACCAAACTTCACCCAATAGTGTATTGTATCACAATCTAGTAGTTACATTTGAAAATTTTGTTCTATGACATTTTGTTTGAACGCAATCATCAAACTTATTTAAAAAAGTCATTTAAGCCTTTTCACAGTGAGATCTATGCGATATGGCCGAGAAATGTAATTTTGATGTTAACTCCCAAACCGCTGCGCAGAAGTCAACCAAACTTCACCCATTAGTGTATTGTATCACAATCTAGTAGTTACATGTGGAAATTTGGTTCTAGGACATTTGATTTGAGCGCAATCCTCAAACTTAGGTCAAAAAAGCCATTTAAGCCTTTTCACAGTGAGATCTATGCGATATGGCCGAGAAATGTAATTTTGATGTTTACTCCCAAACCGCTGCGCAGAAGTCAACCAAACTTCACCCATTAGTGTATTGTATCACAATCTAGTAGTTACATGTGGAAATTTGGTTCTAGGACATTTGATTTGAGCGCAATCCTCAAACTTAGGTCAAAAAAGCCATTTAAGCCTTTTCACAGTGAGATCTATGCGATATGGCCGAGAAATGTAATTTTGATGTTAACTCCCAAACCGCTGCGCAGAAGTCAACCAAACTTCACCCAATAGTGTATTGTATCACATTCTAGTAGTTACATTTGAAAATTTCGTTCTAGGACATTTAGTTTGAGCGCAATCATTAAACTTAGGTCAAAAAAGCCATTTAAGCCTTTTCACAGTGAGATCTATGCGATATGGCCGAGAAATGTAATTTTGATGTTAACTCCCAAACCGCTGCGCAGAAGTCAACCAAACTTCACCCATTAGTGTATTGTATCACAATCTAGTAGTTACATGTGGAAATTTGGTTCTAGGACATTTGATTTGAGCGCAATCCTCAAACTTAGGTCAAAAAAGCCATTTAAGCCTTTTCACAGTGAGATCTATGTGATATGGCCGAGAAATGTAATTTTGATGTTAACTCCCAAACCGCTGCGCAGAAGTCAACCAAACTTCACCCAATAGTGTATTGTATCACATTCTAGTAGTTACATTTGAAAATTTCGTTCTAGGACATTTGGTTTGAGCGCAATCTTTAAACTTAGGTCAAAAAAGCCATTTAAGCCTTTTCACAGTGAGATCTATGCGATATGGCCGAGAAATGTAATTTTGATGTTCACTCCCAAACCGCTGCGCAGAAGTCAACCAAACTTCAACCATTAGTGTATTGTATCACAATCTAGTAGTTAAATGTGGAAATTTGGTTCTAGGACATTTGATTTGAGCGCAATCCTCAAACTTAGGTCAAAAAAGCCATTTAAGCCTTTTCACAGTGAGATCTATGCGATATGGCCGAGAAATGTAATTTTGATGTTAACTCCCAAACCGCTGCGCAGAAGTCAACCAAACTTCACCCAATAGTGTATTGTATCACATTCTAGTAGTTACATTTGAAAATTTCGTTCTAGGACATTTGGTTTGAGCGCAATCTTTAAACTTAGGTCAAAAAAGCCATTTAAGCCTTTTCACAGTGAGATCTATGCGATATGGCCGAGAAATGTAATTTTGATGTTAACTCTCAAACCGCTGCGCAGAAGTCAACCAAACTTCACCCAATAGTGTATTGTATCACAATCTAGTAGTTACATTTGGAAATTTGGTTCTTGGACATTTGATTTGAGCGCAATCCTCAAACTTAGGTCAAAAAAGCCATTTAAGCCTTTTCACAGTGAGATCTATGCGATATGGCCGAGAAATGTAATTTTGATGTTAACTCCCAAACCGCTGCGCAGAAGTCAACCAAACTTCACCCAATAATGTATTGTATCACAATCTAGTAGTTACATTTGAAAATTTTGTTCTAGGACATTTGGTTTGAACGCAATCATCAAACTTAATTAAAAAAGTCATTTAAGCCTTTTCACAGTGAGATCTATGCGATATGGCCGAGAAATGTAATTTTGATGTTAACTCCCAAACCGCTGCGCAGAAGTCAACCAAACTTCACTCAATAGTGTATTTTATCACAATCTAGTAGTTACATTTGGAAATTTAGTTCTAGGACATTTGATTTGAGCGCAATCTTCAAACTTAATTAAAAAAAGTCATTTAAGCCTTTTCACAGTGAGATCTATGCGATATGGCCGAGAAATGTAATTTTGATGTTCACTCCCAAACCGCTGCGCAGAAGTCAACCAAACTTCAACCATTAGTGTATTGTATCACAATCTAGTAGTTACATTTGAAAATTTTGTTCTAGGACATTTGATTTGAGCGCAATCATCAAACTTAATTAAAAAAGTCATTTAAGCCTTTTCACAGTGAGATCTATGCGATATGGCCGAGAAATGTAATTTTGATGTTAACTCCCAAACCGCTGCGCAGAAGTCAACCAAACTTCACCCATTAGTGTATTGTATCACAATCTAGTAGTTACATGTGGAAATTTGGTTATTGGACATTTGATTTGAGCGCAATCCTCAAACTTAGGTCAAAAAAGCCATTTAAGCCTTTTCACAGTGAGATCTATGCGATATGGCCGAGAAATGTAATTTTGATGTTAACTCCCAAACCGCTGCGCAGAAGTCAACCAAACTTCACCCATTAGTGTATTGTATCACAATCTAGTAGTTACATGTGGAAATTTGGTTCTAGGACATTTGATTTGAGCGCAATCCTCAAACTTAGGTCAAAAAAGCCATTTAAGCCTTTTCACAGTGAGATCTATGCGATATGGCCGAGAAATGTAATTTTGATGTTAACTCCCAAACCGCTGCGCAGAAGTCAACCAAACTTCACCCAATAGTGTATTGTATCACAATCTAGTAGTTACATTTGGAAATTTGGTTCTTGGACATTTGATTTGAGCGCAATCCTCAAACTTAGGTCAAAAAAGCCATTTAAGCCTTTTCACAGTGAGATCTATGCGATATGGCCGAGAAATGTAATTTTGATGTTAACTCCCAAACCGCTGCGCAGAAGTCAACCAAACTTCACCCAATAGTGTATTGTATCACAATCTAGTAGTTACATTTGAAAATTTTGTTCTAGGACATTTTGTTTGAACGCAATCATCAAACTTAATTAAAAAAGTCATTTAAGCCTTTTCACAGTGAGATCTATGCGATATGGCCGAGAATTGTAATTTTGATGTTAACTCCCAAACCGCTGCGCAGAAGTCAACCAAACTTCACCCAATAGTGTATTTTATCACAATCTAGTAGTTACATTTGGAAATTTAGTTCTAGGACATTTGATTTGAGCGCAATCTTCAAACTTAATTAAAAAAAGTCATTTAAGCCTTTTCACAGTGAGATCTATGCGATATGGCCGAGAAATGTAATTTTGATGTTCACTCCCAAACCGCTGCGCAGAAGTCAACCAAACTTCAACCATTAGTGTATTGTATCACAATCTAGTAGTTACATGTGGAAATTTGGTTCTAGGACATTTGATTTGAGCGCAATCCTCAAACTTAGGTCAAAAAAGCCATTTAAGCCTTTTCACAGTGAGATCTATGCGAAATGGCCGAGAAATGTAATTTTGATGTTAACTCCCAAACCGCTGCGCAGAAGTCAACCAAACTTCACCCAATAGTGTATTGTATCACAATCTAGTAGTTACATTTGAAAATTTTGTTCTAGGACATTTTGTTTGAGCGCAATCATCAAACTTAATTAAAAAAGTCATTTAAGCCTTTTCACAGTGAGATCTATACGATATGGCCGAGAAATGTAATTTTGATGTTAACTCCCAAACCGCTGCGCAGAAGTCAACCAAACTTCACCCATTAGTGTATTGTATCACAATCTAGTAGTTACATGTGGAAATTTGGTTCTAGGACATTTGATTTGAGCGCAATCCTCAAACTTAGGTCAAAAAAGCCATTTAAGCCTTTTCACAGTGAGATCTATGCGATATGGCCGGGAAATGTAATTTTGATGTTAACTCCCAAACCGCTGCGCAGAAGTCAACCAAACTTCACCCAATAGTGTATTGTATCACATTCTAGTAGTTACATTTGAAAATTTCGTTCTAGGACATTTGGTTTGAGCGCAATCTTTAAACTTAGGTCAAAAAAGCCATTTAAGCCTTTTCACAGTGAGATCTATGCGATATGGCCGAGAAATGTAATTTTGATGTTAACTCCCAAACCGCTGCGCAGAAGTCAACCAAACTTCACCCAATAGTGTATTGTATCACAATCTAGTAGTTACATTTGGAAATTTGGTTCTTGGACATTTGATTTGAGCGCAATCCTCAAACTTAGGTCAAAAAAGCCATTTAAGCCTTTTCACAGTGAGATCTATGCGATATGGCCGAGAAATGTAATTTTGATGTTAACTCCCAAACCGCTGCGCAGAAGTCAACCAAACTTCACCCAATAGTGTATTGTATCACAATCTAGTAGTTACATTTGAAAATTTTGTTCTAGGACATTTTGTTTGAACGCAATCATCAAACTTAATTAAAAAAGTCATTTAAGCCTTTTCACAGTGAGATCTATGCGATATGGCCGAGAAATGTTATTTTGATGTTAACTCCCAAACCGCTGCGCAGAAGTCAACCAAACTTCACCCAATAGTGTATTTTATCACAATCTAGTAGTTACATTTGGAAATTTAGTTCTAGGACATTTGATTTGAGCGCAATCTTCAAACTTAATTTAAAAAAGTCATTTAAGCCTTTTCACAGTGAGATCTATGCGATATGGCCGAGAAATGTAATTTTGATGTTCACTCCCAAACCGCTGCGCAGAAGTCAACCAAACTTCAACCATTAGTGTATTATATCACAATCTAGTAGTTACATGTGGAAATTTGGTTCTAGGACATTTGATTTGAGCGCAATCCTCAAACTTAGGTCAAAAAAGCCATTTAAGCCTTTTCACAGTGAGATCTCTGCGATATGGCCGAGAAATGTAATTTTGATGTTAACTCCCAAACCGCTGCGCAGAAGTCAACCAAACTTCACCCAATAGTGTATTGTATCACAATCTAGTAGTTACATTTGAAAATTTTGTTCTAGGACATTTTGTTTGAGCGCAATCCTCAAACTTAATTAAAAAAGTCTTTTAAGCCTTTTCACAGTGAGATCTATGCGATATGGCCGAGAAATGTAATTTTGATGTTAACTCCCAAACCGCTGCGCAGAAGTCAACCAAACTTCACCCATTAGTGTATTGTATCACAATCTAGTAGTTACATGTGGAAATTTGGTTATTGGACATTTGATTTGAGCGCAATCCTCAAACTTAGGTCAAAAAAGCCATTTAAGCCTTTTCACAGTGAGATCTATGCGATATGGCCGAGAAATGTAATTTTGATGTTAACTCCCAAACCGCTGCGCAGAAGTCAACCAAACTTCACCCATTAGTGTATTGTATCACAATCTAGTAGTTACATGTGGAAATTTGGTTCTAGGACATTTGATTTGAGCGCAATCCTCAAACTTAGGTCAAAAAAGCCATTTAAATCTTTTCACAGTGAGATCTATGCGATATGGCCGAGAAATGTAATTTTGATGTTAACTCCCAAACCGCTGCGCAGAAGTCAACCAAACTTCACCCAATAGTGTATTGTATCACAATCTAGTAGTTACATTTGAAAATTTTGTTCTAGGACATTTTGTTTGAACGCAATCATCAAACTTAATTAAAAAAGTCATTTAAGCCTTTTCACAGTGAGATCTATGCGATATGGCCGAGAAATGTAATTTTGATGTTAACTCCCAAACCGCTGCGCAGAAGTCAACCAAACTTCACCCAATAGTGTATTTTATCACAATCTAGTAGTTACATTTGGAAATTTAGTTCTAGGACATTTGATTTTAGCGCAATCTTCAAACTTAATTTAAAAAAGTCATTTAAGCCTTTTCACAGTGAGATCTATGCGATATGGCCGAGAAATATAATTTTGATGTTCACTCCCAAACCGCTGCGCAGAAGTCAACCAAACTTCAACCATTAGTGTATTGTATCACAATCTAGTAGTTACATGTGGAAATTTGGTTCTAGGACATTTGATTTGAGCGCAATCCTCAAACTTAGGTCAAAAAAGCCATTTAAGCCTTTTCACAGTGAGATCTCTGCGATATGGCCGAGAAATGTAATATTGATGTTAACTCCCAAACCGCTGCGCAGAAGTCAACCAAACTTCACCCAATAGTGTATTGTATCACAATCTAGTAGTTACATTTGAAAATTTTGTTCTAGGACATTTTGTTTGAGCGCAATCCTCAAACTTAATTAAAAAAGTCATTTAAGCCTTTTCACAGTGAGATCTATGCGATATGGCCGAGAAATGTAATTTTGATGTTAACTCCCAAACCGCTGCGCAGAAGTCAACCAAACTTCACCCATTAGTGTATTGTATCACAATCTAGTAGTTACATATGGAAATTTGGTTCTTGGACATTTGATTTGAGCGCAATCCTCAAACTTAGGTCAAAAAAGCCATTTAAGCCTTTTCACAGTGAGATCTATGCGATATGGCCGAGAAATGTAATTTTGATGTTAACTCCCAAACCGCTGCGCAGAAGTCAACCAAACTTCACCCATTAGTGTATTGTATACCAATCTAGTAGTTACATGTGGAAATTTGGTTCTAGGACATTTGATTTGAGCGCAATCCTCAAACTTAGGTCAAAAAAGCCATTTTAGCCTTTTCACAGTGAGATCTATGCGATATGGCCGAGAAATGTAATTTTGATGTTAACTCCCAAACCGCTGCGCAGAAGTCAACCAAACTTCACCCAATAGTGTATTGTATCACATTCTAGTAGTTACATTTGAAAATTTCGTTCTAGGACATTTGGTTTGAGCGCAATCATTAAACTTAGGTCAAAAAAGCCATTTAAGCCTTTTCACAGTGAGATCTATGCGATATGGCCGAGAAATGTAATTTTGATGTTAACTCCCAAACCGCTGCGCAGAAGTCAACCAAACTTCACCCAATAGTGTATTGTATCACAATCTAGTAGTTACATTTGAAAATTTTGTTCTAGGAAATTTTGTTTGAGCGCAATCATCAAACTTAATTAAAAAAGTCATTTAAGCCTTTTCACAGTGAGATCTATGCGATATGGCCGAGAAATGTAATTTTGATGTTAACTCCCAAACCGCTGCGCAGAAGTCAACCAAACTTCACCCATTAGTGTATTGTATCACAATCTAGTAGTTACATGTGGAAATTTGGTTCTAGGACATTTGATTTGAGCGCAATCCTCAAACTTAGGTCAAAAAAGCCATTTAAGCCTTTTCACAGTGAGATCTATGCGATATGGCCGAGAAATGTAATTTTGATGTTAACTCCCAAACCGCTGCGCAGAAGTCAACCAAACTTCACCCAATAGTGTATTGTATCACATTCTAGTAGTTACATTTGAAAATTTCGTTCTAGGACATTTGGTTTGAGCGCAATCTTTAAACTTAGGTCAAAAAAGCCATTTAAGCCTTTTCACAGTGAGATCTATGCGATATGGCCGAGAAATGTAATTTTGATGTTAACTCCCAAACCGCTGCGCAGAAGTCAACCAAACTTCACCCAATAGTGTATTGTATCACAATCTAGTAGTTACATTTGGAAATTTGGTTCTTGGACATTTGATTTGAGCGCAATCCTCAAACTTAGGTCAAAAAAGCCATTTAAGCCTTTTCACAGTGAGATCTATGCGATATGGCCGAGAAATGTAATTTTGATGTTAACTCCCAAACCGCTGCGCAGAAGTCAACCAAACTTCACCCAATAGTGTATTGTATCACAATCTAGTAGTTACATTTGAAAATTTTGTTCTAGGACATTTTGTTTGAACGCAATCATCAAACTTAATTAAAAAAGTCATTTAAGCCTTTTCACAGTGAGATCTATGCGATATGGCCGAGAATTGTAATTTTGATGTTAACTCCCAAACCGCTGCGCAGAAGTCAACCAAACTTCACCCAATAGTGTATTTTATCACAATCTAGTAGTTACATTTGGAAATTTAGTTCTAGGACATTTGATTTGAGCGCAATCTTCAAACTTAATTAAAAAAAGTCATTTAAGCCTTTTCACAGTGAGATCTATGCGATATGGCCGAGAAATGTAATTTTGATGTTCACTCCCAAACCGCTGCGCAGAAGTCAACCAAACTTCAACCATTAGTGTATTGTATCACAATCTAGTAGTTACATGTGGAAATTTGGTTCTAGGACATTTGATTTGAGCGCAATCCTCAAACTTAGGTCAAAAAAGCCATTTAAGCCTTTTCACAGTGAGATCTATGCGATATGGCCGAGAAATGTAATTTTGATGTTAACTCCCAAACCGCTGCGCAGAAGTCAACCAAACTTCACCCAATAGTGTATTGTATCACAATCTAGTAGTTACATTTGAAAATTTTGTTCTAGGACATTTTGTTTGAGCGCAATCATCAAACTTAATTAAAAAAGTCATTTAAGCCTTTTCACAGTGAGATCTATGCGATATGGCCGAGAAATGTAATTTTGATGTTAACTCCCAAACCGCTGCGCAGAAGTCAACCAAACTTCACCCATTAGTGTATTGTATCACAATCTAGTAGTTACATGTGGAAATTTGGTTCTAGGACATTTGATTTGAGCGCAATCCTCAAACTTAGGTCAAAAAAGCCATTTAAGCCTTTTCACAGTGAGATCTATGCGATATGGCCGAGAAATGTAATTTTGATGTTAACTCCCAAACCGCTGCGCAGAAGTCAACCAAACTTCACCCAATAGTGTATTGTATCACATTCTAGTAGTTACATTTGAAAATTTTGTTCTAGGACATTTGGTTTGAGCGCAATCATTAAACTTAGGTCAAAAAAGCCATTTAAGCCTTTTCACAGTGAGATCTATGCGATATGGCCGAGAAATGTAATTTTGATGTTAACTCCCAAACCGCTGCGCAGAAGTCAACCAAACTTCACCCATTAGTGTATTGTATCACAATCTAGTAGTTACATTTGAAAATTTTGTTCTATGACATTTTGTTTGAACGCAATCATCAAACTTAATTAAAAAAGTCATTTAAGCCTTTTCACAGTGAGATCTATGCGATATGGCCGAGAAATGTAATTTTGATGTTAACTCCCAAACCGCTGCGCAGAAGTCAACCAAACTTCACCCATTAGTGTATTGTATCACAATCTAGTAGTTACATGTGGAAATTTGGTTATTGGACATTTGATTTGAGCGCAATCCTCAAACTTAGGTCAAAAAAGCCATTTAAGCCTTTTCACAGTGAGATCTATGCGATATGGCCGAGAAATGTAATTTTGATGTTAACTCCCAAACCGCTGCGCAGAAGTCAACCAAACTTCACCCATTAGTGTATTGTATCACAATCTAGTAGTTACATGTGGAAATTTGGTTCTAGGACATTTGATTTGAGCGCAATCCTCAAACTTAGGTCAAAAAAGCCATTTAAGCCTTTTCACAGTGAGATCAATGCGATATGGCCGAGAAATGTAATTTTGATGTTAACTCCCAAACCGCTGCGCAGAAGTCAACCAAACTTCACCCAATAGTGTATTGTATCACAATCTAGTAGTTACATTTGAAAATTTTGTTCTAGGAAATTTTGTTTGAGCGCAATCATCAAACTTAATTAAAAAAGTCATTTAAGCCTTTTCACAGTGAGATCTATGCGATATGGCCGAGAAATGTAATTTTGATGTTAACTCCCAAACCGCTGCGCAGAAGTCAACCAAACTTCACCCATTAGTGTATTGTATCACAATCTAGTAGTTAAATGTGGAAATTTGGTTCTAGGACATTTGATTTGAGCGCAATCCTCAAACTTAGGTCAAAAAAGCCATTTAAGCCTTTTCACAGTGAGATCTATGCGATATGGCCGAGAAATGTAATTTTGATGTTAACTCCCAAACCGCTGCGCAGAAGTCAACCAAACTTCACCCAATAGTGTATTGTATCACATTCTAGTAGTTACATTTGAAAATTTCGTTCTAGGACATTTGGTTTGAGCGCAATCTTTAAACTTAGGTCAAAAAAGCCATTTAAGCCTTTTCACAGTGAGATCTATGCGATATGGCCGAGAAATGTAATTTTGATGTTAACTCCCAAACCGCTGCGCAGAAGTCAACCAAACTTCACCCAATAGTGTATTGTATCACAATCTAGTAGTTACATTTGAAAATTTTGTTCTAGGACATTTTGTTTGAACGCAATCATCAAACTTAATTAAAAAAGTCATTTAAGCCTTTTCACAGTGCGATCTATGCGATATGGCCGAGAATTGTAATTTTGATGTTAACTCCCAAACCGCTGCGCAGAAGTCAACCAAACTTCACCCAATAGTGTATTTTATCACAATCTAGTAGTTACATTTGGAAATTTAGTTCTAGGACATTTGATTTGAGCGCAATCTTCAAACTTAATTAAAAAAAGTCATTTAAGCCTTTTCACAGTGAGATCTATGCGATATGGCCGAGAAATGTAATTTTGATGTTCACTCCCAAACCGCTGCGCAGAAGTCAACCAAACTTCAACCATTAGTGTATTGTATCACAATCTAGTAGTTACATGTGGAAATTTGGTTCTAGGACATTTGATTTGAGCGCAATCCTCAAACTTAGGTCAAAAAAGCCATTTAAGCCTTTTCACAGTGAGATCTATGCGATATGGCCGAGAAATGTAATTTTGATGTTAACTCCCAAACCGCTGCGCAGAAGTCAACCAAACTTCACCCAATAGTGTATTGTATCACAATCTAGTAGTTACATTTGAAAATTTTGTTCTAGGACATTTTGTTTGAGCGCAATCATCAAACTTAATTAAAAAAGTCATTTAAGCCTTTTCACAGTGAGATCTATGCGATATGGCCGAGAAATGTAATTTTGATGTTAACTCCCAAACCGCTGCGCAGAAGTCAACCAAACTTCACCCATTAGTGTATTGTATCACAATCTAGTAGTTACATGTGGAAATTTGGTTATTGGACATTTGATTTGAGCGCAATCCTCAAACTTAGGTCAAAAAAGCCATTTAAGCCTTTTCACAGTGAGATCTATGCGATATGGCCGAGAAATGTAATTTTGATGTTCACTCCCAAACCGCTGCGCAGAAGTCAACCAAACTTCAACCATTAGTGTATTGTATCACAATCTAGTAGTTACATTTGAAAATTTTGTTCTAGGACATTTGATTTGAGCGCAATCATCAAACTTAATTAAAAAAGTCATTTAAGCCTTTTCACAGTGAGATCTATGCGATATGGCCGAGAAATGTAATTTTGATGTTAACTCCCAAACCGCTGCGCAGAAGTCAACCAAACTTCACCCATTAGTGTATTGTATCACAATCTAGTAGTTACATGTGGAAATTTGGTTCTTGGACATTTGATTTGAGCGCAATCCTCAAACTTAGGTCAAAAAAGCCATTTAAGCCTTTTCACAGTGAGATCTATGCGATATGGCCGAGAAATGTAATTTTGATGTTAACTCCCAAACCGCTGCGCAGAAGTCAACCAAACTTCACCCATTAGTGTATTGTATCACAATCTAGTAGTTACATGTGGAAATTTGGTTCTAGGACATTTGATTTGAGCGCAATCCTCAAACTTAGGTCAAAAAAGCCATTTAAGCCTTTTCACAGTGAGATCTATGCGATATGGCCGAGAAATGTAATTTTGATGTTAACTCCCAAACCGCTGCGCAGAAGTCAACCAAACTTCACCCAATAGTGTATTGTATCACAATCTAGTAGTTACATTTGGAAATTTGGTTCTTGGACATTTGATTTGAGCGCAATCCTCAAACTTAGGTCAAAAAAGCCATTTAAGCCTTTTCACAGTGAGATCTATGCGATATGGCCGAGAAATGTAATTTTGATGTTCACTCCCAAACCGCTGCGCAGAAGTCAACCAAACTTCAACCATTAGTGTATTGTATCACAATCTAGTAGTTACATGTGGAAATTTGGTTCTAGGACATTTGATTTGAGCGCAATCCTCAAACTTAGGTCAAAAAAGCCATTTAAGCCTTTTCACAGTGAGATCTATGCGATATGGCCGAGAAATGTAATTTTGATGTTAACTCCCAAACCGCTGCGCAGAAGTCAACCAAACTTCACCCATTAGTGTATTGTATCACAATCTAGTAGTTACATTTGACAATTTTGTTCTAGGACATTTTGTTTGAGCGCAATCATCAAACTTAATTAAAAAAGTCATTTAAGCCTTTTCACAGTGAGATCTATGCGATATGGCCGAGAAATGTAATTTTGATGTTAACTCCCAAACCGCTGCGCAGAAGTCAACCAAACTTCACCCATTAGTGTATTGTATCACAATCTAGTAGTTACATGTGGAAATTTGATTCTAGGACATTTGATTTGAGCGCAATCCTCAAACTTAGGTCAAAAAAGCCATTTAAGCCTTTTCACAGTGAGATCTATGCGATATGGCCGAGAAATGTAATTTTGATGTTAACTCCCAAACCGCTGCGCAGAAGTCAACCAAACTTCACCCAATAGTGTATTGTATCACATTCTAGTAGTTACATTTGAAAATTTTGTTCTAGGACTTTTGGTTTGAGCGCAATCATTAAACTTAGGTCAAAAAAGCCATTTAAGCCTTTTCACAGTGAGATCTATGCGATATGGCCGAGAAATGTAATTTTGATGTTAACTCCCAAACCGCTGCGCAGAAGTCAACCAAACTTCACCCATTAGTGTATTGTATCACAATCTAGTAGTTACATTTGAAAATTTTGTTCTATGACATTTTGTTTGAACGCAATCATCAAACTTAATTAAAAAAGTCATTTAAGCCTTTTCACAGTGAGATCTATGCGATATGGCCGAGAAATGTAATTTTGATGTTAACTCCCAAACCGCTGCGCAGAAGTCAACCAAACTTCACCCATTAGTGTATTGTATCACAATCTAGTAGTTACATGTGGAAATTTGGTTATTGGACATTTGATTTGAGCGCAATCCTCAAACTTAGGTCAAAAAAGCCATTTAAGCCTTTTCACAGTGAGATCTATGCGATATGGCCGAGAAATGTAATTTTGATGTTAACTCCCAAACCGCTGCGCAGAAGTCAACCAAACTTCACCCATTAGTGTATTGTATCACAATCTAGTAGTTACATGTGGAAATTTGGTTCTAGGACATTTGATTTGAGCGCAATCCTCAAACTTAGGTCAAAAAAGCCATTTAAGCCTTTTCACAGTGAGATCTATGCGATATGGCCGAGAAATGTAATTTTGATGTTAACTCCCAAACCGCTGCGCAGAAGTCAACCAAACTTCACCCAATAGTGTATTGTATCACAATCTAGTAGTTAAATTTGAAAATTTTGTTCTAGGAAATTTTGTTTGAGCGCAATCATCAAACTTAATTAAAAAAGTCATTTAAGCCTTTTCACAGTGAGATCTATGCGATATGGCCGAGAAATGTAATTTTGATGTTAACTCCCAAACCGCTGCGCAGAAGTCAACCAAACTTCACCCATTAGTGTATTGTATCACAATCTAGTAGTTAAATGTGGAAATTTGGTTCTAGGACATTTGATTTGAGCGCAATCCTCAAACTTAGGTCAAAAAAGCCATTTAAGCCTTTTCACAGTGAGATCTATGCGATATGGCCGAGAAATGTAATTTTGATGTTAACTCCCAAACCGCTGCGCAGAAGTCAACCAAACTTCACCCAATAGTGTATTGTATCACATTCTAGAAGTTACATTTGAAAATTTCGTTCTAGGACATTTGGTTTGAGCGCAATCTTTAAACTTAGGTCAAAAAAGCCATTTAAGCCTTTTCACAGTGAGATCTATAAGATATGGCCGAGAAATGTAATTTTGATGTTAACTCCCAAACCGCTGCGCAGAAGTCAACCAAACTTCACTCAATAGTGTATTTTATCACAATCTAGTAGTTACATTTGGAAATTTAGTTCTAGGACATTTGATTTGAGCGCAATCTTCAAACTTAATTAAAAAAAGTCATTTAAGCCTTTTCACAGTGAGATCTATGCGATATGGCCGAGAAATGTAATTTTGATGTTCACTCCCAAACCGCTGCGCAGAAGTCAACCAAACTTCACCCAATAGTGTATTGTATCACAATCTAGTAGTTACATTTGAAAATTTTGTTCTATGACATTTTGTTTGAACGCAATCATCAAACTTAATTAAAAAAGTCATTTAAGCCTTTTCACAGTGAGATCTATGCGATATGGCCGAGAAATGTAATTTTGATGTTAACTCCCAAACCGCTGCGCAGAAGTCAACCAAACTTCACCCATTAGTGTATTGTATCGCAATCTAGTAGTTACATGTGGAAATTTGGTTATTGGACATTTGATTTGAGCGCAATCCTCAAACTTAGGTCAAAAAAGCCATTTAAGCCTTTTCACAGTGAGATCTATGCGATATGGCCGAGAAATGTAATTTTCATGTTAACTCCCAAACCGCTGCGCAGAAGTCAACCAAACTTCACCCATTAGTGTATTGTATCGCAATCTAGTAGTTACATGTGGAAATTTGGTTATTGGACATTTGATTTGAGCGCAATCCTCAAACTTAGGTCAAAAAAGCCATTTAAGCCTTTTCACAGTGAGATCTATGCGATATGGCCGAGAAATGTAATTTTCATGTTAACTCCCAAACCGCTGCGCAGAAGTCAACCAAACTTCACCCATTAGTGTATTGTATCACAATCTAGTAGTTACATGTGAAAATTTGGTTCTAGGACATTTGATTTGAGCGCAATCCTCAAACTTAGGTCAAAAAAGCCATTTAAGCCTTTTCACAGTGAGATCTATGCGATATGGCCGAGAAATGTAATTTTGATGTTAACTCCCAAACCACTGCGCAGAAGTCAACCAAACTTCACCCAATAGTGTATTGTATCACATTCTAGTAGTTACATTTGAAAATTTCGTTCTAGGACATTTGGTTTGAGCACAATTATTAAACTTAGGTCAAAAAAGCCATTTAAGCCTTTTCACAGTGAGATCTATGCGATATGGCCGAGAAATGTAATTTTGATGTTAACTCCCAAACCGCTGCGCAGAAGTCAACCAAACTTCACCCAATAGTGTATTGTATCACAATCTAGTAGTTACATTTGAAAAATTTTTTCTAGGACATTTTGTTTGAACGCAATCATCAAACTTAATTAAAAAAGTCATTTAAGCCTTTTCACAGTGAGATCTATGCGATATGGCCGAGAAATGTAATTTTGATGTTCACTCCCAAACCGCTGCGCAGAAGTCAACCAAACTTCAACCATTAGTGTATTGTATCACAATCTAGTAGTTACATGTGGAAATTTGGTTCTAGGACATTTGATTTGAGCGCAATCCTCAAACTTAGGTCAAAAAAGCCATTTAAGCCTTTTCACAGTGAGATCTATGCGAAATGGCCGAGAAATGTAATTTTGATGTTAACTCCCAAACCGCTGCGCAGAAGTCAACCAAACTTCACCCAATAGTGTATTGTATCACAATCTAGTAGTTACATTTGAAAATTTTGTTCTAGGACATTTTGTTTGAGCGCAATCATCAAACTTAATTAAAAAAGTCATTTAAGCCTTTTCACAGTGAGATCTATACGATATGGCCGAGAAATGTAATTTTGATGTTAACTCCCAAACCGCTGCGCAGAAGTCAACCAAACTTCACCCATTAGTGTATTGTATCACAATCTAGTAGTTACATGTGGAAATTTGGTTCTAGGACATTTGATTTGAGCGCAATCCTCAAACTTAGGTCAAAAAAGCCATTTAAGCCTTTTCACAGTGAGATCTATGCGATATGGCCGGGAAATGTAATTTTGATGTTAACTCCCAAACCGCTGCGCAGAAGTCAACCAAACTTCACCCAATAGTGTATTGTATCACATTCTAGTAGTTACATTTGAAAATTTCGTTCTAGGACATTTGGTTTGAGCGCAATCTTTAAACTTAGGTCAAAAAAGCCATTTAAGCCTTTTCACAGTGAGATCTATGCGATATGGCCGAGAAATGTAATTTTGATGTTAACTCCCAAACCGCTGCGCAGAAGTCAACCAAACTTCACCCAATAGTGTATTGTATCACAATCTAGTAGTTACATTTGGAAATTTGGTTCTTGGACATTTGATTTGAGCGCAATCCTCAAACTTAGGTCAAAAAAGCCATTTAAGCCTTTTCACAGTGAGATCTATGCGATATGGCCGAGAAATGTAATTTTGATGTTAACTCCCAAACCGCTGCGCAGAAGTCAACCAAACTTCACCCAATAGTGTATTGTATCACAATCTAGTAGTTACATTTGAAAATTTTGTTCTAGGACATTTTGTTTGAACGCAATCATCAAACTTAATTAAAAAAGTCATTTAAGCCTTTTCACAGTGAGATCTATGCGATATGGCCGAGAAATGTTATTTTGATGTTAACTCCCAAACCGCTGCGCAGAAGTCAACCAAACTTCACCCAATAGTGTATTTTATCACAATCTAGTAGTTACATTTGGAAATTTAGTTCTAGGACATTTGATTTGAGCGCAATCTTCAAACTTAATTTAAAAAAGTCATTTAAGCCTTTTCACAGTGAGATCTATGCGATATGGCCGAGAAATGTAATTTTGATGTTCACTCCCAAACCGCTGCGCAGAAGTCAACCAAACTTCAACCATTAGTGTATTGTATCACAATCTAGTAGTTACATGTGGAAATTTGGTTCTAGGACATTTGATTTGAGCGCAATCCTCAAACTTAGGTCAAAAAAGCCATTTAAGCCTTTTCACAGTGAGATCTCTGCGATATGGCCGAGAAATGTAATTTTGATGTTAACTCCCAAACCGCTGCGCAGAAGTCAACCAAACTTCACCCAATAGTGTATTGTATCACAATCTAGTAGTTACATTTGAAAATTTTGTTCTAGGACATTTTGTTTGAGCGCAATCCTCAAACTTAATTAAAAAAGTCTTTTAAGCCTTTTCACAGTGAGATCTATGCGATATGGCCGAGAAATGTAATTTTGATGTTAACTCCCAAACCGCTGCGCAGAAGTCAACCAAACTTCACCCATTAGTGTATTGTATCACAATCTAGTAGTTACATGTGGAAATTTGGTTATTGGACATTTGATTTGAGCGCAATCCTCAAACTTAGGTCAAAAAAGCCATTTAAGCCTTTTCACAGTGAGATCTATGCGATATGGCCGAGAAATGTAATTTTGATGTTAACTCCCAAACCGCTGCGCAGAAGTCAACCAAACTTCACCCATTAGTGTATTGTATCACAATCTAGTAGTTACATGTGGAAATTTGGTTCTAGGACATTTGATTTGAGCGCAATCCTCAAACTTAGGTCAAAAAAGCCATTTAAATCTTTTCACAGTGAGATCTATGCGATATGGCCGAGAAATGTAATTTTGATGTTAACTCCCAAACCGCTGCGCAGAAGTCAACCAAACTTCACCCAATAGTGTATTGTATCACAATCTAGTAGTTACATTTGAAAATTTTGTTCTAGGACATTTTGTTTGAACGCAATCATCAAACTTAATTAAAAAAGTCATTTAAGCCTTTTCACAGTGAGATCTATGCGATATGGCCGAGAAATGTAATTTTGATGTTAACTCCCAAACCGCTGCGCAGAAGTCAACCAAACTTCACCCAATAGTGTATTTTATCACAATCTAGTAGTTACATTTGAAAATTTCGTTCTAGGACATTTGGTTTGAGCGCAATCTTCAAACTTAATTTAAAAAAGTCATTTAAGCCTTTTCACAGTGAGATCTATGCGATATGGCCGAGAAATATAATTTTGATGTTCACTCCCAAACCGCTGCGCAGAAGTCAACCAAACTTCACCCATTAGTGTATTGTATCACAATCTAGTAGTTACATGTGGAAATTTGGTTCTAGGACATTTGATTTGAGCGCAATCCTCAAACTTAGGTCAAAAAAGCCATTTTAGCCTTTTCACAGTGAGATCTATGCGATATGGCCGAGAAATGTAATTTTGATGTTAACTCCCAAACCGCTGCGCAGAAGTCAACCAAACTTCACCCAATAGTGTATTGTATCACATTCTAGTAGTTACATTTGAAAATTTCGTTCTAGGACATTTGGTTTGAGCGCAATCATTAAACTTAGGTCAAAAAAGCCATTTAAGCCTTTTCACAGTGAGATCTATGCGATATGGCCGAGAAATGTAATTTTGATGTTAACTCCCAAACCGCTGCGCAGAAGTCAACCAAACTTCACCCAATAGTGTATTGTATCACAATCTAGTAGTTACATTTGAAAATTTTGTTCTAGGAAATTTTGTTTGAGCGCAATCATCAAACTTAATTAAAAAAGTCATTTAAGCCTTTTCACAGTGAGATCTATGCGATATGGCCGAGAAATGTAATTTTGATGTTAACTCCCAAACCGCTGCGCAGAAGTCAACCAAACTTCACCCATTAGTGTATTGTATCACAATCTAGTAGTTACATGTGGAAATTTGGTTCTAGGACATTTGATTTGAGCGCAATCCTCAAACTTAGGTCAAAAAAGCCATTTAAACCTTTTCACAGTGAGATCTATGCGATATGGCCGAGAAATGTAATTTTGATGTTAACTCCCAAACCGCTGCGCAGAAGTCAACCAAACTTCACCCAATAGTGTATTGTATCACATTCTAGTAGTTACATTTGAAAATTTCGTTCTAGGACATTTGGTTTGAGCGCAATCTTTAAACTTAGGTCAAAAAAGCCATTTAAGCCTTTTCACAGTGAGATCTATGCGATATGGCCGAGAAATGTAATTTTGATGTTAACTCCCAAACCGCTGCGCAGAAGTCAACCAAACTTCACCCAATAGTGTATTGTATCACAATCTAGTAGTTACATTTGGAAATTTGGTTCTTGGACATTTGATTTGAGCGCAATCCTCAAACTTAGGTCAAAAAAGCCATTTAAGCCTTTTCACAGTGAGATCTATGCGATATGGCCGAGAAATGTAATTTTTAATGTTAACTCCCAAACCGCTGCGCAGAAGTCAACCAAACTTCACCCAATAGTGTATTGTATCACAATCTAGTAGTTACATTTGAAAATTTTGTTCTAGGACATTTTGTTTGAACGCAATCATCAAACTTAATTAAAAAAGTCATTTAAGCCTTTTCACAGTGAGATCTATGCGATATGGCCGAGAATTGTAATTTTGATGTTAACTCCCAAACCGCTGCGCAGAAGTCAACCAAACTTCACCCAATAGTGTATTTTATCACAATCTAGTAGTTACATTTGGAAATTTAGTTCTAGGACATTTGATTTGAGCGCAATCTTCAAACTTAATTAAAAAAAGTCATTTAAGCCTTTTCACAGTGAGATCTATGCGATATGGCCGAGAAATGTAATTTTGATGTTCACTCCCAAACCGCTGCGCAGAAGTCAACCAAACTTCAACCATTAGTGTATTGTATCACAATCTAGTAGTTACATGTGGAAATTTGGTTCTAGGACATTTGATTTGAGCGCAATCCTCAAACTTAGGTCAAAAAAGCCATTTAAGCCTTTTCACAGTGAGATCTATGCGATATGGCCGAGAAATGTAATTTTGATGTTAACTCCCAAACCGCTGCGCAGAAGTCAACCAAACTTCACCCAATAGTGTATTGTATCACAATCTAGTAGTTACATTTGAAAATTTTGTTCTAGGACATTTTGTTTGAGCGCAATCATCAAACTTAATTAAAAAAGTCATTTAAGCCTTTTCACAGTGAGATCTATGCGATATGGCCGAGAAATGTAATTTTGATGTTAACTCCCAAACCGCTGCGCAGAAGTCAACCAAACTTCACCCATTAGTGTATTGTATCACAATCTAGTAGTTACATGTGGAAATTTGGTTCTAGGACATTTGATTTGAGCGCAATCCTCAAACTTAGGTCAAAAAAGCCATTTAAGCCTTTTCACAGTGAGATCTATGCGATATGGCCGAGAAATGTAATTTTGATGTTAACTCCCAAACCGCTGCGCAGAAGTCAACCAAACTTCACCCAATAGTGTATTGTATCACATTCTAGTAGTTACATTTGAAAATTTTGTTCTAGGACATTTGGTTTGAGCGCAATCATTAAACTTAGGTCAAAAAAGCCATTTAAGCCTTTTCACAGTGAGATCTATGCGATATGGCCGAGAAATGTAATTTTGATGTTAACTCCCAAACCGCTGCGCAGAAGTCAACCAAACTTCACCCATTAGTGTATTGTATCACAATCTAGTAGTTACATTTGAAAATTTTGTTCTATGACATTTTGTTTGAACGCAATCATCAAACTTAATTAAAAAAGTCATTTAAGCGTTTTCACAGTGAGATCTATGCGATATGGCCGAGAAATGTAATTTTGATGTTAACTCCCAAACCGCTGCGCAGAAGTCAACCAAACTTCACCCATTAGTGTATTGTATCACAATCTAGTAGTTACATGTGGAAATTTGGTTATTGGACATTTGATTTGAGCGCAATCCTCAAACTTAGGTCAAAAAAGCCATTTAAGCCTTTTCACAGTGAGATCTATGCGATATGGCCGAGAAATGTAATTTTGATGTTAACTCCCAAACCGCTGCGCAGAAGTCAACCAAACTTCACCCATTAGTGTATTGTATCACAATCTAGTAGTTACATTTGAAAATTTTGTTCTAGGACATTTTGTTTGAACGCAATCATCAAACTTAATTAAAAAAGTCATTTAAGCCTTTTCACAGTGAGATCTATGCGATATGGCCGAGAAATGTAATTTTGATGTTAACTCCCAAACCGCTGCGCAGAAGTCAACCAAACTTCACTCAATAGTGTATTTTATCACAATCTAGTAGTTACATTTAGAAATTTAGTTCTAGGACATTTGATTTGAGCGCAATCTTCAAACTTAATTAAAAAAAGTCATTTAAGCCTTTTCACAGTGAGATCTATGCGATATGGCCGAGAAATGTAATTTTGATGTTCACTCCCAAACCGCTGCGCAGAAGTCAACCAAACTTCAACCATTAGTGTATTGTATCACAATCTAGTAGTTACATTTGAAAATTTTGTTCTAGGACATTTGATTTGAGCGCAATCATCAAACTTAATTAAAAAAGTCATTTAAGCCTTTTCACAGTGAGATCTATGCGATATGGCCGAGAAATGTAATTTTGATGTTAACTCCCAAACCGCTGCGCAGAAGTCAACCAAACTTCACCCATTAGTGTATTGTATCACAATCTAATAGTTACATGTGGAAATTTGGTTATTGGACATTTGATTTGAGCGCAATCCTCAAACTTAGGTCAAAAAAGCCATTTAAGCCTTTTCACAGTGAGATCTATGCGATATGGCCGAGAAATGTAATTTTGATGTTAACTCCCAAACCGCTGCGCAGAAGTCAACCAAACTTCACCCATTAGTGTATTGTATCACAATCTAGTAGTTACATGTGGAAATTTGGTTCTAGGACATTTGATTTGAGCGCAATCCTCAAACTTAGGTCAAAAAAGCCATTTAAGCCTTTTCACAGTGAGATCTATGCGATATGGCCGAGAAATGTAATTTTGATGTTAACTCCCAAACCGCTGCGCAGAAGTCAACCAAACTTCACCCAATAGTGTATTGTATCACAATCTAGTAGTTACATTTGAAAATTTTGTTCTAGGAAATTTTGTTTGAGCGCAATCATTAAACTTAATTAAAAAAGTCATTTAAGCCTTTTCACAGTGAGATCTATGCGATATGGCCGAGAAATGTAATTTTGATGTTAACTCCCAAACCGCTGCGCAGAAGTCAACCAAACTTCACCCATTAGTGTATTGTATCACAATCTAGTAGTTACATGTGAAAATTTTGTTCTATGACATTTTGTTTGAACGCAATCATCAAACTTAATTAAAAAAGTCATTTAAGCCTTTTCACAGTGAGATCTATGCGATATGGCCGAGAAATGTAATTTTGATGTTAACTCCCAAACCGCTGCGCAGAAGTCAACCAAACTTCACCCATTAGTGTATTGTATCACAATCTAGTAGTTACATGTGGAAATTTGGTTATTGGACATTTGGTTTGAGCGCAATCATTAAACTTAGGTCAAAAAAGCCATTTAAGCCTTTTCACAGTGAGATCTATGCGATATGGCCGAGAAATGTAATTTTGATGTTAACTCCCAAACCGCTGCGCAGAAGTCAACCAAACTTCACCCATTAGTGTATTGTATCACAATCTAGTAGTTACATGTGGAAATTTGGTTCTAGGACATTTGATTTGAGCGCAATCCTCAAACTTAGGTCAAAAAAGCCATTTAAGCCTTTTCACAGTGAGATCTATGCGATATGGCCGAGAAATGTAATTTTGATGTTAACTCCCAAACCGCTGCGCAGAAGTCAACCAAACTTCACCCAATAGTGTATTGTATCACATTCTAGTAGTTACATTTGAAAATTTCGTTCTAGGACATTTGGTTTGAGCGCAATCATTAAACTTAGGTCAAAAAAGCCATTTAAGCCTTTTCACAGTGAGATCTATGCGATATGGCCGAGAAATGTAATTTTGATGTTAACTCCCAAACCGCTGCGCAGAAGTCAACCAAACTTCACCCAATAGTGTATTGTATCACAATCTAGTAGTTACATTTGAAAATTTTGTTCTAGGAAATTTTGTTTGAGCGCAATCATTAAACTTAATTAAAAAAGTCATTTAAGCCTTTTCACAGTGAGATCTATGCGATATGGCCGAGAAATGTAATTTTGATGTTAACTCCCAAACCGCTGCGCAGAAGTCAACCAAACTTCACCCAATAGTGTATTTTATCACAATCTAGTAGTTACATTTGGAAATTTAGTTCTAGGACATTTGATTTGAGCGCAATCTTCAAACTTAATTAAAAAAAGTCATTTAAGCCTTTTCACAGTGAGATCTATGCGATATGGCCGAGAAATGTAATTTTGATGTTCACTCCCAAACCGCTGCGCAGAAGTCAACCAAACTTCAACCATTAGTGTATTGTATCACAATCTAGTAGTTACATGTGGAAATTTGGTTCTAGGACATTTGATTTGAGCGCAATCCTCAAACTTAGGTCAAAAAAGCCATTTAAGCCTTTTCACAGTGAGATCTATGCGATATGGCCGAGAAATGTAATTTTGATGTTAACTCCCAAACCGCTGCGCAGAAGTCAACCAAACTTCACCCAATAGTGTATTGTATCACAATCTAGTAGTTACATTTGAAAATTTTGTTCTAGGACATTTTGTTTGAGCGCAATCATCAAACTTAATTAAAAAAGTCATTTAAGCCTTTTCACAGTGAGATCTATGCGATATGGCCGAGAAATGTAATTTTGATGTTAACTCCCAAACCGCTGCGCAGAAGTCAACCAAACTTCACCCATTAGTGTATTGTATCACAATCTAGTAGTTACATGTGGAAATTTGGTTCTAGGACATTTGATTTGAGCGCAATCCTCAAACTTAGGTCAAAAAAGCCATTTAAGCCTTTTCACAGTGAGATCTATGCGATATGGCCGAGAAATGTAATTTTGATGTTAACTCCCAAACCGCTGCGCAGAAGTCAACCAAACTTCACCCAATAGTGTATTGTATCACATTCTAGTAGTTACATTTGAAAATTTTGTTCTAGGACATTTGGTTTGAGCGCAATCATTAAACTTAGGTCAAAAAAGCCATTTAAGCCTTTTCACAGTGAGATCTATGCGATATGGCCGAGAAATGTAATTTTGATGTTAACTCCCAAACCGCTGCGCAGAAGTCAACCAAACTTCACCCATTAGTGTATTGTATCACAATCTAGTAGTTACATTTGAAAATTTTGTTCTATGACATTTTGTTTGAACGCAATCATCAAACTTAATTAAAAAAGTCATTTAAGCGTTTTCACAGTGAGATCTATGCGATATGGCCGAGAAATGTAATTTTGATGTTAACTCCCAAACCGCTGCGAAGAAGTCAACCAAACTTCACCCATTAGTGTATTGTATCACAATCTAGTAGTTACATGTGGAAATTTGGTTATTGGACATTTGATTTGAGCGCAATCCTCAAACTTAGGTCAAAAAAGCCATTTAAGCCTTTTCACAGTGAGATCTATGCGATATGGCCGAGAAATGTAATTTTGATGTTAACTCCCAAACCGCTGCGCAGAAGTCAACCAAACTTCACCCATTAGTGTATTGTATCACAATCTAGTAGTTACATTTGAAAATTTTGTTCTAGGACATTTTGTTTGAACGCAATCATCAAACTTAATTAAAAAAGTCATTTAAGCCTTTTCACAGTGAGATCTATGCGATATGGCCGAGAAATGTAATTTTGATGTTAACTCCCAAACCGCTGCGCAGAAGTCAACCAAACTTCACTCAATAGTGTATTTTATCACAATCTAGTAGTTACATTTAGAAATTTAGTTCTAGGACATTTGATTTGAGCGCAATCTTCAAACTTAATTAAAAAAAGTCATTTAAGCCTTTTCACAGTGAGATCTATGCGATATGGCCGAGAAATGTAATTTTGATGTTCACTCCCAAACCGCTGCGCAGAAGTCAACCAAACTTCAACCATTAGTGTATTGTATCACAATCTAGTAGTTACATTTGAAAATTTTGTTCTAGGACATTTGATTTGAGCGCAATCATCAAACTTAATTAAAAAAGTCATTTAAGCCTTTTCACAGTGAGATCTATGCGATATGGCCGAGAAATGTAATTTTGATGTTAACTCCCAAACCGCTGCGCAGAAGTCAACCAAACTTCACCCATTAGTGTATTGTATCACAATCTAATAGTTACATGTGGAAATTTGGTTATTGGACATTTGATTTGAGCGCAATCCTCAAACTTAGGTCAAAAAAGCCATTTAAGCCTTTTCACAGTGAGATCTATGCGATATGGCCGAGAAATGTAATTTTGATGTTAACTCCCAAACCGCTGCGCAGAAGTCAACCAAACTTCACCCATTAGTGTATTGTATCACAATCTAGTAGTTACATGTGGAAATTTGGTTCTAGGACATTTAATTTGAGCGCAATCCTCAAACTTAGGTCAAAAAAGCCATTTAAGCCTTTTCACAGTGAGATCTATGCGATATGGCCGAGAAATGTAATTTTGATGTTAACTCCCAAACCGCTGCGCAGAAGTCAACCAAACTTCACCCAATAGTGTATTGTATCACAATCTAGTAGTTACATTTGAAAATTTTGTTCTAGGAAATTTTGTTTGAGCGCAATCATTAAACTTAATTAAAAAAGTCATTTAAGCCTTTTCACAGTGAGATCTATGCGATATGGCCGAGAAATGTAATTTTGATGTTAACTCCCAAACCGCTGCGCAGAAGTCAACCAAACTTCACCCATTAGTGTATTGTATCACAATCTAGTAGTTACATGTGAAAATTTTGTTCTATGACATTTTGTTTGAACGCAATCATCAAACTTAATTAAAAAAGTCATTTAAGCCTTTTCACAGTGAGATCTATGCGATATGGCCGAGAAATGTAATTTTGATGTTAACTCCCAAACCGCTGCGCAGAAGTCAACCAAACTTCACCCATTAGTGTATTGTATCACAATCTAGTAGTTACATGTGGAAATTTGGTTATTGGACATTTGGTTTGAGCGCAATCATTAAACTTAGGTCAAAAAAGCCATTTAAGCCTTTTCACAGTGAGATCTATGCGATATGGCCGAGAAATGTAATTTTGATGTTAACTCCCAAACCGCTGCGCAGAAGTCAACCAAACTTCACCCATTAGTGTATTGTATCACAATCTAGTAGTTACATGTGGAAATTTGGTTCTAGGACATTTGATTTGAGCGCAATCCTCAAACTTAGGTCAAAAAAGCCATTTAAGCCTTTTCACAGTGAGATCTATGCGATATGGCCGAGAAATGTAATTTTGATGTTAACTCCCAAACCGCTGCGCAGAAGTCAACCAAACTTCACCCAATAGTGTATTGTATCACATTCTAGTAGTTACATTTGAAAATTTCGTTCTAGGACATTTGGTTTGAGCGCAATCATTAAACTTAGGTCAAAAAAGCCATTTAAGCCTTTTCACAGTGAGATCTATGCGATATGGCCGAGAAATGTAATTTTGATGTTAACTCCCAAACCGCTGCGCAGAAGTCAACCAAACTTCACCCAATAGTGTATTGTATCACAATCTAGTAGTTACATTTGAAAATTTTGTTCTAGGAAATTTTGTTTGAGCGCAATCATTAAACTTAATTAAAAAAGTCATTTAAGCCTTTTCACAGTGAGATCTATGCGATATGGCTGAGAAATGTAATTTTGATGTTAACTCCCAAACCGCTGCGCAGAAGTCAACCAAACTTCACCCATTAGTGTATTGTATCACAATCTAGTAGTTAAATGTGGAAATTTGGTTCTAGGACATTTGATTTGAGCGCAATCCTCAAACTTAGGTCAAAAAAGCCATTTAAGCCTTTTCACAGTGAGATCTATGCGATATGGCCGAGAAATGTAATTTTGATGTTAACTCCCAAACCGCTGCGCAGAAGTCAACCAAACTTCACCCAATAGTGTATTGTATCACATTCTAGTAGTTACATTTGAAAATTTCGTTCTAGGACATTTGGTTTGAGCGCAATCTTTAAACTTAGGTCAAAAAAGCCATTTAAGCCTTTTCACAGTGAGATCTATGCGATATGGCCGAGAAATGTAATTTTGATGTTAACTCCCAAACCGCTGCGCAGAAGTCAACCAAACTTCACCCAATAGTGTATTGTATCACAATCTAGTAGTTACATTTGGAAATTTGGTTCTTGGACATTTGATTTGAGCGCAATCCTCAAACTTAGGTCAAAAAAGCCATTTAAGCCTTTTCACAGTGAGATCTATGCGATATGGCCGAGAAATGTAATTTTGATGTTAACTCCCAAACCGCTGCGCAGAAGTCAACCAAACTTCACCCAATAGTGTATTGTATCACAATCTAGTAGTTACATTTGAAAATTTTGTTCTAGGACATTTTGTTTGAACGCAATCATCAAACTTAATTAAAAAAGTCATTTAAGCCTTTTCACAGTGAGATCTATGCGATATGGCCGAGAAATGTAATTTTGATGTTAACTCCCAAACCGCTGCGCAGAAGTCAACCAAACTTCACTCAATAGTGTATTTTATCACAATCTAGTAGTTACATTTGGAAATTTAGTTCTAGTACATTTGATTTGAGCGCAATCTTCAAACTTAATTAAAAAAAGTCATTTAAGCCTTTTCACAGTGAGATCTATGCGATATGGCCGAGAAATGTAATTTTGATGTTCACTCCCAAACCGCTGCGCAGAAGTCAACCAAACTTCACCCATTAGTGTATTGTATCACAATCTAGTAGTTACATTTGAAAATTTTGTTCTAGGACATTTGATTTGAGCACAATCATCAAACTTAATTAAAAAAGTCATTTAAGCCTTTTCACAGTGAGATCTATGCGATATGGCCGAGAAATGTAATTTTGATGTTAACTCCCAAACCGCTGCGCAGAAGTCAACCAAACTTCACCCATTAGTGTATTGTATCACAATCTAGTAGTTACATGTGGAAATTTGGTTATTGGACATTTGATTTGAGCGCAATCCTCAAACTTAGGTCAAAAAAGCCATTTAAGCCTTTTCACAGTGAGATCTATGCGATATGGCCGAGAAATGTAATTTTGATGTTAACTCCCAAACCGCTGCGCAGAAGTCAACCAAACTTCACCCATTAGTGTATTGTATCACAATCTAGTAGTTACATGTGGAAATTTGGTTCTAGGACATTTGATTTGAGCGCAATCCTCAAACTTAGGTCAAAAAAGCCATTTAAGCCTTTTCACAGTGAGATCTATGCGATATGGCCGAGAAATGTAATTTTGATGTTAACTCCCAAACCGCTGCGCAGAAGTCAACCAAACTTCACCCAATAGTGTATTGTATCACAATCTAGTAGTTACATTTGGAAATTTGGTTCTTGGACATTTGATTTGAGCGCAATCCTCAAACTTAGGTCAAAAAAGCCATTTAAGCCTTTTCACAGTGAGATCTATGCGATATGGCCGAGAAATGTAATTTTGATGTTAACTCCCAAACCGCTGCGCAGAAGTCAACCAAACTTCACCCAATAGTGTATTGTATCACAATCTAGTAGTTACATTTGAAAATTTTGTTCTAGGACATTTTGTTTGAACGCAATCATCAAACTTAATTAAAAAAGTCATTTAAGCCTTTTCACAGTGAGATCTATGCGATATGGCCGAGAATTGTAATTTTGATGTTAACTCCCAAACCGCTGCGCAGAAGTCAACCAAACTTCACCCAATAGTGTATTTTATCACAATCTAGTAGTTACATTTGGAAATTTAGTTCTAGGACATTTGATTTGAGCGCAATCTTCAAACTTAATTAAAAAAAGTCATTTAAGCCTTTTCACAGTGAGATCTATGCGATATGGCCGAGAAATGTAATTTTGATGTTCACTCCCAAACCGCTGCGCAGAAGTCAACCAAACTTCAACCATTAGTGTATTGTATCACAATCTAGTAGTTACATGTGGAAATTTGGTTCTAGGACATTTGATTTGAGCGCAATCCTCAAACTTAGGTCAAAAAAGCCATTTAAGCCTTTTCACAGTGAGATCTATGCGATATGGCCGAGAAATGTAATTTTGATGTTAACTCCCAAACCGCTGCGCAGAAGTCAACCAAACTTCACCCAATAGTGTATTGTATCACAATCTAGTAGTTACATTTGAAAATTTTGTTCTAGGACATTTTGTTTGAGCGCAATCATCAAACTTAATTAAAAAAGTCATTTAAGCCTTTTCACAGTGAGATCTATGCGATATGGCCGAGAAATGTAATTTTGATGTTAACTCCCAAACCGCTGCGCAGAAGTCAACCAAACTTCACCCATTAGTGTATTGTATCACAATCTAGTAGTTACATGTGGAAATTTGGTTCTTGGACATTTGATTTGAGCGCAATCCTCAAACTTAGGTCAAAAAAGCCATTTAAGCCTTTTCACAGTGAGATCTATGCGATATGGCCGAGAAATGTAATTTTGATGTTAACTCCCAAACCGCTGCGCAGAAGTCAACCAAACTTCACCCATTAGTGTATTGTATCACAATCTAGTAGTTACATGTGGAAATTTGGTTCTAGGACATTTGATTTGAGCGCAATCCTCAAACTTAGGTCAAAAAAGCCATTTAATCCTTTTCACAGTGAGATCTATGCGATATGGCCGAGAAATGTAATTTTGATGTTAACTCCCAAACCGCTGCGCAGAAGTCAACCAAACTTCACCCAATAGTGTATTGTATCACAATCTAGTAGTTACATTTGAAAATTTTGTTCTAGGAAATTTTGTTTGAGCGCAATCATCAAACTTAATTAAAAAAGTCATTTAAGCCTTTTCACAGTGAGATCTATGCGATATGGCCGAGAAATGTAATTTTGATGTTAACTCCCAAACCGCTGCGCAGAAGTCAACCAAACTTCACCCATTAGTGTATTGTATCACAATCTAGTAGTTAAATGTGGAAATTTGGTTCTAGGACATTTGATTTGAGCGCAATCCTCAAACTTAGGTCAAAAAAGCCATTTAAGCCTTTTCACAGTGAGATCTATGCGATATGGCCGAGAAATGTAATTTTGATGTTAACTCCCAAACCGCTGCGCAGAAGTCAACCAAACTTCACCCAATAGTGTATTGTATCACATTCTAGTAGTTACATTTGAAAATTTCGTTCTAGGACATTTGGTTTGAGCGCAATCTTTAAACTTAGGTCAAAAAAGCCATTTAAGCCTTTTCACAGTGAGATCTATGCGATATGGCCGAGAAATGTAATTTTGATGTTAACTCCCAAACCGCTGCGCAGAAGTCAACCAAACTTCACCCAATAGTGTATTGTATCACAATCTAGTAGTTACATTTGGAAATTTGGTTCTTGGACATTTGATTTGAGCGCAATCCTCAAACTTAGGTCAAAAAAGCCATTTAAGCCTTTTCACATTGAGATCAATGCGATATGGCCGAGAAATGTAATTTTGATGTTAACTCCCAAACCGCTGCGCAGAAGTCAACCAAACTTCACCCAATAGTGTATTGTATCACAATCTAGTAGTTACATTTGAAAATTTTGTTCTAGGACATTTTGTTTGAACGCAATCATCAAACTTAATTAAAAAAGTCATTTAAGCCTTTTCACAGTGAGATCTATGCGATATGGCCGAGAATTGTAATTTTGATGTTAACTCCCAAACCGCTGCGCAGAAGTCAACCAAACTTCACCCAATAGTGTATTTTATCACAATCTAGTAGTTACATTTGGAAATTTAGTTCTAGGACATTTGATTTGAGCGCAATCTTCAAACTTAATTAAAAAAAGTCATTTAAGCCTTTTCACAGTGAGATCTATGCGATATGGCCGAGAAATGTAATTTTGATGTTCACTCCCAAACCGCTGCGCAGAAGTCAACCAAACTTCAACCATTAGTGTATTGTATCACAATCTAGTAGTTACATGTGGAAATTTGGTTCTAGGACATTTGATTTGAGCGCAATCCTCAAACTTAGGTCAAAAAAGCCATTTAAGCCTTTTCACAGTGAGATCTATGCGATATGGCCGAGAAATGTAATTTTGATGTTAACTCCCAAACCGCTGCGCAGAAGTCAACCAAACTTCACCCAATAGTGTATTGTATCACAATCTAGTAGTTACATTTGAAAATTTTGTTCTAGGACATTTTGTTTGAGCGCAATCATCAAACTTAATTAAAAAAGTCATTTAAGCCTTTTCACAGTGAGATCTATGCGATATGGCCGAGAAATGTAATTTTGATGTTAACTCCCAAACCGCTGCGCAGAAGTCAACCAAACTTCACCCATTAGTGTATTGTATCACAATCTAGTAGTTACATGTGGAAATTTGGTTATTGGACATTTGATTTGAGCGCAATCCTCAAACTTAGGTCAAAAAAGCCATTTAAGCCTTTTCACAGTGAGATCTATGCGATATGGCCGAGAAATGTAATTTTGATGTTCACTCCCAAACCGCTGCGCAGAAGTCAACCAAACTTCAACCATTAGTGTATTGTATCACAATCTAGTAGTTACATTTGAAAATTTTGTTCTAGGACATTTGATTTGAGCGCAATCATCAAACTTAATTAAAAAAGTCATTTAAGCCTTTTCACAGTGAGATCTATGCGATATGGCCTAGAAATGTAATTTTGATGTTAACTCCCAAACCGCTGCGCAGAAGTCAACCAAACTTCACCCATTAGTGTATTGTATCACAATCTAGTAGTTACATGTGGAAATTTGGTTATTGGACATTTGATTTGAGCGCAATCCTCAAACTTAGGTCAAAAAAGCCATTTAAGCCTTTTCACAGTGAGATCTATGCGATATGGCCGAGAAATGTAATTTTGATGTTAACTCCCAAACCGCTGCGCAGAAGTCAACCAAACTTCACCCAATAGTGTATTGTATCACATTCTAGTAGTTACATTTGAAAATTTCGTTCTAGGACATTTGGTTTGAGCGCAATCTTTAAACTTAGGTCAAAAAAGCCATTTAAGCCTTTTCACAGTGAGATCTATGCGATATGGCCGAGAAATGTAATTTTGATGTTAACTCCCAAACCGCTGCGCAGAAGTCAACCAAACTTCACCCAATAGTGTATTGTATCACAATCTAGTAGTTACATTTGGAAATTTGGTTCTTGGACATTTGATTTGAGCGCAATCCTCAAACTTAGGTCAAAAAAGCCATTTAAGCCTTTTCACAGTGAGATCTATGCGATATGGCCGAGAAATGTAATTTTGATGTTAACTCCCAAACCGCTGCGCAGAAGTCAACCAAACTTCACCCAATAGTGTATTGTATCACAATCTAGTAGTTACATTTGAAAATTTTGTTCTAGGACATTTTGTTTGAACGCAATCATCAAACTTAATTAAAAAAGTCATTTAAGCCTTTTCACAGTGAGATCTATGCGATATGGCCGAGAAATGTAATTTTGATGTTAACTCCCAAACCGCTGCGCAGAAGTCAACCAAACTTCACTCAATAGTGTATTTTATCACAATCTAGTAGTTACATTTGGAAATTTAGTTCTAGGACATTTGATTTGAGCGCAATCTTCAAACTTAATTAAAAAAAGTCATTTAAGCCTTTTCACAGTGAGATCTATGCGATATGGCCGAGAAATGTAATTTTGATGTTCACTCCCAAACCGCTGCGCAGAAGTCAACCAAACTTCAACCATTAGTGTATTGTATCACAATCTAGTAGTTACATTTGAAAATTTTGTTCTAGGACATTTGATTTGAGCACAATCATCAAACTTAATTAAAAAAGTCATTTAAGCCTTTTCACAGTGAGATCTATGCGATATGGCCGAGAAATGTAATTTTGATGTTAACTCCCAAACCGCTGCGCAGAAGTCAACCAAACTTCACCCATTAGTGTATTGTATCACAATCTAGTAGTTACATGTGGAAATTTGGTTATTGGACATTTGATTTGAGCGCAATCCTCAAACTTAGGTCAAAAAAGCCATTTAAGCCTTTTCACAGTGAGATCTATGCGATATGGCCGAGAAATGTAATTTTGATGTTAACTCCCAAACCGCTGCGCAGAAGTCAACCAAACTTCACCCATTAGTGTATTGTATCACAATCTAGTAGTTACATGTGGAAATTTGGTTCTAGGACATTTGATTTGAGCGCAATCCTCAAACTTAGGTCAAAAAAGCCATTTAAGCCTTTTCACAGTGAGATCTATGCGATATGGCCGAGAAATGTAATTTTGATGTTAACTCCCAAACCGCTGCGCAGAAGTCAACCAAACTTCACCCAATAGTGTATTGTATCACATTCTAGTAGTTACATTTGAAAATTTCGTTCTAGGACATTTGGTTTGAGCGCAATCTTTAAACTTAGGTCAAAAAAGCCATTTAAGCCTTTTCACAGTGAGATCTATGCGATATGGCCGAGAAATGTAATTTTGATGTTAACTCCCAAACCGCTGCGCAGAAGTCAACCAAACTTCACCCAATAGTGTATTGTATCACAATCTAGTAGTTACATTTGGAAATTTGGTTCTTGGACATTTGATTTGAGCGCAATCCTCAAACTTAGGTCAAAAAAGCCATTTAAGCCTTTTCACATTGAGATCAATGCGATATGGCCGAGAAATGTAATTTTGATGTTAACTCCCAAACCGCTGCGCAGAAGTCAACCAAACTTCACCCAATAGTGTATTGTATCACAATCTAGTAGTTACATTTGAAAATTTTGTTCTAGGACATTTTGTTTGAACGCAATCATCAAACTTAATTAAAAAAGTCATTTAAGCCTTTTCACAGTGAGATCTATGCGATATGGCCGAGAATTGTAATTTTGATGTTAACTCCCAAACCGCTGCGCAGAAGTCAACCAAACTTCACCCAATAGTGTATTTTATCACAATCTAGTAGTTACATTTGGAAATTTAGTTCTAGGACATTTGATTTGAGCGCAATCTTCAAACTTAATTAAAAAAAGTCATTTAAGCCTTTTCACAGTGAGATCTATGCGATATGGCCGAGAAATGTAATTTTGATGTTCACTCCCAAACCGCTGCGCAGAAGTCAACCAAACTTCAACCATTAGTGTATTGTATCACAATCTAGTAGTTACATGTGGAAATTTGGTTCTAGGACATTTGATTTGAGCGCAATCCTCAAACTTAGGTCAAAAAAGCCATTTAAGCCTTTTCACAGTGAGATCTATGCGATATGGCCGAGAAATGTAATTTTGATGTTAACTCCCAAACCGCTGCGCAGAAGTCAACCAAACTTCACCCAATAGTGTATTGTATCACAATCTAGTAGTTACATTTGAAAATTTTGTTCTAGGACATTTTGTTTGAGCGCAATCATCAAACTTAATTAAAAAAGTCATTTAAGCCTTTTCACAGTGAGATCTATGCGATATGGCCGAGAAATGTAATTTTGATGTTAACTCCCAAACCGCTGCGCAGAAGTCAACCAAACTTCACCCATTAGTGTATTGTATCACAATCTAGTAGTTACATGTGGAAATTTGGTTATTGGACATTTGATTTGAGCGCAATCCTCAAACTTAGGTCAAAAAAGCCATTTAAGCCTTTTCACAGTGAGATCTATGCGATATGGCCGAGAAATGTAATTTTGATGTTCACTCCCAAACCGCTGCGCAGAAGTCAACCAAACTTCAACCATTAGTGTATTGTATCACAATCTAGTAGTTACATTTGAAAATTTTGTTCTAGGACATTTGATTTGAGCGCAATCATCAAACTTAATTAAAAAAGTCATTTAAGCCTTTTCACAGTGAGATCTATGCGATATGGCCGAGAAATGTAATTTTGATGTTAACTCCCAAACCGCTGCGCAGAAGTCAACCAAACTTCACCCATTAGTGTATTGTATCACAATCTAGTAGTTACATGTGGAAATTTGGTTATTGGACATTTGATTTGAGCGCAATCCTCAAACTTAGGTCAAAAAAGCCATTTAAGCCTTTTCACAGTGAGATCTATGCGATATGGCCGAGAAATGTAATTTTGATGTTAACTCCCAAACCGCTGCGCAGAAGTCAACCAAACTTCACCCAATAGTGTATTGTATCACATTCTAGTAGTTACATTTGAAAATTTCGTTCTAGGACATTTGGTTTGAGCGCAATCTTTAAACTTAGGTCAAAAAAGCCATTTAAGCCTTTTCACAGTGAGATCTATGCGATATGGCCGAGAAATGTAATTTTGATGTTAACTCCCAAACCGCTGCGCAGAAGTCAACCAAACTTCACCCAATAGTGTATTGTATCACAATCTAGTAGTTACATTTGGAAATTTGGTTCTTGGACATTTGATTTGAGCGCAATCCTCAAACTTAGGTCAAAAAAGCCATTTAAGCCTTTTCACAGTGAGATCTATGCGATATGGCCGAGAAATGTAATTTTGATGTTAACTCCCAAACCGCTGCGCAGAAGTCAACCAAACTTCACCCAATAGTGTATTGTATCACAATCTAGTAGTTACATTTGAAAATTTTGTTCTAGGACATTTTGTTTGAACGCAATCATCAAACTTAATTAAAAAAGTCATTTAAGCCTTTTCACAGTGAGATCTATGCGATATGGCCGAGAAATGTAATTTTGATGTTAACTCCCAAACCGCTGCGCAGAAGTCAACCAAACTTCACTCAATAGTGTATTTTATCACAATCTAGTAGTTACATTTGGAAATTTAGTTCTAGGACATTTGATTTGAGCGCAATCTTCAAACTTAATTAAAAAAAGTCATTTAAGCCTTTTCACAGTGAGATCTATGCGATATGGCCGAGAAATGTAATTTTGATGTTCACTCCCAAACCGCTGCGCAGAAGTCAACCAAACTTCAACCATTAGTGTATTGTATCACAATCTAGTAGTTACATTTGAAAATTTTGTTCTAGGACATTTGATTTGAGCACAATCATCAAACTTAATTAAAAAAGTCATTTAAGCCTTTTCACAGTGAGATCTATGCGATATGGCCGAGAAATGTAATTTTGATGTTAACTCCCAAACCGCTGCGCAGAAGTCAACCAAACTTCACCCATTAGTGTATTGTATCACAATCTAGTAGTTACATGTGGAAATTTGGTTATTGGACATTTGATTTGAGCGCAATCCTCAAACTTAGGTCAAAAAAGCCATTTAAGCCTTTTCACAGTGAGATCTATGCGATATGGCCGAGAAATGTAATTTTGATGTTAACTCCCAAACCGCTGCGCAGAAGTCAACCAAACTTCACCCATTAGTGTATTGTATCACAATCTAGTAGTTACATGTGGAAATTTGGTTCTAGGACATTTGATTTGAGCGCAATCCTCAAACTTAGGTCAAAAAAGCCATTTAAGCCTTTTCACAGTGAGATCTATGCGATATGGCCGAGAAATGTAATTTTGATGTTAACTCCCAAACCGCTGCGCAGAAGTCAACCAAACTTCACCCAATAGTGTATTGTATCACAATCTAGTAGTTACATTTGGAAATTTGGTTCTTGGACATTTGATTTGAGCGCAATCCTCAAACTTAGGTCAAAAAAGCCATTTAAGCCTTTTCACAGTGAGATCTATGCGATATGGCCGAGAAATGTAATTTTGATGTTAACTCCCAAACCGCTGCGCAGAAGTCAACCAAACTTCACCCAATAGTGTATTGTATCACAATCTAGTAGTTACATTTGAAAATTTTGTTCTAGGACATTTTGTTTGAACGCAATCATCAAACTTAATTAAAAAAGTCATTTAAGCCTTTTCACAGTGAGATCTATGCGATATGGCCGAGAATTGTAATTTTGATGTTAACTCCCAAACCGCTGCGCAGAAGTCAACCAAACTTCACCCAATAGTGTATTTTATCACAATCTAGTAGTTACATTTGGAAATTTAGTTCTAGGACATTTGATTTGAGCGCAATCTTCAAACTTAATTAAAAAAAGTCATTTAAGCCTTTTCACAGTGAGATCTATGCGATATGGCCGAGAAATGTAATTTTGATGTTCACTCCCAAACCGCTGCGCAGAAGTCAACCAAACTTCAACCATTAGTGTATTGTATCACAATCTAGTAGTTACATGTGGAAATTTGGTTCTAGGACATTTGATTTGAGCGCAATCCTCAAACTTAGGTCAAAAAAGCCATTTAAGCCTTTTCACAGTGAGATCTATGCGATATGGCCGAGAAATGTAATTTTGATGTTAACTCCCAAACCGCTGCGCAGAAGTCAACCAAACTTCACCCAATAGTGTATTGTATCACAATCTAGTAGTTACATTTGAAAATTTTGTTCTAGGACATTTTGTTTGAGCGCAATCATCAAACTTAATTAAAAAAGTCATTTAAGCCTTTTCACAGTGAGATCTATGCGATATGGCCGAGAAATGTAATTTTGATGTTAACTCCCAAACCGCTGCGCAGAAGTCAACCAAACTTCACCCATTAGTGTATTGTATCACAATCTAGTAGTTACATGTGGAAATTTGGTTCTTGGACATTTGATTTGAGCGCAATCCTCAAACTTAGGTCAAAAAAGCCATTTAAGCCTTTTCACAGTGAGATCTATGCGATATGGCCGAGAAATGTAATTTTGATGTTAACTCCCAAACCGCTGCGCAGAAGTCAACCAAACTTCACCCATTAGTGTATTGTATCACAATCTAGTAGTTACATGTGGAAATTTGGTTCTAGGACATTTGATTTGAGCGCAATCCTCAAACTTAGGTCAAAAAAGCCATTTAATCCTTTTCACAGTGAGATCTATGCGATATGGCCGAGAAATGTAATTTTGATGTTAACTCCCAAACCGCTGCGCAGAAGTCAACCAAACTTCACCCAATAGTGTATTGTATCACAATCTAGTAGTTACATTTGAAAATTTTGTTCTAGGAAATTTTGTTTGAGCGCAATCATCAAACTTAATTAAAAAAGTCATTTAAGCCTTTTCACAGTGAGATCTATGCGATATGGCCGAGAAATGTAATTTTGATGTTAACTCCCAAACCGCTGCGCAGAAGTCAACCAAACTTCACCCATTAGTGTATTGTATCACAATCTAGTAGTTAAATGTGGAAATTTGGTTCTAGGACATTTGATTTGAGCGCAATCCTCAAACTTAGGTCAAAAAAGCCATTTAAGCCTTTTCACAGTGAGATCTATGCGATATGGCCGAGAAATGTAATTTTGATGTTAACTCCCAAACCGCTGCGCAGAAGTCAACCAAACTTCACCCAATAGTGTATTGTATCACATTCTAGTAGTTACATTTGAAAATTTCGTTCTAGGACATTTGGTTTGAGCGCAATCTTTAAACTTAGGTCAAAAAAGCCATTTAAGCCTTTTCACAGTGAGATCTATGCGATATGGCCGAGAAATGTAATTTTGATGTTAACTCCCAAACCGCTGCGCAGAAGTCAACCAAACTTCACCCAATAGTGTATTGTATCACAATCTAGTAGTTACATTTGGAAATTTGGTTCTTGGACATTTGATTTGAGCGCAATCCTCAAACTTAGGTCAAAAAAGCCATTTAAGCCTTTTCACATTGAGATCAATGCGATATGGCCGAGAAATGTAATTTTGATGTTAACTCCCAAACCGCTGCGCAGAAGTCAACCAAACTTCACCCAATAGTGTATTGTATCACAATCTAGTAGTTACATTTGAAAATTTTGTTCTAGGACATTTTGTTTGAACGCAATCATCAAACTTAATTAAAAAAGTCATTTAAGCCTTTTCACAGTGAGATCTATGCGATATGGCCGAGAATTGTAATTTTGATGTTAACTCCCAAACCGCTGCGCAGAAGTCAACCAAACTTCACCCAATAGTGTATTTTATCACAATCTAGTAGTTACATTTGGAAATTTAGTTCTAGGACATTTGATTTGAGCGCAATCTTCAAACTTAATTAAAAAAAGTCATTTAAGCCTTTTCACAGTGAGATCTATGCGATATGGCCGAGAAATGTAATTTTGATGTTCACTCCCAAACCGCTGCGCAGAAGTCAACCAAACTTCAACCATTAGTGTATTGTATCACAATCTAGTAGTTACATGTGGAAATTTGGTTCTAGGACATTTGATTTGAGCGCAATCCTCAAACTTAGGTCAAAAAAGCCATTTAAGCCTTTTCACAGTGAGATCTAAGCGATATGGCCGAGAAATGTAATTTTGATGTTAACTCCCAAACCGCTGCGCAGAAGTCAACCAAACTTCACCCAATAGTGTATTGTATCACAATCTAGTAGTTACATTTGAAAATTTTGTTCTAGGACATTTTGTTTGAGCGCAATCATCAAACTTAATTAAAAAAGTCATTTAAGCCTTTTCACAGTGAGATCTATGCGATATGGCCGAGAAATGTAATTTTGATGTTAACTCCCAAACCGCTGCGCAGAAGTCAACCAAACTTCACCCATTAGTGTATTGTATCACAATCTAGTAGTTACATGTGGAAATTTGGTTATTGGACATTTGATTTGAGCGCAATCCTCAAACTTAGGTCAAAAAAGCCATTTAAGCCTTTTCACAGTGAGATCTATGCGATATGGCCGAGAAATGTAATTTTGATGTTCACTCCCAAACCGCTGCGCAGAAGTCAACCAAACTTCAACCATTAGTGTATTGTATCACAATCTAGTAGTTACATTTGAAAATTTTGTTCTAGGACATTTGATTTGAGCGCAATCATCAAACTTAATTAAAAAAGTCATTTAAGCCTTTTCACAGTGAGATCTATGCGATATGGCCGAGAAATGTAATTTTGATGTTAACTCCCAAACCGCTGCGCAGAAGTCAACCAAACTTCACCCATTAGTGTATTGTATCACAATCTAGTAGTTACATGTGGAAATTTGGTTATTGGACATTTGATTTGAGCGCAATCCTCAAACTTAGGTCAAAAAAGCCATTTAAGCCTTTTCACAGTGAGATCTATGCGATATGGCCGAGAAATGTAATTTTGATGTTAACTCCCAAACCGCTGCGCAGAAGTCAACCAAACTTCACCCATTAGTGTATTGTATCACAATCTAGTAGTTACATGTGGAAATTTGGTTCTAGGACATTTGATTTGAGCGCAATCCTCAAACTTAGGTCAAAAAAGCCATTTAAGCCTTTTCACAGTGAGATCTATGCGATATGGCCGAGAAATGTAATTTTGATGTTAACTCCCAAACCGCTGCGCAGAAGTCAACCAAACTTCACCCAATAGTGTATTGTATCACAATCTAGTAGTTACATGTGGAAATTTGGTTCTAGGACATTTGATTTGAGCGCAATCCTCAAACTTAGGTCAAAAAAGCCATTTAAGCCTTTTCACAGTGAGATCTATGCGATATGGCCGAGAAATGTAATTTTGATGTTAACTCCCAAACCGCTGCGCAGAAGTCAACCAAACTTCACCCAATAGTGTATTGTATCACAATCTAGTAGTTACATTTGAAAATTTTGTTCTAGGACATTTTGTTTGAGCGCAATCATCAAACTTAATTAAAAAAGTCATTTAAGCCTTTTCACAGTGAGATCTATGCGATATGGCCGAGAAATGTAATTTTGATGTTAACTCCCAAACCGCTGCGCAGAAGTCAACCAAACTTCACCCATTAGTGTATTGTATCACAATCTAGTAGTTACATGTGGAAATTTGGTTCTAGGACATTTGATTTGAGCGCAATCCTCAAACTTAGGTCAAAAAAGCCATTTAAGCCTTTTCACAGTGAGATCTATGCGATATGGCCGAGAAATGTAATTTTGATGTTAACTCCCAAACCGCTGCGCAGAAGTCAACCAAACTTCACCCAATAGTGTATTGTATCACATTCTAGTAGTTACATTTGAAAATTTTGTTCTAGGACATTTGGTTTGAGCGCAATCATTAAACTTAGGTCAAAAAAGCCATTTAAGCCTTTTCACAGTGAGATCTATGCGATATGGCCGAGAAATGTAATTTTGATGTTAACTCCCAAACCGCTGCGCAGAAGTCAACCAAACTTCACCCATTAGTGTATTGTATCACAATCTAGTAGTTACATTTGAAAATTTTGTTCTATGACATTTTGTTTGAACGCAATCATCAAACTTAATTAAAAAAGTCATTTAAGCCTTTTCACAGTGAGATCTATGCGATATGGCCGAGAAATGTAATTTTGATGTTAACTCCCAAACCGCTGCGCAGAAGTCAACCAAACTTCACCCATTAGTGTATTGTATCACAATCTAGTAGTTACATGTGGAAATTTGGTTATTGGACATTTGATTTGAGCGCAATCCTCAAACTTAGGTCAAAAAAGCCATTTAAGCCTTTTCACAGTGAGATCTATGCGATATGGCCGAGAAATGTAATTTTGATGTTAACTCCCAAACCGCTGCGCAGAAGTCAACCAAACTTCACCCATTAGTGTATTGTATCACAATCTAGTAGTTACATGTGGAAATTTGGTTCTAGGACATTTGATTTGAGCGCAATCCTCAAACTTAGGTCAAAAAAGCCATTTAAGCCTTTTCACAGTGAGATCTATGCGATATGGCCGAGAAATGTAATTTTGATGTTAACTCCCAAACCGCTGCGCAGAAGTCAACCAAACTTCACCCAATAGTGTATTGTATCACAATCTAGTAGTTACATTTGAAAATTTTGTTCTAGGAAATTTTGTTTGAGCGCAATCATCAAACTTAATTAAAAAAGTCATTTAAGCCTTTTCACAGTGAGATCTATGCGATATGGCCGAGAAATGTAATTTTGATGTTAACTCCCAAACCGCTGCGCAGAAGTCAACCAAACTTCACCCATTAGTGTATTGTATCACAATCTAGTAGTTAAATGTGGAAATTTGGTTCTAGGACATTTGATTTGAGCGCAATCCTCAAACTTAGGTCAAAAAAGCCATTTAAGCCTTTTCACAGTGAGATCTATGCGATATGGCCGAGAAATGTAATTTTAATGTTAACTCCCAAACCGCTGCGCAGAAGTCAACCAAACTTCACCCAATAGTGTATTGTATCACATTCTAGTAGTTACATTTGAAAATTTCGTTCTAGGACATTTGGTTTGAGCGCAATCTTTAAACTTAGGTCAAAAAAGTCATTTAAGCCTTTTCACAGTGAGATCTATGCGATATGGCCGAGAAATGTAATTTTGATGTTAACTCCCAAACCGCTGCGCAGAAGTCAACCAAACTTCACCCATTAGTGTATTGTATCACAATCTAGTAATTACATGTGGAAATTTGGTTCAAGGACATTTGATTTGAGCGCAATCCTCAAACTTAGGTCAAAAAAGCCATTTAAGCCTTTTCACAGTGAGATCTATGCGATATGGCCGAGAAATGTAATTTTGATGTTAACTCCCAAACCGCTGCGCAGAAGTCAACCAAACTTCACCCAATAGTGTATTGTATCACAATCTAGTAGTTACATTTGAAAATTTTGTTCTATGACATTTTGTTTGAACGCAATCATCAAACTTAATTAAAAAAGTCATTTAAGCCTTTTCACAGTGAGATCTATGCGATATGGCCGAGAAATGTAATTTTGATGTTAACTCCCAAACCGCTGCGCAGAAGTCAACCAAACTTCACCCATTAGTGTATTGTATCACAATCTAGTAGTTACATGTGGAAATTTGGTTATTGGACATTTGATTTGAGCGCAATCCTCAAACTTAGGTCAAAAAAGCCATTTAAGCCTTTTCACAGTGAGATCTATGCGATATGGCCGAGAAATGTAATTTTGATGTTAACTCCCAAACCGCTGCGCAGAAGTCAACCAAACTTCACCCATTAGTGTATTGTATCACAATCTAGTAGTTACATGTGGAAATTTGGTTCTAGGACATTTGATTTGAGCGCAATCCTCAAACTTAGGTCAAAAAAGCCATCAAGCCTTTTCACAGTGAGATCTATGCGATATGGCCGAGAAATGTAATTTTGATGTTAACTCCCAAACCGCTGCGCAGAAGTCAACCAAACTTCACCCAATAGTGTATTGTATCACATTCTAGTAGTTACATTTGAAAATTTCGTTCTAGGACATTTGGTTTGAGCGCAATCATTAAACTTAGGTCAAAAAAGCCATTTAAGCCTTTTCACAGTGAGATCTATGCGATATGGCCGAGAAATGTAATTTTGATGTTAACTCCCAAAGCGCTGCGCAGAAGTCAACCAAACTTCACCCAATAGTGTATTGTATCACAATCTAGTAGTTACATTTGAAAATTTTGTTCTAGGACATTTTGTTTGAACGCAATCATCAAACTTAATTAAAAAAGTCATTTAAGCCTTTTCACAGTGAGATCTATGCGATATGGCCGAGAAATGTAATTTTGATGTTAACTCCCAAACCGCTGCGCAGAAGTCAACCAAACTTCACTCAATAGTGTATTTTATCACAATCTAGTAGTTACATTTGGAAATTTAGTTCTAGGACATTTGATTTGAGCGCAATCTTCAAACTTAATTAAAAAAAGTCATTTAAGCCTTTTCACAGTGAGATCTATGCGATATGGCCGAGAAATGTAATTTTGATGTTCACTCCCAAACCGCTGCGCAGAAGTCAACCAAACTTCAACCATTAGTGTATTGTATCACAATCTAGTAGTTACATTTGAAAATTTTGTTCTAGGACATTTGATTTGAGCGCAATCATCAAACTTAATTAAAAAAGTCATTTAAGCCTTTTCACAGTGAGATCTATGCGATATGGCCGAGAAATGTAATTTTGATGTTAACTCCCAAACCGCTGCGCAGAAGTCAACCAAACTTCACCCATTAGTGTATTGTATCACAATCTAGTAGTTACATGTGGAAATTTGGTTATTGGACATTTGATTTGAGCGCAATCCTCAAACTTAGGTCAAAAAAGCCATTTAAGCCTTTTCACAGTGAGATCTATGCGATATGGCCGAGAAATGTAATTTTGATGTTAACTCCCAAACCGCTGCGCAGAAGTCAACCAAACTTCACCCATTAGTGTATTGTATCACAATCTAGTAGTTACATGTGGAAATTTGGTTCTAGGACATTTGATTTGAGCGCAATCCTCAAACTTAGGTCAAAAAAGCCATTTAAGCCTTTTCACAGTGAGATCTATGCGATATGGCCGAGAAATGTAATTTTGATGTTAACTCCCAAACCGCTGCGCAGAAGTCAACCAAACTTCACCCAATAGTGTATTGTATCACATTCTAGTAGTTACATTTGAAAATTTCGTTCTAGGACATTTGGTTTGAGCGCAATCATTAAACTTAGGTCAAAAAAGCCATTTAAGCCTTTTCACAGTGAGATCTATGCGATATGGCCGAGAAATGTAATTTTGATGTTAACTCCCAAACCGCTGCGCAGAAGTCAACTAAACTTCACCCAATAGTGTATTGTATCACAATCTAGTAGTTACATTTGAAAATTTTGTTCTAGGAAATTTTGTTTGAGCGCAATCATTAAACTTAATTAAAAAAGTCATTTAAGCCTTTTCACAGTGAGATCTATGCGATATGGCCGAGAAATGTAATTTTGATGTTAACTCCCAAACCGCTGCGCAGAAGTCAACCAAACTTCACCCATTAGTGTATTGTATCACAATCTAGTAGTTACATGTGAAAATTTTGTTCTATGACATTTTGTTTGAACGCAATCATCAAACTTAATTAAAAAAGTCATTTAAGCCTTTTCACAGTGAGATCTATGCGATATGGCCGAGAAATGTAATTTTGATGTTAACTCCCAAACCGCTGCGCAGAAGTCAACCAAACTTCACCCATTAGTGTATTGTATCACAATCTAGTAGTTACATGTGGAAATTTGGTTATTGGACATTTGGTTTGAGCGCAATCATTAAACTTAGGTCAAAAAAGCCATTTAAGCCTTTTCACAGTGAGATCTATGCGATATGGCCGAGAAATGTAATTTTGATGTTAACTCCCAAACCGCTGCGCAGAAGTCAACCAAACTTCACCCAATAGTGTATTGTATCACAATCTAGTAGTTACATTTGAAAATTTTGTTCTAGGACATTTTGTTTGAACGCAATCATCAAACTTAATTAAAAAAGTCATTTAAGCCTTTTCACAGTGAGATCTATGCGATATGGCCGAGAAATGTAATTTTGATGTTAACTCCCAAACCGCTGCGCAGAAGTCAACCAAACTTCACTCAATAGTGTATTTTATCACAATCTAGTAGTTACATTTAGAAATTTAGTTCTAGGACATTTGATTTGAGCGCAATCTTCAAACTTAATTAAAAAAAGTCATTTAAGCCTTTTCACAGTGAGATCTATGCGATATGGCCGAGAAATGTAATTTTGATGTTCACTCCCAAACCGCTGCGCAGAAGTCAACCAAACTTCAACCATTAGTGTATTGTATCACAATCTAGTAGTTACATTTGAAAATTTTGTTCTAGGACATTTGATTTGAGCGCAATCATCAAACTTAATTAAAAAAGTCATTTAAGCCTTTTCACAGTGAGATCTATGCGATATGGCCGAGAAATGTAATTTTGATGTTAACTCCCAAACCGCTGCGCAGAAGTCAACCAAACTTCACCCATTAGTGTATTGTATCACAATCTAGTAGTTACATGTGGAAATTTGGTTATTGGACATTTGATTTGAGCGCAATCCTCAAACTTAGGTCAAAAAAGCCATTTAAGCCTTTTCACAGTGAGATCTATGCGATATGGCCGAGAAATGTAATTTTGATGTTAACTCCCAAACCGCTGCGCAGAAGTCAACCAAACTTCACCCATTAGTGTATTGTATCACAATCTAGTAGTTACATGTGGAAATTTGGTTCTAGGACATTTGATTTGAGCGCAATCCTCAAACTTAGGTCAAAAAAGCCATTTAAGCCTTTTCACAGTGAGATCTATGCGATATGGCCGAGAAATGTAATTTTGATGTTAACTCCCAAACCGCTGCGCAGAAGTCAACCAAACTTCACCCAATAGTGTATTGTATCACATTCTAGTAGTTACATTTGAAAATTTCGTTCTAGGACATTTGGTTTGAGCGCAATCATTAAACTTAGGTCAAAAAAGCCATTTAAGCCTTTTCACAGTGAGATCTATGCGATATGGCCGAGAAATGTAATTTTGATGTTAACTCCCAAACCGCTGCGCAGAAGTCAACCAAACTTCACCCAATAGTGTATTGTATCACAATCTAGTAGTTACATTTGAAAATTTTGTTCTAGGAAATTTTGTTTGAGCGCAATCATTAAACTTAATTAAAAAAGTCATTTAAGCCTTTTCACAGTGAGATCTATGCGATATGGCCGAGAAATGTAATTTTGATGTTAACTCCCAAACCGCTGCGCAGAAGTAAACCAAACTTCACCCATTAGTGTATTGTATCACAATCTAGTAGTTACATGTGAAAATTTTGTTCTATGACATTTTGTTTGAACGCAATCATCAAACTTAATTAAAAAAGTCATTTAAGCCTTTTCACAGTGAGATCTATGCGATATGGCCGAGAAATGTAATTTTGATGTTAACTCCCAAACCGCTGCGCAGAAGTCAACCAAACTTCACCCATTAGTGTATTGTATCACAATCTAGTAGTTACATGTGGAAATTTGGTTATTGGACATTTGGTTTGAGCGCAATCATTAAACTTAGGTCAAAAAAGCCATTTAAGCCTTTTCACAGTGAGATCTATGCGATATGGCCGAGAAATGTAATTTTGATGTTAACTCCCAAACCGCTGCGCAGAAGTCAACCAAACTTCACCCATTAGTGTATTGTATCACAATCTAGTAGTTACATGTGGAAATTTGGTTCTAGGACATTTGATTTGAGCGCAATCCTCAAACTTAGGTCAAAAAAGCCATTTAAGCCTTTTCACAGTGAGATCTATGCGATATGGCCGAGAAATGTAATTTTGATGTTAACTCCCAAACCGCTGCGCAGAAGTCAACCAAACTTCACCCAATAGTGTATTGTATCACATTCTAGTAGTTACATTTGAAAATTTCGTTCTAGGACATTTGGTTTGAGCGCAATCATTAAACTTAGGTCAAAAAAGCCATTTAAGCCTTTTCACAGTGAGATCTATGCGATATGGCCGAGAAATGTAATTTTGATGTTAACTCCCAAACCGCTGCGCAGAAGTCAACCAAACTTCACCCAATAGTGTATTGTATCACAATCTAGTAGTTACATTTGAAAATTTTGTTCTAGGAAATTTTGTTTGAGCGCAATCATTAAACTTAATTAAAAAAGTCATTTAAGCCTTTTCACAGTGAGATCTATGCGATATGGCCGAGAAATGTAATTTTGATGTTAACTCCCAAACCGCTGCGCAGAAGTCAACCAAACTTCACCCATTAGTGTATTGTATCACAATCTAGTAGTTACATGTGAAAATTTTGTTCTATGACATTTTGTTTGAACGCAATCATCAAACTTAATTAAAAAAGTCATTTAAGCCTTTTCACAGTGAGATCTATGCGATATGGCCGAGAAATGTAATTTTGATGTTAACTCCCAAACCGCTGCGCAGAAGTCAACCAAACTTCACCCATTAGTGTATTGTATCACAATCTAGTAGTTACATGTGGAAATTTGGTTATTGGACATTTGGTTTGAGCGCAATCATTAAACTTAGGTCAAAAAAGCCATTTAAGCCTTTTCACAGTGAGATCTATGCGATATGGCCGAGAAATGTAATTTTGATGTTAACTCCCAAACCGCTGCGCAGAAGTCAACCAAACTTCACCCAATAGTGTATTGTATCACAATCTAGTAGTTACATTTGAAAATTTTGTTCTAGGACATTTGATTTGAGCGCAATCCTCAAACTTAGGTCAAAAAAGCCATTTAAGCCTTTTCACAGTGAGATCTATGCGATATGGCCGAGAAATGTAATTTTGATGTTAACTCCCAAACCGCTGCGCAGAAGTCAACCAAACTTCACCCATTAGTGTATTGTATCACAATCTAGTAGTTACATGTGGAAATTTGGTTCTAGGACATTTGATTTGAGCGCAATCCTCAAACTTAGGTCAAAAAAGCCATTTAAGCCTTTTCACAGTGAGATCTATGCGATATGGCCGAGAAATGTAATTTTGATGTTAACTCCCAAACCGCTGCGCAGAAGTCAACCAAACTTCACCCAATAGTGTATTGTATCACAATCTAGTAGTTACATGTGGAAATTTGGTTCTAGGACATTTGATTTGAGCGCAATCCTCAAACTTAGGTCAAAAAAGCCATTTAAGCCTTTTCACAGTGAGATCTATGCGATATGGCCGAGAAATGTAATTTTGATGTTAACTCCCAAACCGCTGCGCAGAAGTCAACCAAACTTCACCCAATAGTGTATTGTATCACATTCTAGTAGTTACATTTGAAAATTTCGTTCTAGGACATTTGGTTTGAGCGCAATCATTAAACTTAGGTCAAAAAAGCCATTTAAGCCTTTTCACAGTGAGATCTATGCGATATGGCCGAGAAATGTAATTTTGATGTTAACTCCCAAACCGCTGCGCAGAAGTCAACCAAACTTCACCCAATAGTGTATTGTATCACAATCTAGTAGTTACATTTGAAAATTTTGTTCTAGGAAATTTTGTTTGAGCGCAATCATTAAACTTAATTAAAAAAGTCATTTAAGCCTTTTCACAGTGAGATCTATGCGATATGGCCGAGAAATGTAATTTTGATGTTAACTCCCAAACCGCTGCGCAGAAGTCAACCAAACTTCACCCATTAGTGTATTGTATCACAATCTAGTAGTTACATGTGAAAATTTTGTTCTATGACATTTTGTTTGAACGCAATCATCAAACTTAATTAAAAAAGTCATTTAAGCCTTTTCACAGTGAGATCTATGCGATATGGCCGAGAAATGTAATTTTGATGTTAACTCCCAAACCGCTGCGCAGAAGTCAACCAAACTTCACCCATTAGTGTATTGTATCACAATCTAGTAGTTACATGTGGAAATTTGGTTATTGGACATTTGGTTTGAGCGCAATCATTAAACTTAGGTCAAAAAAGCCATTTAAGCCTTTTCACAGTGAGATCTATGCGATATGGCCGAGAAATGTAATTTTGATGTTAACTCCCAAACCGCTGCGCAGAAGTCAACCAAACTTCACCCATTAGTGTATTGTATCACAATCTAGTAGTTACATGTGGAAATTTGGTTCTAGGACATTTGATTTGAGCGCAATCCTCAAACTTAGGTCAAAAAAGCCATTTAAGCCTTTTCACAGTGAGATCTATGCGATATGGCCGAGAAATGTAATTTTGATGTTAACTCCCAAACCGCTGCGCAGAAGTCAACCAAACTTCACCCAATAGTGTATTGTATCACATTCTAGTAGTTACATTTGAAAATTTCGTTCTAGGACATTTGGTTTGAGCGCAATCATTAAACTTAGGTCAAAAAAGCCATTTAAGCCTTTTCACAGTGAGATCTATGCGATATGGCCGAGAAATGTAATTTTGATGTTAACTCCCAAACCGCTGCGCAGAAGTCAACCAAACTTCACCCAATAGTGTATTGTATCACAATCTAGTAGTTACATTTGAAAATTTTGTTCTAGGAAATTTTGTTTGAGCGCAATCATTAAACTTAATTAAAAAAGTCATTTAAGCCTTTTCACAGTGAGATCTATGCGATATGGCCGAGAAATGTAATTTTGATGTTAACTCCCAAACCGCTGCGCAGAAGTCAACCAAACTTCACCCATTAGTGTATTGTATCACAATCTAGTAGTTACATGTGAAAATTTTGTTCTATGACATTTTGTTTGAACGCAATCATCAAACTTAATTAAAAAAGTCATTTAAGCCTTTTCACAGTGAGATCTATGCGATATGGCCGAGAAATGTAATTTTGATGTTAACTCCCAAACCGCTGCGCAGAAGTCAACCAAACTTCACCCATTAGTGTATTGTATCACAATCTAGTAGTTACATGTGGAAATTTGGTTATTGGACATTTGGTTTGAGCGCAATCATTAAACTTAGGTCAAAAAAGCCATTTAAGCCTTTTCACAGTGAGATCTATGCGATATGGCCGAGAAATGTAATTTTGATGTTAACTCCCAAACCGCTGCGCAGAAGTCAACCAAACTTCACCCAATAGTGTATTGTATCACAATCTAGTAGTTACATTTGAAAATTTTGTTCTAGGACATTTGATTTGAGCGCAATCCTCAAACTTAGGTCAAAAAAGCCATTTAAGCCTTTTCACAGTGAGATCTATGCGATATGGCCGAGAAATGTAATTTTGATGTTAACTCCCAAACCGCTGCGCAGAAGTCAACCAAACTTCACCCATTAGTGTATTGTATCACAATCTAGTAGTTACATGTGGAAATTTGGTTCTAGGACATTTGATTTGAGCGCAATCCTCAAACTTAGGTCAAAAAAGCCATTTAAGCCTTTTCACAGTGAGATCTATGCGATATGGCCGAGAAATGTAATTTTGATGTTAACTCCCAAACCGCTGCGCAGAAGTCAACCAAACTTCACCCAATAGTGTATTGTATCACAATCTAGTAGTTACATTTGAAAATTTTGTTCTAGGAAATTTTGTTTGAGCGCAATCATCAAACTTAATTAAAAAAGTCATTTAAGCCTTTTCACAGTGAGATCTATGCGATATGGCCGAGAAATGTAATTTTGATGTTAACTCCCAAACCGCTGCGCAGAAGTCAACCAAACTTCACCCATTAGTGTATTGTATCACAATCTAGAAGTTACATGTGGAAATTTGGTTCTAGGACATTTGATTTGAGCGCAATCCTCAAACTTAGGTCAAAAAAGCCATTTAGGCCTTTTCACAGTGAGATCTATGCGATATGGCCGAGAAATGTAATTTTGATGTTAACTCCCAAACCGCTGCGCAGAAGTCAACCAAACTTCACCCAATAGTGTATTGTATCACATTCTAGTAGTTACATTTGAAAATTTCGTTCTAGGACATTTGGTTTGAGCGCAATCTTTAAACTTAGGTCAAAAAAGCCATTTAAGCCTTTTCACAGTGAGATCTATGCGATATGGCCGAGAAATGTAATTTTGATGTTAACTCCCAAACCGCTGCGCAGAAGTCAACCAAACTTCACCCAATAGTGTATTGTATCACAATCTAGTAGTTACATTTGGAAATTTGGTTCTTGGACATTTGATTTGAGCGCAATCCTCAAACTTAGGTCAAAAAAGCCATTTAAGCCTTTTCACAGTGAGATCTATGCGATATGGCCGAGAAATGTAATTTTGATGTTAACTCCCAAACCGCTGCGCAGAAGTCAACCAAACTTCACCCAATAGTGTATTGTATCACAATCTAGTAGTTACATTTGAAAATTTTGTTCTAGGACATTTTGTTTGAACGCAATCATCAAACTTAATTAAAAAAGTCATTTAAGCCTTTTCACAGTGAGATCTATGCGATATGGCCGAGAAATGTAATTTTGATGTTAACTCCCAAACCGCTGCGCAGAAGTCAACCAAACTTCACTCAATAGTGTATTTTATCACAATCTAGTAGTTACATTTGGAAATTTAGTTCTAGGACATTTGATTTGAGCGCAATCTTCAAACTTAATTAAAAAAAGTCATTTAAGCCTTTTCACAGTGAGATCTATGCGATATGGCCGAGAAATGTAATTTTGATGTTCACTCCCAAACCGCTGCGCAGAAGTCAACCAAACTTCAACCATTAGTGTATTGTATCACAATCTAGTAGTTACATGTGGAAATTTGGTTCTAGGACATTTGATTTGAGCGCAATCCTCAAACTTAGGTCAAAAAAGCCATTTAAGCCTTTTCACAGTGAGATCTATGCGATATGGCCGAGAAATGTAATTTTGATGTTAACTCCCAAACCGCTGCGCAGAAGTCAACCAAACTTCACCCAATAGTGTATTGTATCACATTCTAGTAGTTACATTTGAAAATTTTGTTCTAGGACATTTGGTTTGAGCGCAATCATTAAACTTAATTTAAAAAGTCATTTAAGCCTTTTCACAGTGAGATCTATGCGATATGGCCGAGAAATGTAATTTTGATGTTAACTCCCAAACCGCTGCGCAGAAGTCAACCAAACTTCACCCATTAGTGTATTGTATCACAATCTAGTAATTACATGTGGAAATTTGGTTCAAGGACATTTGATTTGAGCGCAATCCTCAAACTTAGGTCAAAAAAGCCATTTAAGCCTTTTCACAGTGAGATCTATGCGATATGGCCGAGAAATGTAATTTTGATGTTAACTCCCAAACCACTGCGCAGAAGTCAACCAAACTTCACCCAATAGTGTATTGTATCACAATCTAGTAGTTACATTTGAAAATTTTGTTCTATGACATTTTGTTTGAACGCAATCATCAAACTTAATTAAAAAAGTCATTTAAGCCTTTTCACAGTGAGATCTATGCGATATGGCCGAGAAATGTAATTTTGATGTTAACTCCCAAACCGCTGCGCAGAAGTCAACCAAACTTCACCCATTAGTGTATTGTATCACAATCTAGTAGTTACATGTGGAAATTTGGTTATTGGACATTTGATTTGAGCGCAATCCTCAAACTTAGGTCAAAAAAGCCATTTAAGCCTTTTCACAGTGAGATCTATGCGATATGGCCGAGAAATGTAATTTTGATGTTAACTCCCAAACCGCTGCGCAGAAGTCAACCAAACTTCACCCATTAGTGTATTGTATCACAATCTAGTAGTTACATGTGGAAATTTGGTTCTAGGACATTTGATTTGAGCGCAATCCTCAAACTTAGGTCAAAAAAGCCATCAAGCCTTTTCACAGTGAGATCTATGCGATATGGCCGAGAAATGTAATTTTGATGTTAACTCCCAAACCGCTGCGCAGAAGTCAACCAAACTTCACCCAATAGTGTATTGTATCACATTCTAGTAGTTACATTTGAAAATTTCGTTCTAGGACATTTGGTTTGAGCGCAATCATTAAACTTAGGTCAAAAAAGCCATTTAAGCCTTTTCACAGTGAGATCTATGCGATATGGCCGAGAAATGTAATTTTGATGTTAACTCCCAAAGCGCTGCGCAGAAGTCAACCAAACTTCACCCAATAGTGTATTGTATCACAATCTAGTAGTTACATTTGAAAATTTTGTTCTAGGACATTTTGTTTGAACGCAATCATCAAACTTAATTAAAAAAGTCATTTAAGCCTTTTCACAGTGAGATCTATGCGATATGGCCGAGAAATGTAATTTTGATGTTAACTCCCAAACCGCTGCGCAGAAGTCAACCAAACTTCACTCAATAGTGTATTTTATCACAATCTAGTAGTTACATTTGGAAATTTAGTTCTAGGACATTTGATTTGAGCGCAATCTTCAAACTTAATTAAAAAAAGTCATTTAAGCCTTTTCACAGTGAGATCTATGCGATATGGCCGAGAAATGTAATTTTGATGTTCACTCCCAAACCGCTGCGCAGAAGTCAACCAAACTTCAACCATTAGTGTATTGTATCACAATCTAGTAGTTACATTTGAAAATTTTGTTCTAGGACATTTGATTTGAGCGCAATCATCAAACTTAATTAAAAAAGTCATTTAAGCCTTTTCACAGTGAGATCTATGCGATATGGCCGAGAAATGTAATTTTGATGTTAACTCCCAAACCGCTGCGCAGAAGTCAACCAAACTTCACCCATTAGTGTATTGTATCACAATCTAGTAGTTACATGTGGAAATTTGGTTATTGGACATTTGATTTGAGCGCAATCCTCAAACTTAGGTCAAAAAAGCCATTTAAGCCTTTTCACAGTGAGATCTATGCGATATGGCCGAGAAATGTAATTTTGATGTTAACTCCCAAACCGCTGCGCAGAAGTCAACCAAACTTCACCCATTAGTGTATTGTATCACAATCTAGTAGTTACATGTGGAAATTTGGTTCTAGGACATTTGATTTGAGCGCAATCCTCAAACTTAGGTCAAAAAAGCCATTTAAGCCTTTTCACAGTGAGATCTATGCGATATGGCCGAGAAATGTAATTTTGATGTTAACTCCCAAACCGCTGCGCAGAAGTCAACCAAACTTCACCCAATAGTGTATTGTATCACATTCTAGTAGTTACATTTGAAAATTTCGTTCTAGGACATTTGGTTTGAGCGCAATCATTAAACTTAGGTCAAAAAAGCCATTTAAGCCTTTTCACAGTGAGATCTATGCGATATGGCCGAGAAATGTAATTTTGATGTTAACTCCCAAACCGCTGCGCAGAAGTCAACCAAACTTCACCCAATAGTGTATTGTATCACAATCTAGTAGTTACATTTGAAAATTTTGTTCTAGGAAATTTTGTTTGAGCGCAATCATTAAACTTAATTAAAAAAGTCATTTAAGCCTTTTCACAGTGAGATCTATGCGATATGGCCGAGAAATGTAATTTTGATGTTAACTCCCAAACCGCTGCGCAGAAGTCAACCAAACTTCACCCATTAGTGTATTGTATCACAATCTAGTAGTTACATGTGAAAATTTTTTTCTATGACATTTTGTTTGAACGCAATCATCAAACTTAATTAAAAAAGTCATTTAAGCCTTTTCACAGTGAGATCTATGCGATATGGCCGAGAAATGTAATTTTGATGTTAACTCCCAAACCGCTGCGCAGAAGTCAACCAAACTTCACCCATTAGTGTATTGTATCACAATCTAGTAGTTACATGTGGAAATTTGGTTATTGGACATTTGGTTTGAGCGCAATCATTAAACTTAGGTCAAAAAAGCCATTTAAGCCTTTTCACAGTGAGATCTATGCGATATGGCCGAGAAATGTAATTTTGATGTTAACTCCCAAACCGCTGCGCAGAAGTCAACCAAACTTCACCCAATAGTGTATTGTATCACAATCTAGTAGTTACATTTGAAAATTTTGTTCTAGGACATTTTGTTTGAACGCAATCATCAAACTTAATTAAAAAAGTCATTTAAGCCTTTTCACAGTGAGATCTATGCGATATGGCCGAGAAATGTAATTTTGATGTTAACTCCCAAACCGCTGCGCAGAAGTCAACCAAACTTCACTCAATAGTGTATTTTATCACAATCTAGTAGTTACATTTGGAAATTTAGTTCTAGGACATTTGATTTGAGCGCAATCTTCAAACTTAATTAAAAAAAGTCATTTAAGCCTTCCCCCCATGAGTCATCACCTTATCGTGGTGGAGGGGTTTGCGTGTCTCAATGATCCTAGGAGCTATGTTGTCTGGGGCTTTAAGCCCCTGGTAGGGTCACCCATGGCAAACAGGTCCTAGGTGAGAGGCCAGACAAAGTATGGCTCAAAAAGACCCCTTATGATGAGCAAGATTATTGAACCCCAGTTTCCCTTGCCCGGACGCGGGTTACCGGGGCCCCCCTCTGGAGCCAGGCCTGGAGGTGGGGCTCGAAGGCAAGCGTCTGGTGGCCGGGCCTGTCCCCATGGGGCCCGGCCGGGCTCAGCCCGAAAAGGCAACGTGGGTTCCCCTTCCCATGGGCTCACCACCTGTGGGAGGGGCCAAAGGGGTCGGGTGCGTAGGGAGTTGGGCGGCAGCCAAAGGCGGGGGCCTTGGCGGTCCGACCCCCAGCTGCTGAAGCTAACTCTTGGGACATGGAATGTCACCTCTCTGGCAGGGAAGGAGCCTGAGCTGGTGTGTGAGGCAGAGAAGTTCCGACTAGATATAGTCGGACTCTCCTCCACACACAGCTTGGGTTCTGGTACCAATCCTCTCGAGAGGGGTTGGACTCTCTTCCACTCTGGAGTTGCCCATGGTGAGAGGCGCCGGGCAGGTGTGGGCATACTTATTGCCCCCCGGCTTGGCGCCTGTACGTTGGGGTTTACCCCGGTAGACGAGAGGGTAGCCTCCCTCCGCCTTCGGGTGGGGGGACGGGTTCTAACTGTTGTTTGTGCTTATGCACCGAACAGCAGTTCAGAATACCCACCCTTTTTGGAGTCCTTGGAGGGTGTGCTAGAGAGCACCCCCTCTGGGGACTCCCTCGTTCTACTGGGGGACTTCAACGCTCACGTGGGCAATGACAGTGAGACCTGGAGGGGCGTGATTGGGAGGAACGGCCCCCCCGATCAGAACCCGAGTGGTGTTCTGTTATTGGACTTCTGTGCTCGTCACGGTTTGTCTATAACGAACACCATGTTCAAACATAGGGGTGTCCATATGTGCACTTGGCACCAGGACACCCTAGGCCGCAGTTCGATGATCGACTTCGTAATCGTGTCATCGGACTTGCGGCCGCATGTTTTGGACACTCGGGTGAAGAGAGGGGCGGAGCTGTCAACCGATCACCACCTGGTGGTGTGTTGGCTCCGATGGCGGGGGAAGATGCTGGCCAGACCTGGCAGGCCCAAACGTATTGTGAGGGTCTGCTGGGAACGTCTGGCAGAATCCCCTGTCAGAAAGAGTTTCAACACCCACCTCCGGCAGAACTTCTCCCTTGTCCCGGGGGAGGTGGGGGACATTGAGTCCGAGTGGGCCATGTTCCGCACCTCCATTGTTGAGGCGGCCGATCAGAGCTGTGGCCGTAAGGTGGTTGGTGCCTGTCGTGGCGGCAATCCCCGAACCCGCTGGTGGACACCAGCGGTAAGGGATGCCGTCAAGCTGAAGAAGGAGGCCTATCGGGCCTTTTTGGCCTGTGGGACTCCGGAGGCAGCTGACAGGTACCGGCTGGCCAAGCGGACTGCGGCCTCGGCGGTCGCCGAGGCAAAAACTCGGACATGGGAGGAGTTCGGTGAGGCCATGGAAAATGACTTCCGGATGGCTTCGAGGAAATTCTGGTCCACCATCCGGCGTCTGAGGAGAGGAAAGCAGTGCACTATTAACACTGTGTATAGTGAAGATGGTGTACTGCTGACCTCGACTCGGGACGTCGTGAGTCGGTGGAGAGAATACTTCGAAGCCCTCCTCAATTCCACCGACACGCCTTCCTTTGAGGAAGCAGAGTCTGGGGACTCTGAGGTGGGCTCTTCGATCTCTGGGGTTGAAGTCACTGAGGCGGTTGGTAAGCTCCTCGGTGGCAAGGCCCCGGGGGTGGATGAGATCCGCCCGGAGTTCCTAAAGGCTCTGGATGTTGTAGGGCTGTCATGGCTGACACGCCTCTACAACATCGCGTGGACATCGGGGACAGTGCCTCTGGATTGGCAGACCGGGGTGGTGGTCCCCCTTTTTAAAAAGGGGGACCGGAGGGTGTGTTCCAATTATAGAGGAATCACACTCCTCAGCCTCCCCGGTAAAGTCTATTCAGGGGTGCTGGAGAGGAGGGTCCGTCGGGAAGTCGAATCTCGGATTCAGGAGGAGCAGTGTGGTTTTCGTCCCGGCCGTGGAACAGTGGACCAGCTCTACACCCTCAGCAGGGTCCTCGAGGGTGCATGGGAGTTCGCCCAACCAGTCTACATGTGTTTTGTGGATTTGGAGAAGGCGTTCGACCGTGTGCCTAGGGGAATCCTGTGGAGGGTGCTCCGGGAGTACGGGGTACCGAGCCCCTTGGTAAGGGCTGTTCGGTCCCTGTACGACCGGTGTCAGAGTCTGGTCCGCATTGCCGGCAGTAAGTCGAATTCGTTCCCAGTGAGGGTTGGACTCCGCCAAGGCTGCCCTTTGTCACCTATTTTGTTCATAACTTTTATGGACAGAATTTCTAGGCGCAGCCGAAGCGTTGAGGGGGTCCGGTTTGGTGACCTCAGCATTGAATCTCTGCTTTTTGCAGATGATTTAGTGCTGTTGGCTTCATCAAGCCGTGACCTCCAACTCTCACTGGAGCGGTTCGCAGCTGAGTGTGAAGCGGTTGGGATGAAGATCAGCACCTCCAAATCCGAGACCATGGTCCTCAGTCGGAAAAGGGTGGAGTGCCCTCTCCGGGTCGGGGATGAGATCCTGCCCCAAGTGGAGGAGTTCAAGTATCTTGGGGTCTTGTTCACGAGTGACGGTAGGAGGGAGCGGGAGATCGACAGGCGAATCGGTGCGGCGTCTGCAGTAATGCGGACGCTGCACCGGTCCGTAGTGGTGAAGAAGGAGCTGAGCCGAAAGGCAAAGCTCTCGATTTACCAGTCGATCTACGTTCCTGCCCTCACCTATGGTCACGAGCTTTGGGTCGTGACCGAAAGAACAAGATCCCGGATACAAGCGGCCGAAATGAGTTTCCTCCGCAGGGTGTCCGGGCTCTCCCTTAGAGATAGGGTGAGAAGCTCGGTCATCCGGGAGGGACTCGGCGTCGAGCCGCTACTCCTCCGCGTAGAGAGGAGCCAGCTGAGGTGGCTCGGGCATCTGGTTCGGATGCCTCCCGGACGCCTCCCTGGAGAGGTGTTCCGGGCATGTCCCACCGGCGGGAGGCCCCGGGGACGACCCAGGACACGCTGGAGAGACTATGTCTCTCGGCTGGCCTGGGAACGCCTTGGGATCCCGCCGGAGAAGCTGGTTGAAGTGGCTGGGGAGAGGGAAGTCTGGGCTTCCCTGTTAAAGCTGCTGCCCCCGCGACCCGACCCCGGAACAAGCGGAAGATAATGGATGGATGGATGGCATTTAAGCCTTTTCACAGTGAGATCTATGCGATATGGCCGAGAAATGTAATTTTGATGTTCACTCCCAAACCGCTGCGCAGAAGTCAACCAAACTTCAACCATTAGTGTATTGTATCACAATCTAGTAGTTACATGTGGAAATTTGGTTCTAGGACATTTGATTTGAGCGCAATCCTCAAACTTAGGTCAAAAAAGCCATTTAAGCCTTTTCACAGTGAGATCTATGCGATATGGCCGAGAAATGTAATTTTGATGTTAACTCCCAAACCGCTGCGCAGAAGTCAACCAAACTTCACCCAATAGTGTATTGTATCACATTCTAGTAGTTACATTTGAAAATTTTGTTCTAGGACATTTGGTTTGAGCGCAATCATTAAACTTAATTTAAAAAGTCATTTAAGCCTTTTCACAGTGAGATCTATGCGATATGGCCGAGAAATGTAATTTTGATGTTAACTCCCAAACCGCTGCGCAGAAGTCAACCAAACTTCACCCATTAGTGTATTGTATCACAATCTAGTAATTACATGTGGAAATTTGGTTCAAGGACATTTGATTTGAGCGCAATCCTCAAACTTAGGTCAAAAAAGCCATTTAAGCCTTTTCACAGTGAGATCTATGCGATATGGCCGAGAAATGTAATTTTGATGTTAACTCCCAAACCGCTGCGCAGAAGTCAACCAAACTTCACCCAATAGTGTATTGTATCACAATCTAGTAGTTACATTTGAAAATTTTGTTCTATGACATTTTGTTTGAACGCAATCATCAAACTTAATTAAAAAAGTCATTTAAGCCTTTTCACAGTGAGATCTATGCGATATGGCCGAGAAATGTAATTTTGATGTTAACTCCCAAACCGCTGCGCAGAAGTCAACCAAACTTCACCGATTAGTGTATTGTATCACAATCTAGTAGTTACATGTGGAAATTTGGTTATTGGACATTTGATTTGAGCGCAATCCTCAAACTTAGGTCAAAAAAGCCATTTAAGCCTTTTCACAGTGAGATCTATGCGATATGGCCGAGAAATGTAATTTTGATGTTAACTCCCAAACCGCTGCGCAGAAGTCAACCAAACTTCACCCATTAGTGTATTGTATCACAATCTAGTAGTTACATGTGGAAATTTGGTTCTAGGACATTTGATTTGAGCGCAATCCTCAAACTTAGGTCAAAAAAGCCATCAAGCCTTTTCACAGTGAGATCTATGCGATATGGCCGAGAAATGTAATTTTGATGTTAACTCCCAAACCGCTGCGCAGAAGTCAACCAAACTTCACCCAATAGTGTATTGTATCACATTCTAGTAGTTACATTTGAAAATTTCGTTCTAGGACATTTGGTTTGAGCGCAATCATTAAACTTAGGTCAAAAAAGCCATTTAAGCCTTTTCACAGTGAGATCTATGCGATATGGCCGAGAAATGTAATTTTGATGTTAACTCCCAAACCGCTGCGCAGAAGTCAACCAAACTTCACCCAATAGTGTATTGTATCACAATCTAGTAGTTACATTTGAAAATTTTGTTCTAGGAAATTTTGTTTGAGCGCAATCATCAAACTTAATTAAAAAAGTCATTTAAGCCTTTTCACAGTGAGATCTATGCGATATGGCCGAGAAATGTAATTTTGATGTTAACTCCCAAACCGCTGCGCAGAAGTCAACCAAACTTCAACCATTAGTGTATTGTATCACAATCTAGTAGTTACATGTGGAAATTTGGTTCTAGGACATTTGATTTGAGCGCAATCCTCAAACTTAGGTCAAAAAAGCCATTTAAGCCTTTTCACAGTGAGATCTATGCGATATGGCCGAGAAATGTAATTTTGATGTTAACTCCCAAACCGCTGCGCAGAAGTCAACCAAACTTCACCCAATAGTGTATTGTATCACATTCTAGTAGTTACATTTGAAAATTTTGTTCTAGGACATTTGGTTTGAGCGCAATCATTAAACTTAGCTCAAAAAAGCCATTTAAGCCTTTTCACAGTGAGATCTATGCGATATGGCCGAGAAATGTAATTTTGATGTTAACTCCCAAACCGCTGCGCAGAAGTCAACTAAACTTCAACCAATAGTGTATTGTATCACATTCTAGTAGTTACATTTGAAAATTTTGTTCTAGGACATTTGGTTTGAGCGCAATCATTAAACTTAATTTAAAAAGTCATTTAAGCCTTTTCACAGTGAGATCTATGCGATATGGCCGAGAAATGTAATTTTGATGTTAACTCCCAAACCGCTGCGCAGAAGTCAACTAAACTTCACCCAATAGTGTATTGTATCACATTCTAGTAGTTACATTTGAAAATTTTGTTCTAGGACATTTGGTTTGAGCGCAATCATTAAACTTAATTAAAAAAGTCATTTAAGCCTTTTCACAGTGAGATCTATGCGATATGGCCGAGAAATGTAATTTTGATGTTAACTCCCAAACCGCTGCGCAGAAGTCAACCAAACTTCACCCATTAGTGTATTGTATCACAATCTAGTAATTACATGTGGAAATTTGGTTCAAGGACATTTGATTTGAGCGCAATCCTCAAACTTAGGTCAAAAAAGCCATTTAAGCCTTTTCACAGTGAGATCTATGCGATATGGCCGAGAAATGTAATTTTGATGTTAACTCCCAAACCGCTGCGCAGAAGTCAACCAAACTTCACCCAATAGTGTATTGTATCACAATCTAGTAGTTACATTTGAAAATTTTGTTCTATGACATTTTGTTTGAACGCAATCATCAAACTTAATTAAAAAAGTCATTTAAGCCTTTTCACAGTGAGATCTATGCGATATGGCCGAGAAATGTAATTTTGATGTTAACTCCCAAACCGCTATGCAAGAAGGCAACCAAACTTCACCCATTAGTGTATTGTATCACAATCTAGTAGTTACATGTGGAAATTTGGTTATTGGACATTTGATTTGAGCGCAATCCTCAAACTTAGGTCAAAAAAGCCATTTAAGCCTTTTCACAGTGAGATCAATGCGATATGGCCGAGAAATGTAATTTTGATGTTAACTCCCAAACCGCTGCGCAGAAGTCAACCAAACTTCACCCATTAGTGTATTGTATCACAATCTAGTAGTTACATGTGGAAATTTGGTTCTAGGACATTTGATTTGAGCGCAATCCTCAAACTTAGGTCAAAAAAGCCATTTAAGCCTTTTCACAGTGAGATCTATGCGATATGGCCGAGAAATGTAATTTTGATGTTAACTCCCAAACCGCTGCGCAGAAGTCAACCAAACTTCACCCAATAGTGTATTGTATCACAATCTAGTAGTTAAATTTGAAAATTTTGTTCTAGGAAATTTTTTTTGAGCGCAATCATCAAACTTAATTAAAAAAGTCATTTAAGCCTTTTCACAGTGAGATCTATGCGATATGGCCGAGAAATGTAATTTTGATGTTAACTCCCAAACCGCTGCGCAGAAGTCAACCAAACTTCACCCATTAGTGTATTGTATCACAATCTAGTAGTTAAATGTGGAAATTTGGTTCTAGGACATTTGATTTGAGCGCAATCCTCAAACTTAGGTCAAAAAAGCCATTTAAGCCTTTTCACAGTGAGATCTATGCGATATGGCCGAGAAATGTAATTTTGATGTTAACTCCCAAACCGCTGCGCAGAAGTCAACCAAACTTCACCCAATAGTGTATTGTATCACATTCTAGAAGTTACATTTGAAAATTTCGTTCTAGGACATTTGGTTTGAGCGCAATCTTTAAACTTAGGTCAAAAAAGCCATTTAAGCCTTTTCACAGTGAGATCTATAAGATATGGCCGAGAAATGTAATTTTGATGTTAACTCCCAAACCGCTGCGCAGAAGTCAACCAAACTTCACTCAATAGTGTATTTTATCACAATCTAGTAGTTACATTTGGAAATTTAGTTCTAGGACATTTGATTTGAGCGCAATCTTCAAACTTAATTAAAAAAAGTCATTTAAGCCTTTTCACAGTGAGATCTATGCGATATGGCCGAGAAATGTAATTTTGATGTTAACTCCCAAACCGCTGCGCAGAAGTCAACCAAACTTCACCCAATAGTGTATTGTATCACAATCTAGTAGTTACATTTGAAAATTTTGTTCTAGGACATTTTGTTCGAACACAATTATTAAACTTAGGTCAAAAAAGCCATTTAAGCCTTTTCACAGTGAGATCTATGCGATATGGCCGAGAAATGTAATTTTGATGTTAACTCCCAAACCGCTGCGCAGAAGTCAACCAAACTTCACCCAATAGTGTATTGTATCACAATCTAGTAGTTACATTTGAAAAATTTTTTCTAGGACATTTTGTTTGAACGCAATCATCAAACTTAATTAAAAAAGTCATTTAAGCCTTTTCACAGTGAGATCTATGCGATATGGCCGAGAAATGTAATTTTGATGTTCACTCCCAAACCGCTGCGCAGAAGTCAACCAAACTTCAACCATTAGTGTATTGTATCACAATCTAGTAGTTACATGTGGAAATTTGGTTCTAGGACATTTGATTTGAGCGCAATCCTCAAACTTAGGTCAAAAAAGCCATTTAAGCCTTTTCACAGTGAGATCTATGCGAAATGGCCGAGAAATGTAATTTTGATGTTAACTCCCAAACCGCTGCGCAGAAGTCAACCAAACTTCACCCAATAGTGTATTGTATCACAATCTAGTAGTTACATTTGAAAATTTTGTTCTAGGACATTTTGTTTGAGCGCAATCATCAAACTTAATTAAAAAAGTCATTTAAGCCTTTTCACAGTGAGATCTATACGATATGGCCTAGAAATGTAATTTTGATGTTAACTCCCAAACCGCTGCGCAGAAGTCAACCAAACTTCACCCATTAGTGTATTGTATCACAATCTAGTAGTTACATGTGGAAATTTGGTTCTAGGACATTTGATTTGAGCGCAATCCTCAAACTTAGGTCAAAAAAGCCATTTAAGCCTTTTCACAGTGAGATCTATGCGATATGGCCGGGAAATGTAATTTTGATGTTAACTCCCAAACCGCTGCGCAGAAGTCAACCAAACTTCACCCAATAGTGTATTGTATCACATTCTAGTAGTTACATTTGAAAATTTCGTTCTAGGACATTTGGTTTGAGCGCAATCTTTAAACTTAGGTCAAAAAAGCCATTTAAGCCTTTTCACAGTGAGATCTATGCGATATGGCCGAGAAATGTAATTTTGATGTTAACTCCCAAACCGCTGCGCAGAAGTCAACCAAACTTCACCCAATAGTGTATTGTATCACAATCTAGTAGTTACATTTGGAAATTTGGTTCTTGGACATTTGATTTGAGCGCAATCCTCAAACTTAGGTCAAAAAAGCCATTTAAGCCTTTTCACAGTGAGATCTATGCGATATGGCCGAGAAATGTAATTTTGATGTTAACTCCCAAACCGCTGCGCAGAAGTCAACCAAACTTCACCCAATAGTGTATTGTATCACAATCTAGTAGTTACATTTGAAAATTTTGTTCTAGGACATTTTGTTTGAACGCAATCATCAAACTTAATTAAAAAAGTCATTTAAGCCTTTTCACAGTGAGATCTATGCGATATGGCCGAGAAATGTTATTTTGATGTTAACTCCCAAACCGCTGCGCAGAAGTCAACCAAACTTCACCCAATAGTGTATTTTATCACAATCTAGTAGTTACATTTGGAAATTTAGTTCTAGGACATTTGATTTGAGCGCAATCTTCAAACTTAATTTAAAAAAGTCATTTAAGCCTTTTCACAGTGAGATCTATGCGATATGGCCGAGAAATGTAATTTTGATGTTCACTCCCAAACCGCTGCGCAGAAGTCAACCAAACTTCAACCATTAGTGTATTGTATCACAATCTAGTAGTTACATGTGGAAATTTGGTTCTAGGACATTTGATTTGAGCGCAATCCTCAAACTTAGGTCAAAAAAGCCATTTAAGCCTTTTCACAGTGAGATCTCTGCGATATGGCCGAGAAATGTAATTTTGATGTTAACTCCCAAACCGCTGCGCAGAAGTCAACCAAACTTCACCCAATAGTGTATTGTATCACAATCTAGTAGTTACATTTGAAAATTTTGTTCTAGGACATTTTGTTTGAGCGCAATCCTCAAACTTAATTAAAAAAGTCTTTTAAGCCTTTTCACAGTGAGATCTATGCGATATGGCCGAGAAATGTAATTTTGATGTTAACTCCCAAACCGCTGCGCAGAAGTCAACCAAACTTCACCCATTAGTGTATTGTATCACAATCTAGTAGTTACATGTGGAAATTTGGTTATTGGACATTTGATTTGAGCGCAATCCTCAAACTTAGGTCAAAAAAGCCATTTAAGCCTTTTCACAGTGAGATCTATGCGATATGGCCGAGAAATGTAATTTTGATGTTAACTCCCAAACCGCTGCGCAGAAGTCAACCAAACTTCACCCATTAGTGTATTGTATCACAATCTAGTAGTTACATGTGGAAATTTGGTTCTAGGACATTTGATTTGAGCGCAATCCTCAAACTTAGGTCAAAAAAGCCATTTAAATCTTTTCACAGTGAGATCTATGCGATATGGCCGAGAAATGTAATTTTGATGTTAACTCCCAAACCGCTGCGCAGAAGTCAACCAAACTTCACCCAATAGTGTATTGTATCACAATCTAGTAGTTACATTTGAAAATTTTGTTCTAGGACATTTTGTTTGAACGCAATCATCAAACTTAATTAAAAAAGTCATTTAAGCCTTTTCACAGTGAGATCTATGCGATATGGCCGAGAAATGTAATTTTGATGTTAACTCCCAAACCGCTGCGCAGAAGTCAACCAAACTTCACCCAATAGTGTATTTTATCACAATCTAGTAGTTACATTTGAAAATTTCGTTCTAGGACATTTGGTTTGAGCGCAATCTTCAAACTTAATTTAAAAAAGTCATTTAAGCCTTTTCACAGTGAGATCTATGCGATATGGCCGAGAAATATAATTTTGATGTTCACTCCCAAACCGCTGCGCAGAAGTCAACCAAACTTCAACCATTAGTGTATTGTATCACAATCTAGTAGTTACATGTGGAAATTTGGTTCTAGGACATTTGATTTGAGCGCAATCCTCAAACTTAGGTCAAAAAAGCCATTTAAGCCTTTTCACAGTGAGATCTCTGCGATATGGCCGAGAAATGTAATATTGATGTTAACTCCCAAACCGCTGCGCAGAAGTCAACCAAACTTCACCCAATAGTGTATTGTATCACAATCTAGTAGTTACATTTGAAAATTTTGTTCTAGGACATTTTGTTTGAGCGCAATCCTCAAACTTAATTAAAAAAGTCATTTAAGCCTTTTCACAGTGAGATCTATGCGATATGGCCGAGAAATGTAATTTTGATGTTAACTCCCAAACCGCTGCGCAGAAGTCAACCAAACTTCACCCATTAGTGTATTGTATCACAATCTAGTAGTTACATATGGAAATTTGGTTCTTGGACATTTGATTTGAGCGCAATCCTCAAACTTAGGTCAAAAAAGCCATTTAAGCCTTTTCACAGTGAGATCTATGCGATATGGCCGAGAAATGTAATTTTGATGTTAACTCCCAAACCGCTGCGCAGAAGTCAACCAAACTTCACCCATTAGTGTATTGTATCACAATCTAGTAGTTACATGTGGAAATTTGGTTCTAGGACATTTGATTTGAGCGCAATCCTCAAACTTAGGTCAAAAAAGCCATTTTAGCCTTTTCACAGTGAGATCTATGCGATATGGCCGAGAAATGTAATTTTGATGTTAACTCCCAAACCGCTGCGCAGAAGTCAACCAAACTTCACCCAATAGTGTATTGTATCACATTCTAGTAGTTACATTTGAAAATTTCGTTCTAGGACATTTGGTTTGAGCGCAATCATTAAACTTAGGTCAAAAAAGCCATTTAAGCCTTTTCACAGTGAGATCTATGCGATATGGCCGAGAAATGTAATTTTGATGTTAACTCCCAAACCGCTGCGCAGAAGTCAACCAAACTTCACCCAATAGTGTATTGTATCACAATCTAGTAGTTACATTTGAAAATTTTGTTCTAGGAAATTTTGTTTGAGCGCAATCATCAAACTTAATTAAAAAAGTCATTTAAGCCTTTTCACAGTGAGATCTATGCGATATGGCCGAGAAATGTAATTTTGATGTTAACTCCCAAACCGCTGCGCAGAAGTCAACCAAACTTCACCCATTAGTGTATTGTATCACAATCTAGTAGTTACATGTGGAAATTTGGTTCTAGGACATTTGATTTGAGCGCAATCCTCAAACTTAGGTCAAAAAAGCCATTTAAACCTTTTCACAGTGAGATCTATGCGATATGGCCGAGAAATGTAATTTTGATGTTAACTCCCAAACCGCTGCGCAGAAGTCAACCAAACTTCACCCAATAGTGTATTGTATCACATTCTAGTAGTTACATTTGAAAATTTCGTTCTAGGACATTTGGTTTGAGCGCAATCTTTAAACTTAGGTCAAAAAAGCCATTTAAGCCTTTTCACAGTGAGATCTATGCGATATGGCCGAGAAATGTAATTTTGATGTTAACTCCCAAACCGCTGCGCAGAAGTCAACCAAACTTCACCCAATAGTGTATTGTATCACAATCTAGTAGTTACATTTGGAAATTTGGTTCTTGGACATTTGATTTGAGCGCAATCCTCAAACTTAGGTCAAAAAAGCCATTTAAGCCTTTTCACAGTGAGATCTATGCGATATGGCCGAGAATTGTAATTTTGATGTTAACTCCCAAACCGCTGCGCAGAAGTCAACCAAACTTCACCCAATAGTGTATTTTATCACAATCTAGTAGTTACATTTGGAAATTTAGTTCTAGGACATTTGATTTGAGCGCAATCTTCAAACTTAATTAAAAAAAGTCATTTAAGCCTTTTCACAGTGAGATCTATGCGATATGGCCGAGAAATGTAATTTTGATGTTCACTCCCAAACCGCTGCGCAGAAGTCAACCAAACTTCAACCATTAGTGTATTGTATCACAATCTAGTAGTTACATGTGGAAATTTGGTTCTAGGACATTTGATTTGAGCGCAATCCTCAAACTTAGGTCAAAAAAGCCATTTAAGCCTTTTCACAGTGAGATCTATGCGATATGGCCGAGAAATGTAATTTTGATGTTAACTCCCAAACCGCTGCGCAGAAGTCAACCAAACTTCACCCAATAGTGTATTGTATCACAATCTAGTAGTTACATTTGAAAATTTTGTTCTAGGACATTTTGTTTGAGCGCAATCATCAAACTTAATTAAAAAAGTCATTTAAGCCTTTTCACAGTGAGATCTATGCGATATGGCCGAGAAATGTAATTTTGATGTTAACTCCCAAACCGCTGCGCAGAAGTCAACCAAACTTCACCCATTAGTGTATTGTATCACAATCTAGTAGTTACATGTGGAAATTTGGTTCTAGGACATTTGATTTGAGCGCAATCCTCAAACTTAGGTCAAAAAAGCCATTTAAGCCTTTTCACAGTGAGATCTATGCGATATGGCCGAGAAATGTAATTTTGATGTTAACTCCCAAACCGCTGCGCAGAAGTCAACCAAACTTCACCCAATAGTGTATTGTATCACATTCTAGTAGTTACATTTGAAAATTTTGTTCTAGGACATTTGGTTTGAGCGCAATCATTAAACTTAGGTCAAAAAAGCCATTTAAGCCTTTTCACAGTGAGATCTATGCGATATGGCCGAGAAATGTAATTTTGATGTTAACTCCCAAACCGCTGCGCAGAAGTCAACCAAACTTCACCCATTAGTGTATTGTATCACAATCTAGTAGTTACATTTGAAATTTTGTTCTATGACATTTTGTTTGAACGCAATCATCAAACTTAATTAAAAAAGTCATTTAAGCGTTTTCACAGTGAGATCTATGCGATATGGCCGAGAAATGTAATTTTGATGTTAACTCCCAAACCGCTGCGCAGAAGTCAACCAAACTTCACCCATTAGTGTATTGTATCACAATCTAGTAGGTACATGTGGAAATTTGGTTATTGGACATTTGATTTGAGCGCAATCCTCAAACTTAGGTCAAAAAAGCCATTTAAGCCTTTTCACAGTGAGATCTATGCGATATGGCCGAGAAATGTAATTTTGATGTTCACTCCCAAACCGCTGCGCAGAAGTCAACCAAACTTCAACCATTAGTGTATTGTATCACAATCTAGTAGTTACATTTGAAAATTTTGTTCTAGGACATTTGATTTGAGCGCAATCATCAAACTTAATTAAAAAAGTCATTTAAGCCTTTTCACAGTGAGATCTATGCGATATGGCCGAGAAATGTAATTTTGATGTTAACTCCCAAACCGCTGCGCAGAAGTCAACCAAACTTCACCCATTAGTGTATTGTATCACAATCTAGTAGTTACATGTGGAAATTTGGTTATTGGACATTTGATTTGAGCGCAATCCTCAAACTTAGGTCAAAAAAGCCATTTAAGCCTTTTCACAGTGAGATCTATGCGATATGGCCGAGAAATGTAATTTTGATGTTAACTCCCAAACCGCTGCGCAGAAGTCAACCAAACTTCACCCATTAGTGTATTGTATCACAATCTAGTAGTTACATGTGGAAATTTGGTTCTAGGACATTTGATTTGAGCGCAATCCTCAAACTTAGGTCAAAAAAGCCATTTAAGCCTTTTCACAGTGAGATCTATGCGATATGGCCGAGAAATGTAATTTTGATGTTAACTCCCAAACCGCTGCGCAGAAGTCAACCAAACTTCACCCAATAGTGTATTGTATCACAATCTAGTAGTTACATTTGAAAATTTTGTTCTAGGAAATTTTGTTTGAGCGCAATCATTAAACTTAATTAAAAAAGTCATTTAAGCCTTTTCACAGTGAGATCTATGCGATATGGCCGAGAAATGTAATTTTGATGTTAACTCCCAAACCGCTGCGCAGAAGTCAACCAAACTTCACCCATTAGTGTATTGTATCACAATCTAGTAGTTACATGTGAAAATTTTGTTCTATGACATTTTGTTTGAACGCAATCATCAAACTTAATTAAAAAAGTCATTTAAGCCTTTTCACAGTGAGATCTATGCGATATGGCCGAGAAATGTAATTTTGATGTTAACTCCCAAACCGCTGCGCAGAAGTCAACCAAACTTCACCCATTAGTGTATTGTATCACAATCTAGTAGTTACATGTGGAAATTTGGTTATTGGACATTTGGTTTGAGCGCAATCATTAAACTTAGGTCAAAAAAGCCATTTAAGCCTTTTCACAGTGAGATCTATGCGATATGGCCGAGAAATGTAATTTTGATGTTAACTCCCAAACCGCTGCGCAGAAGTCAACCAAACTTCACCCATTAGTGTATTGTATCACAATCTAGTAGTTACATGTGGAAATTTGGTTCTAGGACATTTGATTTGAGCGCAATCCTCAAACTTAGGTCAAAAAAGCCATTTAAGCCTTTTCACAGTGAGATCTATGCGATATGGCCGAGAAATGTAATTTTGATGTTAACTCCCAAACCGCTGCGCAGAAGTCAACCAAACTTCACCCAATAGTGTATTGTATCACATTCTAGTAGTTACATTTGAAAATTTCGTTCTAGGACATTTGGTTTGAGCGCAATCATTAAACTTAGGTCAAAAAAGCCATTTAAGCCTTTTCACAGTGAGATCTATGCGATATGGCCGAGAAATGTAATTTTGATGTTAACTCCCAAACCGCTGCGCAGAAGTCAACCAAACTTCACCCAATAGTGTATTGTATCACAATCTAGTAGTTACATTTGAAAATTTTGTTCTAGGAAATTTTGTTTGAGCGCAATCATTAAACTTAATTAAAAAAGTCATTTAAGCCTTTTCACAGTGAGATCTATGCGATATGGCTGAGAAATGTAATTTTGATGTTAACTCCCAAACCGCTGCGCAGAAGTCAACCAAACTTCACCCATTAGTGTATTGTATCACAATCTAGTAGTTAAATGTGGAAATTTGGTTCTAGGACATTTGATTTGAGCGCAATCCTCAAACTTAGGTCAAAAAAGCCATTTAAGCCTTTTCACAGTGAGATCTATGCGATATGGCCGAGAAATGTAATTTTGATGTTAACTCCCAAACCGCTGCGCAGAAGTCAACCAAACTTCACCCAATAGTGTATTGTATCACATTCTAGTAGTTACATTTGAAAATTTCGTTCTAGGACATTTGGTTTGAGCGCAATCTTTAAACTTAGGTCAAAAAAGCCATTTAAGCCTTTTCACAGTGAGATCTATGCGATATGGCCGAGAAATGTAATTTTGATGTTAACTCCCAAACCGCTGCGCAGAAGTCAACCAAACTTCACCCAATAGTGTATTGTATCACAATCTAGTAGTTACATTTGGAAATTTGGTTCTTGGACATTTGATTTGAGCGCAATCCTCAAACTTAGGTCAAAAAAGCCATTTAAGCCTTTTCACAGTGAGATCTATGCGATATGGCCGAGAAATGTAATTTTGATGTTAACTCCCAAACCGCTGCGCAGAAGTCAACCAAACTTCACCCAATAGTGTATTGTATCACAATCTAGTAGTTACATTTGAAAATTTTGTTCTAGGACATTTTGTTTGAACGCAATCATCAAACTTAATTAAAAAAGTCATTTAAGCCTTTTCACAGTGAGATCTATGCGATATGGCCGAGAAATGTAATTTTGATGTTAACTCCCAAACCGCTGCGCAGAAGTCAACCAAACTTCACTCAATAGTGTATTTTATCACAATCTAGTAGTTACATTTGGAAATTTAGTTCTAGGACATTTGATTTGAGCGCAATCTTCAAACTTAATTAAAAAAAGTCATTTAAGCCTTTTCACAGTGAGATCTATGCGATATGGCCGAGAAATGTAATTTTGATGTTCACTCCCAAACCGCTGCGCAGAAGTCAACCAAACTTCAACCATTAGTGTATTGTATCACAATCTAGTAGTTACATTTGAAAATTTTGTTCTAGGACATTTGATTTGAGCACAATCATCAAACTTAATTAAAAAAGTCATTTAAGCCTTTTCACAGTGAGATCTATGCGATATGGCCGAGAAATGTAATTTTGATGTTAACTCCCAAACCGCTGCGCAGAAGTCAACCAAACTTCACCCATTAGTGTATTGTATCACAATCTAGTAGTTACATGTGGAAATTTGGTTATTGGACATTTGATTTGAGCGCAATCCTCAAACTTAGGTCAAAAAAGCCATTTAAGCCTTTTCACAGTGAGATCTATGCGATATGGCCGAGAAATGTAATTTTGATGTTAACTCCCAAACCGCTGCGCAGAAGTCAACCAAACTTCACCCATTAGTGTATTGTATCACAATCTAGTAGTTACATGTGGAAATTTGGTTCTAGGACATTTGATTTGAGCGCAATCCTCAAACTTAGGTCAAAAAAGCCATTTAAGCCTTTTCACAGTGAGATCTATGCGATATGGCCGAGAAATGTAATTTTGATGTTAACTCCCAAACCGCTGCGCAGAAGTCAACCAAACTTCACCCAATAGTGTATTGTATCACAATCTAGTAGTTACATTTGGAAATTTGGTTCTTGGACATTTGATTTGAGCGCAATCCTCAAACTTAGGTCAAAAAAGCCATTTAAGCCTTTTCACAGTGAGATCTATGCGATATGGCCGAGAAATGTAATTTTGATGTTAACTCCCAAACCGCTGCGCAGAAGTCAACCAAACTTCACCCAATAGTGTATTGTATCACAATCTAGTAGTTACATTTGAAAATTTTGTTCTAGGACATTTTGTTTGAACGCAATCATCAAACTTAATTAAAAAAGTCATTTAAGCCTTTTCACAGTGAGATCTATGCGATATGGCCGAGAATTGTAATTTTGATGTTAACTCCCAAACCGCTGCGCAGAAGTCAACCAAACTTCACCCAATAGTGTATTTTATCACAATCTAGTAGTTACATTTGGAAATTTAGTTCTAGGACATTTGATTTGAGCGCAATCTTCAAACTTAATTAAAAAAAGTCATTTAAGCCTTTTCACAGTGAGATCTATGCGATATGGCCGAGAAATGTAATTTTGATGTTCACTCCCAAACCGCTGCGCAGAAGTCAACCAAACTTCAACCATTAGTGTATTGTATCACAATCTAGTAGTTACATGTGGAAATTTGGTTCTAGGACATTTGATTTGAGCGCAATCCTCAAACTTAGGTCAAAAAAGCCATTTAAGCCTTTTCACAGTGAGATCTATGCGATATGGCCGAGAAATGTAATTTTGATGTTAACTCCCAAACCGCTGCGCAGAAGTCAACCAAACTTCACCCAATAGTGTATTGTATCACAATCTAGTAGTTACATTTGAAAATTTTGTTCTAGGACATTTTGTTTGAGCGCAATCATCAAACTTAATTAAAAAAGTCATTTAAGCCTTTTCACAGTGAGATCTATGCGATATGGCCGAGAAATGTAATTTTGATGTTAACTCCCAAACCGCTGCGCAGAAGTCAACCAAACTTCACCCATTAGTGTATTGTATCACAATCTAGTAGTTACATGTGGAAATTTGGTTATTGGACATTTGATTTGAGCGCAATCCTCAAACTTAGGTCAAAAAAGCCATTTAAGCCTTTTCACAGTGAGATCTATGCGATATGGCCGAGAAATGTAATTTTGATGTTAACTCCCAAACCGCTGCGCAGAAGTCAACCAAACTTCACCCAATAGTGTATTGTATCACAATCTAGTAGTTACATTTGAAAATTTTGTTCTAGGACATTTTGTTTGAGCGCAATCATCAAACTTAATTAAAAAAGTCATTTAAGCCTTTTCACAGTGAGATCTATGCGATATGGCCGAGAAATGTAATTTTGATGTTAACTCCCAAACCGCTGCGCAGAAGTCAACCAAACTTCACCCATTAGTGTATTGTATCACAATCTAGTAGTTACATGTGGAAATTTGGTTATTGGACATTTGATTTGAGCGCAATCCTCAAACTTAGGTCAAAAAAGCCATTTAAGCCTTTTCACAGTGAGATCTATGCGATATGGCCGAGAAATGTAATTTTGATGTTCACTCCCAAACCGCTGCGCAGAAGTCAACCAAACTTCAACCATTAGTGTATTGTATCACAATCTAGTAGTTACATTTGAAAATTTTGTTCTAGGACATTTGATTTGAGCGCAATCATCAAACTTAATTAAAAAAGTCATTTAAGCCTTTTCACAGTGAGATCTATGCGATATGGCCGAGAAATGTAATTTTGATGTTAACTCCCAAACCGCTGCGCAGAAGTCAACCAAACTTCACCCATTAGTGTATTGTATCACAATCTAGTAGTTACATGTGGAAATTATGTTCTTGGACATTTGATTTGAGCGCAATCCTCAAACTTAGGTCAAAAAAGCCATTTAAGCCTTTTCACAGTGAGATCTATGCGATATGGCCGAGAAATGTAATTTTGATGTTAACTCCCAAACCGCTGCGCAGAAGTCAACCAAACTTCACCCATTAGTGTATTGTATCACAATCTAGTAGTTACATGTGGAAATTTGGTTCTAGGACATTTGATTTGAGCGCAATCCTCAAACTTAGGTCAAAAAAGCCATTTAATCCTTTTCACAGTGAGATCTATGCGATATGGCCGAGAAATGTAATTTTGATGTTAACTCCCAAACCGCTGCGCAGAAGTCAACCAAACTTCACCCATTAGTGTATTGTATCACAATCTAGTAGTTACATTTGAAAATTTTGTTCTATGACATTTTGTTTGAACGCAATCATCAAACTTAATTAAAAAAGTCATTTAAGCGTTTTCACAGTGAGATCTATGCGATATGGCCGAGAAATGTAATTTTGATGTTAACTCCCAAACCGCTGCGCAGAAGTCAACCAAACTTCACCCATTAGTGTATTGTATCACAATCTAGTAGGTACATGTGGAAATTTGGTTATTGGACATTTGATTTGAGCGCAATCCTCAAACTTAGGTCAAAAAAGCCATTTAAGCCTTTTCACAGTGAGATCTATGCGATATGGCCGAGAAATGTAATTTTGATGTTCACTCCCAAACCGCTGCGCAGAAGTCAACCAAACTTCAACCATTAGTGTATTGTATCACAATCTAGTAGTTACATTTGAAAATTTTGTTCTAGGACATTTGATTTGAGCGCAATCATCAAACTTAATTAAAAAAGTCATTTAAGCCTTTTCACAGTGAGATCTATGCGATATGGCCGAGAAATGTAATTTTGATGTTAACTCCCAAACCGCTGCGCAGAAGTCAACCAAACTTCACCCATTAGTGTATTGTATCACAATCTAGTAGTTACATGTGGAAATTTGGTTATTGGACATTTGATTTGAGCGCAATCCTCAAACTTAGGTCAAAAAAGCCATTTAAGCCTTTTCACAGTGAGATCTATGCGATATGGCCGAGAAATGTAATTTTGATGTTAACTCCCAAACCGCTGCGCAGAAGTCAACCAAACTTCACCCATTAGTGTATTGTATCACAATCTAGTAGTTACATGTGGAAATTTGGTTCTAGGACATTTGATTTGAGCGCAATCCTCAAACTTAGGTCAAAAAAGCCATTTAAGCCTTTTCACAGTGAGATCTATGCGATATGGCCGAGAAATGTAATTTTGATGTTAACTCCCAAACCGCTGCGCAGAAGTCAACCAAACTTCACCCAATAGTGTATTGTATCACAATCTAGTAGTTACATTTGAAAATTTTGTTCTAGGAAATTTTGTTTGAGCGCAATCATTAAACTTAATTAAAAAAGTCATTTAAGCCTTTTCACAGTGAGATCTATGCGATATGGCCGAGAAATGTAATTTTGATGTTAACTCCCAAACCGCTGCGCAGAAGTCAACCAAACTTCACCCATTAGTGTATTGTATCACAATCTAGTAGTTACATGTGAAAATTTTGTTCTATGACATTTTGTTTGAACGCAATCATCAAACTTAATTAAAAAAGTCATTTAAGCCTTTTCACAGTGAGATCTATGCGATATGGCCGAGAAATGTAATTTTGATGTTAACTCCCAAACCGCTGCGCAGAAGTCAACCAAACTTCACCCATTAGTGTATTGTATCACAATCTAGTAGTTACATGTGGAAATTTGGTTATTGGACATTTGGTTTGAGCGCAATCATTAAACTTAGGTCAAAAAAGCCATTTAAGCCTTTTCACAGTGAGATCTATGCGATATGGCCGAGAAATGTAATTTTGATGTTAACTCCCAAACCGCTGCGCAGAAGTCAACCAAACTTCACCCATTAGTGTATTGTATCACAATCTAGTAGTTACATGTGGAAATTTGGTTCTAGGACATTTGATTTGAGCGCAATCCTCAAACTTAGGTCAAAAAAGCCATTTAAGCCTTTTCACAGTGAGATCTATGCGATATGGCCGAGAAATGTAATTTTGATGTTAACTCCCAAACCGCTGCGCAGAAGTCAACCAAACTTCACCCAATAGTGTATTGTATCACATTCTAGTAGTTACATTTGAAAATTTCGTTCTAGGACATTTGGTTTGAGCGCAATCATTAAACTTAGGTCAAAAAAGCCATTTAAGCCTTTTCACAGTGAGATCTATGCGATATGGCCGAGAAATGTAATTTTGATGTTAACTCCCAAACCGCTGCGCAGAAGTCAACCAAACTTCACCCAATAGTGTATTGTATCACAATCTAGTAGTTACATTTGAAAATTTTGTTCTAGGAAATTTTGTTTGAGCGCAATCATTAAACTTAATTAAAAAAGTCATTTAAGCCTTTTCACAGTGAGATCTATGCGATATGGCTGAGAAATGTAATTTTGATGTTAACTCCCAAACCGCTGCGCAGAAGTCAACCAAACTTCACCCATTAGTGTATTGTATCACAATCTAGTAGTTAAATGTGGAAATTTGGTTCTAGGACATTTGATTTGAGCGCAATCCTCAAACTTAGGTCAAAAAAGCCATTTAAGCCTTTTCACAGTGAGATCTATGCGATATGGCCGAGAAATGTAATTTTGATGTTAACTCCCAAACCGCTGCGCAGAAGTCAACCAAACTTCACCCAATAGTGTATTGTATCACATTCTAGTAGTTACATTTGAAAATTTCGTTCTAGGACATTTGGTTTGAGCGCAATCTTTAAACTTAGGTCAAAAAAGCCATTTAAGCCTTTTCACAGTGAGATCTATGCGATATGGCCGAGAAATGTAATTTTGATGTTAACTCCCAAACCGCTGCGCAGAAGTCAACCAAACTTCACCCAATAGTGTATTGTATCACAATCTAGTAGTTACATTTGGAAATTTGGTTCTTGGACATTTGATTTGAGCGCAATCCTCAAACTTAGGTCAAAAAAGCCATTTAAGCCTTTTCACAGTGAGATCTATGCGATATGGCCGAGAAATGTAATTTTGATGTTAACTCCCAAACCGCTGCGCAGAAGTCAACCAAACTTCACCCAATAGTGTATTGTATCACAATCTAGTAGTTACATTTGAAAATTTTGTTCTAGGACATTTTGTTTGAACGCAATCATCAAACTTAATTAAAAAAGTCATTTAAGCCTTTTCACAGTGAGATCTATGCGATATGGCCGAGAAATGTAATTTTGATGTTAACTCCCAAACCGCTGCGCAGAAGTCAACCAAACTTCACTCAATAGTGTATTTTATCACAATCTAGTAGTTACATTTGGAAATTTAGTTCTAGGACATTTGATTTGAGCGCAATCTTCAAACTTAATTAAAAAAAGTCATTTAAGCCTTTTCACAGTGAGATCTATGCGATATGGCCGAGAAATGTAATTTTGATGTTCACTCCCAAACCGCTGCGCAGAAGTCAACCAAACTTCAACCATTAGTGTATTGTATCACAATCTAGTAGTTACATTTGAAAATTTTGTTCTAGGACATTTGATTTGAGCACAATCATCAAACTTAATTAAAAAAGTCATTTAAGCCTTTTCACAGTGAGATCTATGCGATATGGCCGAGAAATGTAATTTTGATGTTAACTCCCAAACCGCTGCGCAGAAGTCAACCAAACTTCACCCATTAGTGTATTGTATCACAATCTAGTAGTTACATGTGGAAATTTGGTTATTGGACATTTGATTTGAGCGCAATCCTCAAACTTAGGTCAAAAAAGCCATTTAAGCCTTTTCACAGTGAGATCTATGCGATATGGCCGAGAAATGTAATTTTGATGTTAACTCCCAAACCGCTGCGCAGAAGTCAACCAAACTTCACCCATTAGTGTATTGTATCACAATCTAGTAGTTACATGTGGAAATTTGGTTCTAGGACATTTGATTTGAGCGCAATCCTCAAACTTAGGTCAAAAAAGCCATTTAAGCCTTTTCACAGTGAGATCTATGCGATATGGCCGAGAAATGTAATTTTGATGTTAACTCCCAAACCGCTGCGCAGAAGTCAACCAAACTTCACCCAATAGTGTATTGTATCACAATCTAGTAGTTACATTTGGAAATTTGGTTCTTGGACATTTGATTTGAGCGCAATCCTCAAACTTAGGTCAAAAAAGCCATTTAAGCCTTTTCACAGTGAGATCTATGCGATATGGCCGAGAAATGTAATTTTGATGTTAACTCCCAAACCGCTGCGCAGAAGTCAACCAAACTTCACCCAATAGTGTATTGTATCACAATCTAGTAGTTACATTTGAAAATTTTGTTCTAGGACATTTTGTTTGAACGCAATCATCAAACTTAATTAAAAAAGTCATTTAAGCCTTTTCACAGTGAGATCTATGCGATATGGCCGAGAATTGTAATTTTGATGTTAACTCCCAAACCGCTGCGCAGAAGTCAACCAAACTTCACCCAATAGTGTATTTTATCACAATCTAGTAGTTACATTTGGAAATTTAGTTCTAGGACATTTGATTTGAGCGCAATCTTCAAACTTAATTAAAAAAAGTCATTTAAGCCTTTTCACAGTGAGATCTATGCGATATGGCCGAGAAATGTAATTTTGATGTTCACTCCCAAACCGCTGCGCAGAAGTCAACCAAACTTCAACCATTAGTGTATTGTATCACAATCTAGTAGTTACATGTGGAAATTTGGTTCTAGGACATTTGATTTGAGCGCAATCCTCAAACTTAGGTCAAAAAAGCCATTTAAGCCTTTTCACAGTGAGATCTATGCGATATGGCCGAGAAATGTAATTTTGATGTTAACTCCCAAACCGCTGCGCAGAAGTCAACCAAACTTCACCCAATAGTGTATTGTATCACAATCTAGTAGTTACATTTGAAAATTTTGTTCTAGGACATTTTGTTTGAGCGCAATCATCAAACTTAATTAAAAAAGTCATTTAAGCCTTTTCACAGTGAGATCTATGCGATATGGCCGAGAAATGTAATTTTGATGTTAACTCCCAAACCGCTGCGCAGAAGTCAACCAAACTTCACCCATTAGTGTATTGTATCACAATCTAGTAGTTACATGTGGAAATTTGGTTATTGGACATTTGATTTGAGCGCAATCCTCAAACTTAGGTCAAAAAAGCCATTTAAGCCTTTTCACAGTGAGATCTATGCGATATGGCCGAGAAATGTAATTTTGATGTTCACTCCCAAACCGCTGCGCAGAAGTCAACCAAACTTCAACCATTAGTGTATTGTATCACAATCTAGTAGTTACATTTGAAAATTTTGTTCTAGGACATTTGATTTGAGCGCAATCATCAAACTTAATTAAAAAAGTCATTTAAGCCTTTTCACAGTGAGATCTATGCGATATGGCCGAGAAATGTAATTTTGATGTTAACTCCCAAACCGCTGCGCAGAAGTCAACCAAACTTCACCCATTAGTGTATTGTATCACAATCTAGTAGTTACATGTGGAAATTATGTTCTTGGACATTTGATTTGAGCGCAATCCTCAAACTTAGGTCAAAAAAGCCATTTAAGCCTTTTCACAGTGAGATCTATGCGATATGGCCGAGAAATGTAATTTTGATGTTAACTCCCAAACCGCTGCGCAGAAGTCAACCAAACTTCACCCATTAGTGTATTGTATCACAATCTAGTAGTTACATGTGGAAATTTGGTTCTAGGACATTTGATTTGAGCGCAATCCTCAAACTTAGGTCAAAAAAGCCATTTAATCCTTTTCACAGTGAGATCTATGCGATATGGCCGAGAAATGTAATTTTGATGTTAACTCCCAAACCGCTGCGCAGAAGTCAACCAAACTTCACCCAATAGTGTATTGTATCACAATCTAGTAGTTACATTTGAAAATTTTGTTCTAGGAAATTTTGTTTGAGCGCAATCATCAAACTTAATTAAAAAAGTCATTTAAGCCTTTTCACAGTGAGATCTATGCGATATGGCCGAGAAATGTAATTTTGATGTTAACTCCCAAACCGCTGCGCAGAAGTCAACCAAACTTCACCCATTAGTGTATTGTATCACAATCTAGTAGTTAAATGTGGAAATTTGGTTCTAGGACATTTGATTTGAGCGCAATCCTCAAACTTAGGTCAAAAAAGCCATTTAAGCCTTTTCACAGTGAGATCTATGCGATATGGCCGAGAAATGTAATTTTGATGTTAACTCCCAAACCGCTGCGCAGAAGTCAACCAAACTTCACCCAATAGTGTATTGTATCACATTCTAGTAGTTACATTTGAAAATTTCGTTCTAGGACATTTGGTTTGAGCGCAATCTTTAAACTTAGGTCAAAAAAGCCATTTAAGCCTTTTCACAGTGAGATCTATGCGATATGGCCGAGAAATGTAATTTTGATGTTAACTCCCAAACCGCTGCGCAGAAGTCAACCAAACTTCACCCAATAGTGTATTGTATCACAATCTAGTAGTTACATTTGGAAATTTGGTTCTTGGACATTTGATTTGAGCGCAATCCTCAAACTTAGGTCAAAAAAGCCATTTAAGCCTTTTCACATTGAGATCTATGCGATATGGCCGAGAAATGTAATTTTGATGTTAACTCCCAAACCGCTGCGCAGAAGTCAACCAAACTTCACCCAATAGTGTATTGTATCACAATCTAGTAGTTACATTTGAAAATTTTGTTCTAGGACATTTTGTTTGAACGCAATCATCAAACTTAATTAAAAAAGTCATTTAAGCCTTTTCACAGTGAGATCTATGCGATATGGCCGAGAATTGTAATTTTGATGTTAACTCCCAAACCGCTGCGCAGAAGTCAACCAAACTTCACCCAATAGTGTATTTTATCACAATCTAGTAGTTACATTTGGAAATTTAGTTCTAGGACATTTGATTTGAGCGCAATCTTCAAACTTAATTAAAAAAAGTCATTTAAGCCTTTTCACAGTGAGATCTATGCGATATGGCCGAGAAATGTAATTTTGATGTTCACTCCCAAACCGCTGCGCAGAAGTCAACCAAACTTCAACCATTTGTGTATTGTATCACAATCTAGTAGTTACATGTGGAAATTTGGTTCTAGGACATTTGATTTGAGCGCAATCCTCAAACTTAGGTCAAAAAAGCCATTTAAGCCTTTTCACAGTGAGATCTATGCGATATGGCCGAGAAATGTAATTTTGATGTTAACTCCCAAACCGCTGCGCAGAAGTCAACCAAACTTCACCCAATAGTGTATTGTATCACAATCTAGTAGTTACATTTGAAAATTTTGTTCTAGGACATTTTGTTTGAGCGCAATCATCAAACTTAATTAAAAAAGTCATTTAAGCCTTTTCACAGTGAGATCTATGCGATATGGCCGAGAAATGTAATTTTGATGTTAACTCCCAAACCGCTGCGCAGAAGTCAACCAAACTTCACCCATTAGTGTATTGTATCACAATCTAGTAGTTACATGTGGAAATTTGGTTATTGGACATTTGATTTGAGCGCAATCCTCAAACTTAGGTCAAAAAAGCCATTTAAGCCTTTTCACAGTGAGATCTATGCG